>NC_037307.1:6696501-7039494 GCF_001040885.1 Strongyloides ratti
CTGGAAAACAAGGCAGTGGAGAACAAGGCAGTGGAGAACAAGGCAGTGGTGGACAAAGTAGTGGTGGACAGGACAGTGGAGGACAAGGCAGTGGAGAACATGGCACTGGAGAACATGGCACTGGAGAACATGGCAGTGGAGAACAAGGCAGTGGAGAACAAGGCAGAGGAGAACATGGCAGTGGAGAACAGGGTAATGGAGGACAAGGCACTGGAAAACAAGGCAGTGGAGGACAAAGCAGTGGTGGACAAAGCAGTGGAGAACAAGGTAGTGGAGGACAAAGCAGTGAAGAACAAGACAATGGAGGACAATGCAGTGGAGGACAAGGCAGTGGAGGACAAGGCACTGGAGAACAAGGCAGTGGAGAACAAGGCACTGGAAAACAAGGCAGTGGAGGACAAAGCAGTGGTGGACAAAGCAGTGGAGAACAAGGCAGTGGAGGACAGGGCAGTGGTGGACAAAAGCAGTGGAGGACAAAACAATGGAGTACAAAACAATGGAGGAGCAGCAAAGGAGAACAATATCTTGTTTCAATGAAAGAATATCAAGTAAGTTTCACAAAAATTTCCTTTTGCTTTAATGTTATAATAGATGACGAATTCGTTAGAAACCTTTGACTACATGACTTTTAGAATCTTTAACTATGAGAGTTTTTTCAATTCCAGAAGTACTACATGAGAGAAAGTCTTCTTTTTAGTTGTCTAATTTTTTTAAAAATATTTTTAAATTAAGGTGCCTATTTACATTGAGAAAAAAAAAACACATTCTGATGCCATCCAATTATACCACACTATTTCATGTTGTGTAGCTGTGACTTTTTGATATGCAAGTATTTAAAGCATTCAAGATATTTTTAGGTATTAATGACATAAAACTATAACTTTTACCGCTAGTTTCCTCTCTTACTGAATCTATTTATAGTATTTCGCTCAAAACGCTCATAAAATTTCACTACTTACATTAACTTTTTTTTTAAGAAGTAACTTTAAGTTTTCTTAACCTCATCATGTGCACCTCCTGGAATGGCTTCTTTCCTGTGTGCTAACCTATGATGTTAAATAACTTTTTTTTTTTGAATGCTACATATCTAATTACCCTATAACATTCATCAAAATTTGTTTATATTGTATAATTTTTGTAAATAAATGTAAAACTGTAAATTTCTGTATTATAAAATTTTCAATACTTTTAAACTCACTGTAAAAATAGGATAAAATATAAGGAAAACAGATTAGTTAAGATATACTTTTTGATAAGAAGATTTTTTTTTGATCACTAAGTGATAGTATCTGTAGAAGCATATTTTATATATGGGAATGATATTTAGAAGTAATCAAACATTAAATGTATGGTTTATAAATTTTTTTAAGAGGTAAGCATATTCTAAAGAATCTTTATATTACAGTTCAACGTTTTAGATGAAGTTGATTGGCTTTATTTTTACTTTCGTATGATATATTTTTGGTGGAGTATTAGAAGTTTGGTGACAATAAAATTTAAAAAAAATTTTTTATTTTTGTATTTGTATTGTAACTTTTTTCTCATTAAAAATTTTAGCAAATAAATTTCTGTGTTTAACTTTTATTTCATTTTTGTAAAGGTTTTATTTTCAAATAATTTTCTGATCTTTTCTTATTATTGTTATATGGATAAATGATTGGTTACAATTAAATTACTAAATGTTGTCTTTCAAAAAAAGTTACAAATGAAGAATACTTTTAGACGCAAATAATATTTAAAAAATTTAGCATATCAAATTTTATTTATTTCTAAAGTTTCCATTTCGAATTATGAGTACATATTTAGAATTTTTTTTTTATCATATTTCAAGTTTAAGATTTCTTGCAAAAAAAAATAAACTAATGTAAAATAACTTTATGAATTTAAAAAATATTTTTACTATCATGTAAGTTGTTTATTTCAAAAAATATTTCTTGCTTTTGCGTTTTTTTAAATTTATCATTAATTTTTGATTATTTTAAAACAACGTCTACTTCGCACACGCTTGCCCGCAAGGTTTGACTTAGTGAGCTTTATACTTTTTTTTTTATATTAATGAAATAAATTAAACTTTTGTAAAAAAATTCAAAAACCATTTAAATGTTTTTAAACAAGTTTTTTACATTTATTAAAAAGATATATAAAGTAATATTATCATTTAAGTTAATTATTTATTTTCTTTGAAATAGGCTAAAAATTTTTCTAATTTATAAAATAGTACAAATATGAAAATTTTTGATAAAGAAAGTAAAATAAATAAATTTTTTTCTACCAACTAATAAATACATTTTATTATCTATATTATTTGTGGGAGAAAACAAAATAATATTCAAATATTTTATGACTAAATAAAATCTTTAATTGATATAAAAACAAGGAAAAAATCATTATAACTAAATTAATATAATATCTAGAAAAAATTTATTGTATAAAGAGAGCAAGAAAAGAATAGTTAATTAATAGCAAAAATAAATAAATTTCTTTCTGACATTAAGAAATTATATACCAACTATGCAGTTGAAACACCTTCCTCAATAAGTTCAACAGTTCTTGTTTCTTTATCCATATTTTCACTTAACCAATTGTAAGTAACATAATTCTCAAAAACTGGGAATCTTTGATTTTGAGGAGTAATTATTTGACGCTCAGTTCCATTTTTATTTAAGATGGCAATTCTAATGATACCACCGGATGAACCATCTCTATGGACTGCAAGACCAACAGCCATTTTAACTAATTCAATGGCTTCTTCTTTACTCATACCAGGTTTCCAGTTGATATCTAAATAAGAATGAACAAATGTTGATCCAGATCCAGATGCTGTAACACTTTGCCTCGTAACAAGACCACCAGATGGAATTGTATAAATTTGTCCACCTTCATATTTGTCCCATCCAGCAATAATCATACTAGCTGATAATTCTTCACGATAGTTAAAAAGAATTTTTTTAAATTCCCAACCACAATCACGAACAGTTGCTTCTTTGTTATTGACTAATTCAGCGACTTCTAAGTGATATTTAACAATGTCAGTTACAGCTTGTGTATCAGCAGCTGATCCTGAACGACAACAAACAATTTTGTCATTAATAGGTGTAATTTTATCAGTACATCTAGATGCAATAAATCTTCCAGAAGAGGTACGAGAATCAGTTCCAACAATAACTCCATCAGCATACTCAACAGCAATTAAAGTTGTCTAGAATATATTTTTGTTTTTATATAAAAAAAAACATTAAAAACTTACACCTGTAGAAATTTCTTCTCTTGGAAAATGACCAAGAGCTGGAATAGCACGCTCCTTATCGTAATGATCCATAATAAAACTTCTAGAACAACTATTGTGATCCAATGAAATTTTATTTTGATGACTTTAGACGTAATACCAATAAAAAAATTACTTTGAAGATTTCGTTTTAAGACTATACAAAAGCTTCATATTTTACATAATTAGTAAAAAAACAAAGTTTAAGTTTATATTTTGTATTTTAAAAATAATTTATGAGGCTCGTATTTTTAATTTTTTTGTAAATTATTTATGAGAAAGACATTGAAGTGATTGGTAATACTTTTATTCAATTAATTGTATTGAACTAAAAAAAATTAAGATTCTTGTATGTATCTACATTTTTTTATCCATATATAGTTAAATTGATCAAAATGAATTAAAAAAATAAATAAAATTTTACATAACCAATATTTACAAACTGTTTTATTATCAAAAATTGTTAAGCTTTTCCTTGTAAGTATTAGAAGATAAAAGTATTTTGAATAAATTAAGACACAATATAATCATAATTAAAAATTATTGTTTTTATTTAAATTTTATTTATTGAATACTCTTTTTTTTACATGTTAAAATATTTTATTTTTGTATTTTAATAAATGAAATTATTTATTTATTATTTATTTTTGTTTATGATATGTTTAAGTTTCACTAAATCTCAACATACAAATATCCGTACAAAAGAGGAACGTGAAAAATTTATTAAAGAATATCATAGATATCAAAAATGTTTAAAAGAGTATATGTACTTAAATTTCAAATATGGTTCAAGATTATTTAAATCTGTTATTGGTTTACGTGGAGGTGGAATAGAATTAAAATGTTTTGAATGGTATGTTATAATGATATTAATATTTGTTAATTATTAGTTTAAATTCAAGAGATGCAGAAAGATTAGAAGAAGCATGGAAACCAAATGGAAATTTTTTTTATAGAAAATTTAGTAAATTTAAATATGGAATAAAGAGAATGCTTCAAAATGATGAAGAATTAAAAAGTGAAGAGATTCATGATGATCGTTGGAGATATGATTGGCAATTGATGAAACCAGGAAAAAAACAAAAAAGGTGGGTTGTTGTACAAAAAGCTTTTTCAACTTCAAATGTTATTAAAAAAATATATTCAACAGTGAAAGAATTTTTTTCTGAAAATAAAAAGTTTCGTTATGGTGATCATTTTGAACTTGAAATTAATGATTTAAATTGGCATAGTGTTGGTTTTTATCGTTGTATTAATCCAATTCTTCCTAATGTTACTTCAGGTGAATTTTATTTTGTTGATGTAGTAAATGTTCAACCGGTAAAATTTGTTAATGCAAATGAAACATACTCAATTTTAGAATCAATGAGAAAAGTTTATAAAGAACAAAAAGTTGAGAGTTATGGTCGTGTTTCTCCCTGGAGCCAATGCGATATTTGTGATAGTGAGAATTCTGTACAAAGACAAACTATTGAGTGTTATTTTAGACCTACAAAAGATGTTGGATTAATAGATTTACATGATTCTGAATTTTCCATACTTCAATTTTTTGGAGAAATTCCCTGCTCAAGCACATTAGTACCTGTTAAATATAGACCAGATGTTACATATTTTAAAAAATATTTACGTGTAAAAAAATGTAAATTAAAATGTCAAGAGTATAATAAAAATATTCAAGTTAAAAATGTTTTTGGTTTTGATGAATCTGGAAATAGAATTATTCTAGATAAATTACCTCCTGGTGAATATAGTTTACAGGACAGGTTACCATCATTACCTCCAGAAGTAAGAAGAGAATCATTTATGAAAACAGAAGGTGAATATATGGTTCTTGATTGTGGACATGGTGATTATGGTATGTATTGGAAAAAAGAAAATATTCTCCTTACAGATAACATTCTTTTTGATAATTATAAAGGCCGTGTGTATATAAACGAAAACTTTCAATTAGTTTTTGAGTATACAATAATGAATGATGGTGGTTTTTATAGTTGTTATTCTTCAAATAGTTTCTTGTTATCAACATATTCTCTTACAATGTTAGAAAATTCAAGGTCAGATGAAATTATAAGAGTGATAAGGATTATTGTTAAGCTTGGAATTGTTCTTTTGATGATAGTATTAATCCTGTCAGCGGTTCTAAAAACAAAAAATCGTGGTGATAAAGTAAAAAATAAGAAGAAGAAAAATCATAATATTAAAAATAAAAATGAAGAGGAAAAAGATAACTTAGATAATGACAAGGATAAATTAAATAATTAATTTTATAAATGAAACATATTTTGTTCTAAAATAGTTACTCTAATTTATGTCATCTCTTTTGTTATTTTAGTGATATAATAGATAAAAATTATTATTATAAATAATGCTTTTGAAAAAAATAGATAACATGTAAAGTGTTTATATATATATATATATATAAAATTATTTATGTTTTAAATGATAAAATAAAACCATTTTGTTGTAACTGATTATATAATTTAAAAATGTTTAATATTGAACTTGTCGTATATCTAAACATTTGTTATATTCAAATATTTATACTTGTATAAATTTTTTATTTATTTAAATTTTAATTTATATATAAAAAATTACATTTTGATAAAAAAATTATTAAGTCAATTGGCATGTTAAATTGTAATAATTATTATGGATATTTTCTTATATTCATCATGCCGTTATTATTAGCGTTTCATCTCATTTTATGTGGAAACAAATCAAAATCAAATTCAAAATTAAAAGATTCAGACCAAAATAGTTGTAGATTTAAAAATGATATTTCGCTTTCTCCTAAAGGTATTGTTAAAAATCAAATAAGTAATCTACGTCTACCTGTATTGAGTAAAAAAAAAGAAAATAAACAAAAACATCAAAAAGAAGGTGACTATTTAGTTAAAAATAGAGTAAAAAATGATTTTTTTAAAAACCCTGATATAAATGACAATGTACATGTGTTAAAAAATGCTCCTGAAAATTGTGGAGAATTTCAAGATATACAAAATCAAGATAATTGTAGCAAAAAAAATTTAAAGAACAAAAATGAAATTAAATGTTTATCAATAGATTTAACTCAAGATGACTCAAATGTTGATAAGACAATTTCATCATACGTCAGTCTACTTTCTACCAAACCATATGTTCATCGACCACCAAAAAGAAATAAAAAATCTGTATCTGCTATAAGTAGTGTATCAAAAACAGTAAATGATTTAAGTACAAGAACTGCCTGTCAAAAATTAGAAAATTTTGATATTTGTAAATGTAAAAATATTTCAAAGAAAAAATGTGATTGTAAAGTTAAAAAAGTATGTGAAGATAAAAAAATGAAAGCAGAAGTTGAAATGCCTTTAATTATTTCATTACCAACACGTTTTAAAACAGCAGAAGCATACAAAATAGATGATAAAGATATGAAGAAAAATAAATCTCAAGAACCTCCCATTAGATCAGATTATTCTTTTGGGTCTACAGTTAAAGAAACTGGTAAAAATAAAGGAAAAAAAGAGAATAAAAGATCTTATGGTAACACAGAAACATTTCCACCACCAACTTCTCTTCAAATTTTACAACATCATTCAAATTTTGAATTAGATGATTTAACAGAAAGAATAAGAATGATGGGTGAAGCACCAAAATTAGAAGAAGCTATTCAAATAAGAGATGACGACTCAATAATAGCAGCTCTAAAAATGAAACAAAATGCTTTGACAAATAAAGATAAAGATTATAAGGTTGCTAACTATGTATGTGATAAATCTAAAGAAATTACGAATACTCAAACTAAACAAAAAGAGTATCCAAAGCCTAGAAAAATAACAGAAGTTTATAAAAATGAACAAATACTTAGAAGAATATCTCAATCTCATAATAATAATAATTAAATATGTCGATTAAACTACCACTTTTATACTAAAAATTAAAAATGCACTCAAAATGAATAAAACAAATTTATTTTATATTTTTAATGGTACAGTTATTTTTATGATAATAGTATTATACAATTTATAGGTTTTTGTATGGCAAGAAAATTTGGTATACAGTAGATGAGATAATTTAGTAATGGTTTCTTTGTTTTTTTTAACCTGCTCATATTTTCAAATAATTCATAAAACATAACAAACAATATGTTATAGTTTTAATTTTCACGAATCCATAAAGTTGACTATCTCTTTTAATAAAAAAAAACAATAAACGAGAAAAAATAGGAAAGAAACATTCATGCAACCAGCAAAGATAAATAATAGTGTAAATGTAGAATAGTAGTAATTAAAAATTAAAAAAAAATCACAGTGAATTAATAAAGTAGGAAATTAATAATTTTTTGAAACATTGATACTTCACTCTCAGATGATTCTTGATTGTTAAACTTTCTACAATCAGCTAAAGGGGTGTTAAATTTAGATTTGTTTACAATAAGTTGAGGCAACTCCTCTGTTAATTCAGATTCAGTTTCCAAGAAATCCTATATAAAAAAAATTAGTATAAAATAAAAAAAAATAAACATACCAAATTAATACATTGTTGCATACCAATGAGTACATTGTTATTAATAAAAAAATTCCCTGCTTCAATAGCTCTTCTTGCACTATTTATATTTGAAAATTTGGCATGTAAAAAAGTGCAATCTTTACGTTGTGTAACTTTAACAAGATTTCCATATACTTTTAGTTTTTCTAATACCTCTTTTCTATTGTGATCATTGAAACCAAAAACAAGGACCCAATATTTCTCATCTGATAAAACTTCATGATTTAAAGTATTGTTTTGATTTTGTGATGTAACAGGTGTTGTAGAAGATTTTGTTAGTGTATTAGTTTCACTAAAAGTTACTTTCTTTTTCTTATCATCAAAAATGTCATTATCATCAAGAGATATTATTGGTGGTCTTGAAGAATTCTTTTTCAAAGAATTTCCACAATAACGAAATTTATTTGGAAATAAATAATCTGGTAGCTCATTTGAAGAAATTTGACAATCGTTAGTAATATCCATCTTACTATCACCACTTTCAGAATTAGACAAGAAGTTATCATAACCACTAGAATAGTCATTAAGTTTGCTATATAAACTTTCTTTTGGTGGTTTTGAAAGAAAATTTTTACTTCTGTTAAACATTTTAATACAAATAATCTGAAATAAATAAACATAATTAATATAAAAACAAATCACATATAATAATAAAAAAATAAGGTGTAAAAATAACAATAAAGACAATTTTTTTTTTCATCATAAAATAAAGAAATTTATAATTATTTCTCCTGAGACGATCTATCATACTTTTAAATGAATAATGTTCTATCATTAATTAAAAAAGTAATTATGTAAATGTGTATTAATCAGACGGTTAATTAAATGATTTATTTTAAGCATGGAAAGATTTTTAATATAACAACTTTTTAAAACTAGAAAATAAATTTAAACATTAAGAATCTTCTTTGTACATATTGTAATACAAACTTTTAAGAATATATTGTAAATATAATAAAAAATTATTTTCTTCAGAAATAAAAGAAAAGAAGTATTGAAAAAAAAATTACCTAAATTTTTTTTAAATAACTATATTAATCAAAATTAATACAAAATTTGAATGAAATTATATATACTAGATTTTTTTTTTGTAGCAAATTACCCAAGTAGTGAAACAGAAAACTTACCTTAAATTACTATTATTATATAAATTATCCTTTCAAAACAATTTTCACCATATTATATCTTAATAATCATTTTTTTTACATGACAAAATTTTAAATATCTAAAAATTGTATACATTCTAATTTCAAGTGTTTTTATATATATGTGAAAATATTTAAATTTTGAAATATAAGATAAAAATTTACCAAAGAATTTTGTTGGAAGAATATTAAAAATAATATTATAACTTATGAAAAAAAAGTTATGGCAACAATTAATGTAATGATTGTAAACTTGAATTCATAATTTAACAAGAATTTTTAAAAAATGATAAGTTAAAAAATATTATAGTAATTTTTTATTAAAATAAAACTATTAATAAGTAAAATTTGTTAAAATATATAGAAGTCTTTGAAGGATAACATACTTGAAGTTAAGAAATAAATATTAACATTCAAGTTTTTATTATTAAAACAAAAATTAATAAAAGTATATTATATCAAATACTATAAAAAAAATTTATGTTTTATTAACAATTTAAAAATTAAATAAATATTAATCCGATTTGTTAGTTATTATCTTTCATATCTTTAAACTTTCATAATAATAATCGTTTATTTTATAAAATTTGTTTTGATACAAGTGTCTATAATACTATCAATTTAAATCTGAATAAAAAAAAATGAAAAATAATTATACTATTGTCTTTTTTTTAATTATTATAACAAATTGGATTTTGTTACAAATTTTTAATGTTTATTTTTATGTCTTAAAATTAATACAAAGTGTTACTATAAAAATTATCAGCATTTATTTATTATTCTATTTATTTGTATATGATTGTCTTAGTATGACAATAATAACTAAAAAGTGTAAAATTTTTAAAAGTTAAAACTGTGTGTGTGTTTACTGTTTTTTTTTTTTGATAATGTATGTATTTATAATTTTTGCACAAAAATTTAACTTTTTAGTTTTTATGTTCGTATTTTATATAATAACAATTTTTGCATCTTTCTTTTAACTTGTATATCATATAATTACCACTTTATAATTATATTATCATTATGTTTATGTGATTTTAAAAACTTTGTCACAAGAACACCTATTTACATTTTATATTTTTTTTTTAGATTGAGGTGAATCTACTATTTGGAAAATTAAAAAAATAAAAGAAAATAGGCCTTCAAAGACTTAATGTTTTGTTGTTAATTAAAACATAATTGTGTATTAATTAGATGATTTATTATAAACATTTTTTTAAGGATTACCAATCTTTACAGTTATTTAATTAAATGATATTTAATTACATCCAATTCCTTTTACTGCAGCGCAACAACTGGAAATGCTATCTTTTAACGAGTCTTTTAATTTTGCGCAGGCATTAATCTTACTCATTTTATCATAAGTCGTTAGACCTTGATAGGTGATTCTAACATATGCACTACACCATTCAGGGTCAGAAGTTTCACAATTAGAATTTACTTGATCTCTTAATATTTGTTGATTTGTAGCATTTACTTGAGTTATATTATCTTGTGTTACATTTGTTCTATATGGATAATACATCAATGAATTATTATTGTTTACTGAATCTTGTAAGATAATATTTCTTGGAGAAACTGTTGGTATACCTGTATTTTGTGGATCATATAATCTGTAATTTGATAAAGTATCACTATTATCATCAAAAAGTAGTCTTTGATTAGCATATGCCGTATTTGTATATATATCACTTCCGGCAATAGCTTGTCTTTTAAATCTTCGTATTGGTGGTGGTGTATATTGTTCCTCATTTCCATTATATGTATATCTATCAGTAGGATTAGATCTATAATCATAACCATAAATATTATTAGTAAATACCATTCCTGCAGTTGGATTAGGATTTAATGCATAATCTGCTTGAATTTTTTTCCAATTAAGTTCATTTTGTTGATCATCAGATAATGGAGCTGTATTAGGTACAGAAGTCTGATCATATTGTTTATTTGTTCCAAATAATGTAGTTCCATTATTAGCACGATTAGCATACTCGTCATATAATGGTTCTTCTAAAAATTTAAGATTTGGATTCTCAACTTTAGTTTGACAATGTGCGATATATACAATGAGACTTATTAAATATACTACAAATGTTGTCATGACTTAAGAATGAGAATTAACTTAATTTTAAAAATTTTTATCAATTTTATATAGCATAATATTTATGCCAGGAAGCTAGTTTTACCTATTACATATCTTCCGTAAATAAACTTTTTAAATATTTATATTACCTTAAGTCTATTGACTTTTTTTCTTAATTTTTTTACCACTACTATTCAACAATTTTTTAATCACTATAACAATATAAAGAGTAAAAATATATGCAATTGAAAATTTTGGTAACCTTGTAAAAATACAATGCACAAAGAGTAAATAGAAAAATTAATTTGGTAAGTTCCTTTAATATTTTATTTATGTAAAAAGTTAGTTTGAGTCATTCATTAAACAAAGATGATGTACTTTTTTTTATCAATAATTTATTTTAAAATTTAACGTCACTTTGCGTGTGAAATTTATAATTTTTTAAAATAATTTTTTTTTTTATAATAAAAGTAATATTAAATTTTAACTACTATACATTATATTTCTATTTTTGAAGGTAATTGATATTCGATTCACAGTTGGAGATAAAGAAAATTATTTGATTATTTTTGATCATTTTTGAAATCATAATAAATTTATTATATGCATTTTTTTTATACAATTTATAAAAGTTTTCTTTTTTTTTTAATTTCTTTCATTTATTATATAGTTATAACTAATTTTGTAATTATGACTTTTTTTCTGAATCTTTAGTATAATATTCTAGATAATGTTGTTTATCATCATTTAAAATCCAATTATTAATATCATTACTTTAAAAAAGATTATTAAATTTTTTTTCATTATCAATTAAGTTCTTGAAAATTTCGTGTTAGGATTATATTTTCAAGAATAAAATTTTCTTAATTATATATCTTATAGTTACAACACAATTTGTTTCTTTTTTTTTAATAATTTTTCCAACATATAATGATTTTATTTTCAAGATTCATCCAACATGTTAATTATATTTCTCATAAATCTATGTATTTCTTGTCAAATATAATTTTATTGGTTATGGAAAATTTTATCTGAATTTTGAAGGCATTATCTTAAAAACTTGTGGGTTCTTCTTTTACTGGTTTAAAGAAAAAAAAAGTAACTAAAAAGTTATTTTAAATAATTTTCCTATTAATTAGAAATAATATTTTTAATAAAAGCATTTTTTTAAGAATTTATTGGAATGTTTATAATTACTTTATTTTGTTAAAAAAAAAATAAAAATCCATAGAAGTTAAGTATATATGATTTTACTTATTTTTAATTTCAAGGACATTACTTTATCCTTCTAAATGAGATTTTTATATTATCTATTTATTTTAATGTAATGGAATTATTGTAAATTTTAAAATATTACCACACTTTTAAAACAAAACCCCTATGATAGAATTTTTTTTTTCTACCTTTTAATATAAAAACACACTAACTTATAGAATAGAAATTTTTTTTTTAATATTTTAATTTTTGTTATAAATAGATATAAAAATATAATAAGATGAAAATTGATATTTATAGGACAATTTAGTTTTTACCCAAAAACGGAAATTGAGCTCTTTATTTTTTTTTTCTGTTTAGTTTAACAAATTAATTTTATTTTTATTTATCATATGTTACTATATAATTTTTATTAATATATATAATATATTTACGATTTTAAGTAATGACTATTTAGTGTTGGCATAAATTAAATTATTTTTCTTAATTTCCGTAACCTTTTACATTCCATTATTTTGTTTCCTTGTCTTTTTATCATTATTCATTGTTATTTTAATTTGTGTCACTATTAATACCTTTCTAAGATACCATACAGAGTTATTGATAAATTTTAAATTTAATTTATCTATTATGAAGAGAACTTCATGTAATAATTATGGTTATAATATGAATGAAAATTATTATTTAAATAATAAAAAAAATTTTCATAATCCAAATTTATTTTTTACATTACGTGGTAATCAAAGATCAAGAAGTTATAATATTGATAACAGGGAATACCACCAACCATCATTATTTAATTATTTTCCTCATAAAAATAATGAGAATTATTCTATATTAAATAGGAATGCTATTTCACATTCTACACTTCCTACTAAATATTTTTCTGAATATATCAATGACAATGAAGATAATAGAAAATTTTTCAAAAAACCATTTAATAATTCTATTCGATTTGCTCCCACTACTACAACAATTGATGGTGCCAATAGATTACACTCAAAACCACTTAATACCAATGAACCATATTTTAATGATACATTTTCTAAAAATATTCCTCAATGGAAGGTATATCAAAAAAATGATTCAAGATCTTATCCTTTATATCATAAAAATAGGAAATATTTAAGTTATGATAATATTTATTCAAGAAATAATAATAAACCTATAAATTTATATAATTATTCACCAAGAAATTTATTTCGATACATCTACATTGAACCTCATAATGAAGAATATAAAAATTATTCAAATCAACATATTGGAATATCAAAAGTTGATTATATTAATAGAAAACAACCATCAAATTTTTATAATAATAATGATTCACCACTAAATAATAAGGATGATGAGATATATCATAACAATGAAAATGATTTTAAAAAAATGGCAAAAAGTAACACA
Organism: Strongyloides ratti; assembly: GCF_001040885.1. Classification (NCBI taxonomy): domain Eukaryota; kingdom Metazoa; phylum Nematoda; class Chromadorea; order Rhabditida; family Strongyloididae; genus Strongyloides; species Strongyloides ratti. Next base: position 6,710,141 of record NC_037307.1, read on the forward strand.
AAGCAATATATGGTTTATTTTTGTTGTTTTTCATTTAAATGGCCTCCATGGAGAATTGAACCATTAACAATAGATGATAGAAAAAATAATTTTGAAATGAAAGATAGTAATTATAATAAAATATTAAAAAATAAAGAAAAAAATAATAATGTTAGAAATAGTGGAAATTTAATAAGAGATAATTATATATGAATATAATAAATATTAAATATTAAAATTATTTTGCATTTTATTATATTAAAAATTTATAATCGTTTATTTATTTATTTTTTTTTTGTTAAACAAATTTATTTATTAAATTATAAAATGACTAATTACTATAATTTTTATGATATATTAATTTTTTATAAATTTGTATATATTTTTATAGTATCAATTATTACATCAATACTTTTATTATTTTGTACTTCTGGAAAACCAAGAGATATAAATGATACTCAGGCAACTGGTGAAAAAAAACTTGGTTCATTAGTATCATTAAGTTCTTTAGATGATAAAAAAACCAAAGATACAGGAAATAAAATTAAAAAAAAATTAAAATCGACAAATGGAAGTGTATGTATTAATGAAATAATAAATGATAATAATAATAATAATAGTAGTAATATCATAAGTTCTCAAAATGATGAAATAAAAAAAGATAAAAAAAAACCAAAAAGAGATTCAAAAATATCAAATGAAATTAGTGTAGATAGTGCTAGTGTACTTAAAGATAGTGCTACATCAATTACAAATGTTAATGAAGAAATAATAACTATAAATTCAATTATGTCACAACTTCAAATTGATCGTGTCATTGATGGTATTGAATATTATAAAAATAAGCCATTAATTGAAAAAAGTACACCAAATAATAAACCAACATTAGGAGCAACAATATTATATAATACTAATGATGATGTTACTTTATCTGGATTGATAAAAGATAATGATCAACTTGAGAATGATGAAAAAATATTACAATGTTCAGAAAAAATAGATTTACTTAATAGAATGATATTAAATGGACCAAAAAAATTTAATTTTACATATAATGAATTATTAAATTTACTTTCAAATGCTACAACAATATTTGAAAGTGAATCTTCTTTATTGACATGTCCAATACCATGTGTAATTTATGGTGATATACATGGTCAATATTCTGATTTATTTCGATGGTTTCAAATTAATGGATGGCCTTATAATACAAGAACAGTCTTTTTAGGTGATTTTGTTGATCGTGGTACACATGGTATTGAAGTTCTAGGATTATTATGTGCATTTAAAGTTAAATTTCCAAAAAATATTTTTATTATAAGAGGAAATCATGAGGAGGAAGCTTTAAATAAACATTATAGTTTTTATGATGAGGTATTATTACGTTTTGGTAAAATAAATGGTCAAGAAATGTATAAAGCATTTAGAAAATTATTCTCCTACCTACCATTAGCTGTTTTAATTGGAAAAAGGGTTTTGGCAATGCATGGAGGATTATCACCAAAATTAAATTCATTAAAATGTATTGAAGATATTAAAAGACCTATTGTTGATTTTAAAGTTAATACATTACCATGTGATTTAGTATGGTCTGATCCAAATAATGTATGTAAAGATTCAGGATACCTACCAAATTTTAATCGTGATCCTATAAATAGTGTTGGTCAATTATTTGGAAAAAAAGCAGTTGAAAATACTTTTCAAAAATTAAATATTGATATGGTTATCCGAGGTCATCAAGTACCATTAAAAGGAAGTTCCCTATTTTTAGATGGAAAGATAATGACACTTTTTTCAGCTCCAGGATATCGTGGAAAAAATATTGATACAATAAATTTTGGTGCTAGTTGTTATATTGATGAAGACTTTGTAATAACATTAAAAAAAATTAAAGTAACAAAGAAATATAGAGATAATAGAAAAGCTGAGGTTGCTTTACAAATGAGAAGAAGAAAATTAAATATAAAAATGTCAAATAATTCTGTTTCAGAATCAGAAAAAAGTGACTCACAGAAGGCTTAAATTAATTTTAAAAATTCATTATTTAACTAGTTAATGTTTATAAAATAATTTTTCTATAATGATAAATTTATACTAACATTTTATTTTTATATGTTAAAATAATTCTTTGATTATATTACATTTTAATATGATTATTGTAAAATAACAAGTAAATGTTATAAATTAATATATTTACAAACATAAAAATAAAAATTATTTTTTTTTTATTTATTTAAGTACAATTGTATTGTATTTATAATTAATATATATTATATTTTTCTAATAATAACGCATTAATGAATATAGTAGTATAACTTATATATCTTTTTACAAAGTACAAATATTAAAAAAAAAAGAAGTCTTCTTTAATTATACATAGTTTAGTTTTTTTTTTTTACTATGGTAATTTTAATAAAATATTATAATTGTTTTCTAATTTTTTTAAATATTTAGAAATATTATTATACATACTAGAATTATTAATTTCTTCATTATATTTTAATATTCCATTAATACATTTTTCAAAAATATAATTATCATTACATTCTCCAAATATATTTTTTAATATCTTTATTTGATTTTGAAAATTATTATTTAATAGATAGTTTTCTTTTTCTACAGCAATTATAACACTTGACAAAACTAAGTATCCTTTTGATATTACATATTTTCTAAAAAAATCTTTGTAAAGTTTTTTAATATTAAATTGTTTTCTATAATTATGATTTATATTATATTCAGGGCAATCGATTAGTCTTATTTTATAAGGCAAAATTGTATTGTTAAACTCATAAATACACAACTCTTTATTTTTATTTAATGTATAAACTTGATCTAAAAAATAATTTTTATCTTCATTTGTCATCCAATGGTAAAGAAAATTAAAAATTTCATTTATTAAAAAAGATATATTAGAGTTTTTTGTCCCAAAAATTAAAATATTCTATTATAAAAAGTATATTATAAATAATGAAAAAAAAATTAATTTACCTTATCATCATATGAAGTTTTTTGACATCCTCCAATAATAAATTTTTTAACTTTTGTATGATAACATATAGTTTCTTGAATAGAAAATAAATTATTTATAATTATAAATTCCTCAAATGATTCACCATTTAAATCAATTGACTTTATAAAACACTCATCCACTAAACCATATTTTAATCTAATGTCATTTGATAATATAATTTCTTTTTTTTGTATTTTATTCTTTCCATCAAATAGTATTCTCCATAAATAAACATTTAGATTTATTTTATCTAGTAATTTTATATAAAATGATATAATATTAAAAGTCTCCAATACATCATTAAATATTTTTTCTTTTATAATAAAGTGTAATAATTTTAAAAATGATTGAAATATTAAATAATTATTTTTATTTTCATCAAAAGTATTATTTTTATTTATAATTATACTTCTTGAATCATTGTCATTCTTAAAAATTCTTTCTAAATATTTTTTTGTTTCTTTTTTAATATCACAACAAAAATTGTTATTATAACATTCAATTGTTAATGTTTTAGTTACATTGCCAATCATTTTTTTATCTAAAAAGTTATTGTCACTTTGAAGTGAACTTTCATTTTTTTCCATTAATAATCTGCAATATAAACAATCTTGATTTACATTTTCATGTTCACAGTAACAAATATTAGAATCAACCATAATAAATGAGAAAATTTTAATTTAAAAATAAATTAAAAGCATTATTTTTTTATATTTAAATATTTATATATAAATATATATATTTTTAAAAAAATTTTTAATAGATAAGAATATGCTAAGACAACATTTTTTTCTTGAATTGTTATCATTAAATTTTTTTTTTATCATTATCATATTTTAAAATTATATTAATACTAAAAAAAGAAAAAAATGAATATATAATAACAGTTTTTTTTATTTTAAAAATGTTTACAATATATTATTTTTTAATATCTTTTGTTTGTGGTATTATCATTTTTATTTATACATCTGTTTATCATTTATATTTTTCTTATGACCGATTATTTAAATTAATGTGGAAAATATAATATATGAGTATTTATAAGTTAAGATCAACTTATAATGTTTATTTTAGTGTAAAAATAAAGTACTTTTATCTTATAAATTATAATATTGATAAACATAATCATATTTTAAAGTAATATGATAAATATTAAAATTGACTTTTTAAAATTTTAAAATGTCCATAATATAGATGAAAATAAAAAAATAAATGAAAGTATCTTCTTAGTAATATATATCCAATCTTTATGTTATATCCCATATTTATAAATAAAATAAAATAATCAAAGACATTGTTGAATGGTACATAAATAATATTTTAAAATTTAAACTCAACATATATAAAAATATTTAAGATATATTAATATTTACCATATTAATATAATAAAAATTTTTGTTATTTATAATAACAAAATATCAAAAGATCTACAAAATTTATTTATACTAAATAAAAATTTTGTGATATTATATTTAATTTTAGCACAATAATATTGATATAATCATAGATAGATTTATATAAAAAAAAAAAAAAATAAATGATTTTATATGAATATATTTCTATCATTTTAATCAGTTACAACATTTTTAACAAAGTTGCTTTAATCCAAAAAGATACTTTATTTTAACACATCATAATAAACTTTTTTTATTAGTCATCTATACAATTTTGTCCTTCTCTTTATACATGTAATTTTTAATCAAATTAAATTTTTATTAAATTTTAAAATTCTTTTATAACATTTTTAATTTTTATATGGTACCATTTTTTAATTAAACATAATTGATATTTTTATACCAAATAGAATATTTAAAAAACTTTTATTTTTACAACTTAATTATAAATTTATATGATTATTATTTTAATCATTTAATAAGTTATTGCTTTCTTTATAACTTTAGACATGTTAAATTTTGTTATTAAGTCTTTATCAATGATACTTTTATCATTGTAAAGATAACTATTGAATCAACATTGGTATATACATATTTAAATGTAGAAATTTTCTTATCCTACCATTAAAGTTTTTATCATATATTGATAGATTTTTAACATTTATATCTTCTTTTTAATATCTACATATGTAATATTAAGAATTACAACATATATAAATTTTATACAAACCATTTCAATATAAAATTATATTAAAAAAGAAAAAAAAAAGGTTAAGTTAATTCTTTTTATTAGATAGGTAATTTTAAACAACTTAAAATTTATTACATATCTACAAAATATTAATAAAAAGTTATATATTGTTAGTTATATTTTTATTTCATCGAAAGATTAAATATTAAGAATTTCAAGTGTGCGTTTAATTAACTTTTCATCTTCTTTAAAAATTATTATTTATATTTTCTTTACCATAAATCGTATTAATTTTAATAACTTATGTATACAATATATATCACTAGATAGAAACATATTATATAATAAATAATATTTACTATATATTTCTCTTACCTACATCCAAATGTGTAATATTCTTGTTAATTTTTATAAAATATTATAAACTTAGGTAGTAATAATAATTAGTGTGACACTCCACCTAATATTATATTAAAATATATTTCCTTACTATTACCAATAATTTTTATTTATATATAATTTTAATAAATTTTTTTTTGTATACTTTACAAAAAAAAAAAAATTTAATATATTTAAATTATATATTAAAAAAATTATAAAATTTTTCAAAGACTTTTATCTTACAAAGAAATTTTTTTATTATACGTTTTGTAAAATTCTCACTTGTTTACCTCAATATATAATTATGTATTATTTATTTAAAATTTTTTACTACTTTTATTATATTTTGAATAATCTTATGCAAAAATAATTAGTATAAAAAGATTGATTTTAGAAATATATTTTTAAAGAAAAAAAAAAAATGTCTGTTTCGAAAGAAAAAAATCCTACAGAAATTGTGTTATCAGGAACAAAATCTTATCCTGCTTTAGCTTTATCAGCATTATTTCATGCATCTTTTATGGTTTATGATACTTTAAATTTTTTACCATTTAAACTTTTTGCTAATCCTAATTTAAAATTAGAACAATCATCAAGAATTAAGGTAATTTTAATATTATTAGTTAATATATTTAAAAAAAACAAAAATTAATAATATTATTTTAAGGGAAAGAATGTTGGTGGTGAGAAGTATGTCATTTATAGAAATGTTAATGTTATTGGTGAAGATTTGAGAAGTGTTATGTTTGGTAATTGTGATACTATTCCTAAGATATGGAATAGAGCTGTAAGAATTTATGGTAAAAAACCTGCCATGGGAACACGTATTGTTGAGGAGGTTATTAATGAAAAACAAAGTGATGGAAGAGATTTTCAAAAAATAAAACAAGGTCCATATGAATTTTTGACATTTGAGGAGTGTGATGAAATTATAATGAATATTGAGAAGGGATTCAAGAAACTTGGTGTTAAGAAAGGTGACAGAGTAATAATTTATGCTGAGACAAGAAAAGAGTGGTTCTTAACAGCTTTAGCCTGTTTCAGATATGGTCTTTTAGGTATGTTGTAAATTAAATTTTTTACACTAAATATTTTTTTTTAAGTTGTAACTGTTTATGCAACATTAGGGGAAGAAGCAGTGGCACATGCAATTAATGAATGTGAAGGTGATTTATTAATTACAACTGTCAACCATTTATCAATAGCTGATAAATTTATTATAAAAACTCCAAAAATTAAGAATATTATTTATTTTAATGAAAGGTTCAAGGTTAATGGAAGTAAAAATTCTCCTGAATTTACAAAAGATATTAATATATTAAGAGGTAAAGTTAATAATATTATAGACTTTGATAGTTTTTTGTCTTATGGAAATGATGATGAATATATTAGTAATGAGGTTACCAAAGATGATCTTTGTATGATTATGTATACTTCTGGAACTACAAATAATCCTAAAGGTGTAATGTTAACTCATCAAAATATTGTTTCTGCTATAAAAGGACAAAATGATTCTTTTCCTGTTGAGGAGAGTGATGTTTATATTGGATATCTTCCATTGGCACATATTATTGAAGTATGTTGTGAACTTATCTTTTTGGCAAATGGTTGTAAAGTTGGATATTCATCACCATTAACATTAATTGATAAAGCACCAAAAGTTTTACCTGGTACAAAAGGTGATGCTTCTGAATTGAAACCAACTATATTAACTGCTGTACCTGCAATTATGAATAGAATATTTAAAGCAGTTAATGATCAACTTAAAGAGGCAACCACTTTTTCAAGAGAAATTTTTAAAATTTTTTATGAAAGAAAACGTTATCGTTATGAAAATGGTTATAAATCAATGTTTATTGATTCATTTGTTTTTAATAAAATAAAAGCTATACTTGGATCAAATGTTCGACTTGTATTATCAGGTGGTGCACCATTAGATGCAGAAATACAAAGATTTATGAATATATGTTTTTGTTGTCCTGTTATTCAAGGATATGGTTTAACAGAAACAGTTGGTGCAGCAACAATATCTATGTATGATGACATTAGTACAGGTTATGTAGGACCACCATTAACATGTGCTGAAATTATGTTAAAAAGTTGGGATGAGGCTGGTTATGATGCAAAAAATAATCCACCACAAGGAGAAATACTTATTAGTGGACCACATGTTACACCTGGATATTATAAAAATGAAGATTTAACTAATGAAGCATTTACAGTTATTGATGGAAAAAGATGGTTTTGTACGGGAGATATTGGTGAATTTAAAGAAGATGGTTCACTTAAAATTATTGATAGAAAAAAAGATTTAGTTAAATTAAATCATGGTGAATATATTTCACTTGGAAAAGTTGAATCTAAAATTCTTACTTCTGAGTATGTTGATAATGTTTGTGTTTATGGAAATCCCCAAAAAGATTTTGTTGGAGCATTAATTGTTGTCAATCAAAAAAATATAACAACATTAGCAAAAAAAATTGGTATTCAAAATGAAAAAATTACCGAAATATGTAATGATAAAAATGTTCATGAAGCATTGTTAGAAGAACTTAAACAATTTCTTAGAGGAAAACTTTGTAGAACTGAGATACCTCAAAGACTTTGGCTTTTAGCTGAACCCTGGACACCAGCTGATGGTTTATTAACTGAAGCTATGAAATTAAAAAGGAGAGCTATTGAAAGCAAGTTTAATGATGAAATTAGAAAGATGATGTCCTTGTAACTTTTTACATCTTAACGTGTATAATAATGTTATTGTAACAATTTTATTATAATATTTTTAATACAAATATAAATATTTATATATATATTTTTTTTTCTACACTATAAATAAAAATCCCATTTTTATTAAGTAATTTGATAAATCAAATGTAAAGTTTGTCATACAAATTAACAATAGTTAAAAAAGATAATAAAATTTATTTAAATTAACAACAACAATAACAATTAAAAATTACAATAAAAAAAAATTACATCTTTTTGGATTTAAAAAATATTTTACAACAAAATTAAGGCAAATCATACTCTTCTTGTTCATATTCATGTTCTTGTTGAGATTCAGATTCTGCCTTTAATTTTTGTGCATTTTTAAGCCTCCTAACAACACGAACATTAACTATTCTTTCACGTTTCTTTCTTCTAGATTTAAGAGTAGGAGCTATACTTCGAAGTTTCTTAACTTCCTCTGCACTCTTAGTAACATATCTATTATACAAAACTTCTCCTTCATCTATACCCTCCAAAATTTTAGTCAATGTTAAATCAAGTCTAGGTCCAATTTCAATCATACGAACATTACTTTTCATTCCTTTTAAACACCCTTTTCCAGGTAAATCTTCAGCCAGCTCAACTTCATTTTGTTCACCCTCAAATTCACTCTCTGATAAATGTCCTGGATTTAAAAAAAATTCACTAATATCTTTATATTTTGACAAATCAGGAACTTTATCTTTAATTATTTTTTTAGTTGATTTAGAAATGTCAGTTGGAACAACTTTAATAGCATAATGTCTCATTGAAATTGTATCACTCTCTTCATCATAATTAAAAAGAACACAACGTCTAACATTTCTTAATAAAACTTTATCTGGCCTTAATTCTGGAAACATATTTTGTAAGACACTTTCAACTAATTTTAATTCTTTCTTGTGACTATCAGCAAATCCATTCATTATAAGAAGTGGACAGGAAGACATTAATTTCTCATATACAACAGGTCTTTTACTTGCAGCAATTACATCTCTAAATAATGTGTAAGAATTAACTTTAAATTGAAGCGTTGGACCCTGAGGAGTTTTTAGAAGTCTCATATTTACTGATGAATCACTTTTTGTTAGTACTATCATATGACTTAATCCAAGAATAGCACCATTTACAATAAAATCTTTAACATTATTTCTTTTTTGAACTTTAAGTTGTGATGCTGTAAAGGGTTCCAAAACTTTTCTTATATCCATCATAAGCATACGAACATACTTTCCTACACTTCCATTATATATAACAAAAGAATGGGGCATTTTTGCTTGTTCCTTTTCTATAGCTTCTTTAGCAACTAATATTTGCTGTTTTTTTACAGCTTTGTTTTGTTTTTCTAAAATATGCTTTCCATGTTTTAAAATTCCAAGTTGACCAAGCCTGGCAAGTTTGGCTGATTTGGACTAAAAATAAAATGTTATTTAATTAGAAAATATTTAAAAAAATTATAACCTACCTTTCCTCTCTTATGACGACGTGCCATTCTTTAAAAAGATACAAATGGTACAATTAAAAATTAACTTTGAATATTGTATACAAACTATCGTTTCAAGAGTTGCGGTGGTAAAAAGTATATTAATCTTTTAAAAAAAATATAAAACTGTACGGTGATATTTATTTATGTTTTTTTAAGATGATTTAATTTTGTTTATCCAACATTATAGTGATTAAACTGTTATTCTTTTAATCCCTTAAAAGTATTCAAAAGAAAAAAAAATTATTTTTATATAAATTAGAATGAAATATTCAATAATTTAATTATCATTGAAGCAAATATCAAAGTCACTATTTTAAAATTTTGATAACGATAATCTATTTAATATAATTAGAATAGTAAAAGAATTTACTACCGTATATATTTACCTTTTCCAAATAAACATCAACAATTTTCTTTAAATAAAATGAAAATCTCCCTTATCCTTCAACTATTTTATATTAAGTATTAATTTCCTTCAAAAACTACAGTATTTATTATTAAGTAATAATGTTGCAGTTTTAGGACGAGTTTGATAAAAAATATTATTTGTTAAAAAAAGTAACCAGATCATATTACATTTAGATTAATTTTAAAAATAATATATTAAAAAAGAAGAATGACAATATGATATATTGTGAAAAAGTGAATTTTTAAAATATATCTTTTAATATTATTAAAAAATGTGAGAAAAAAAATTTATTATTTATTATTTATAATTGTTTAATATAAATAATATATATATAGATTAATTTCTCACAATTGTTTTCCTATTATATGGTTATTTTTATTATAGATAGAATAATTAAAATTTTTAGAAAATAACATGTGTATTGTTAAAAGGTATTATAACAAAAGTGATAAGTTGTATGTTAGATACTTAAAAAGTTAAATAAAAAAGTTAATAATGTTATTAGGAACAATATAATATAAAAGAAAACAATAGATGATGATTAGAAGAATCTTAAAATTTTAGGTTTGTAAACATTGTCCATATGTTTGCTAATAAACAGTTTATAGGTACTTTATTTGACTCTTGACACCTGAACAACATATTGTATTTGTGAATCAACTTACTACATTACTTAAGCTAATTATTTATTAAGTTAAGTATATCATCAATTAATCGTCTATTAAGTAACTTTATATTAAATATAAAGTTTAAGCTTAGGATATATTTTAAAAGACAGGTGATGATTAGGAATCATCTTTTTTTTGACCTTTATCATCAATTTTTTGATGAAAGATAATATTATAAGAAATAATATTAAAAAATAATTAATGAAGTGTAAATAATTAAAAGATGACGATATTAAAACATGGAGACAGGATTGTGCCAACATGAAAGAAAATTTTCACAATAATCTGTCATTACTTATTTTGATCTCTACTTTACATTATTTGTGAAGCGTTATTAATCAGGTAGGCATATTTATCTGATTAGGAATATAACTACTATACTAAATATCTTACAAATTATATATATATATATATATAAATATAAATTAATCTTCTGAATATAAATTAAATTAATAATTTTATATATAAAGATAAAAATATTTATTAAATTTGTTTTGATAAATTTATTTTTCATTTTAATTGTATTGAAATATCATTAATAAAAAAAAAATTATTTTAAATACCATATCATTGTTTGTATTAAATATCTTATACATAATACAATAAACCTCATCTTACATTTTAAAGTTATATTAATAGCTCTTGAAAAGGTGTCCATTGTCAATAAACTTAGCATCCAGATTATCAGATAACAATATCAAAAGTATACTTTATAGCCTTAAACTTTAAGCAAATTTATAAATAAATATTAAATTTCTTCACTCTTTTGTATTGTGATAATCTTAAAATATTACATCTACGATACGGTATACTTTCAATATAATTGTAAAGAAAAGATTGTAATAAAATTTATTTATAATGTTAAGAAAATGTTATCTATTGAAGTTTAAATATCATAATTTAGAGTGAAAACAATATATAAATAAAATTAATACCTTAAAACTTGATTTTACTATTATATTTTTATAATTTAATATTATATAAAAAAATTTAACAAAATTATTTGTTATGTAATAATAAAAAAAAGAAAAATTTTTTTTAAAACATTTTATATAATTTTTGGGATTAAAACTATAATAAAAATCCGGAAATGAAAAGCTATCGTACACCGTAAATATGAATAGGGCTGGTGATACAGCGGATAGATGATACAATGGTATTGAAAAATATTATACTTATAAATTAAGAATATTATTTTTATTCTTTCTTCATTTCAATTTTTGTTACTTGTTGTTCTCCACCATTATTTTTTAATGTAATAGTTAATCCATCATGTTGATGATCCCTTAACACATTTTCAACAATATTAACTTTACAAGTTTCAGATCCTTTTTTTTGTTTTAATGGTATTTGATCCTCATTTTCTGATAACTCAACATCAGATTCATCAGAACCTGATGTTTTCTCATCTTTAGAATCTCTTCCACCTGTTGAATCTTTTTTTTGTTTTCTTTCTTTAGCTCTTCTATTTTTAAACCATACTTCAACACGCTCCTCCTTCAAATCACATTGAATAGCTAATTTTTCTCTTAAAATTACATCTGGATAATGTGTAGAAGCAAAAGTTGATTCTAAAATTGCTAATTGATCTTCTGAAAAAATAGTTCTATGTCTTCTTTTTCTTTTATTATTTAAACTTTGTAATAATTGACTTCCATTATTAGCAATTAAATTATTCATATATGGTGGTGCAGGAAAAGCTACAAAAAAGTTAAAAAAAATTATTATTTTTATTTTTAATAATTAAATTTTTTTTTATCATTTTTGTGTATATAAAATATTTAAATAACTTATTTATTTATATATCTTCTTACTTTTCACATTATCTATCTTTATGACACTAAATTTTTTCTTGTTTAATGGATTAATGTTGTATCTACAAGAATGAGAACTAGGCACGCGATCATACTTCTTTATTTTATTTGCATTTGCTTTCAACAATAGAAGCTAACTTCTTAAGAAGTACAATCTATTGTTAATGTTTACGAATTAGCTTCTCAATGTATATAAGGTGTAAAACAGTAGTTAGTCTAGCACTTAAACAAATATTAAATCTTCCTTCTTATTGACATCAGATGCCCTAAACTTCATCAAAATATATAGAGGACCTGATTGCGTCAGATTAACCATAGAATTTTATTGGTAAAAAAACTTAAATATTATAATTATTATATACTCATGAAATCTTAATACATACTCTTAAATTATATTAACTTAAAAATAAAAACTTTTTTTCTTTTTTATATTACTGTATCTGAGAAAAATTATATATAAATGTATTTAACTACTTTTTTTTTTTTGATTTGTAGAAATGTATCTTTTTATATAGGAAGTAAGTTTAATGAAAATAAACAAATTAATTCTAACTCAAGGCTTTTTTTTTATTAATTAATTGAGCAAAAATAACACTTTCATATGTAGATACGTTTTTATCTTCCCAAGATAGTTAGTGATCATAATGCGATAAGGTAATAATTTAGGAGGTTATTGAAGTGGAAAATAAAACTACTAGACCTTTAAATGATGATCATCATATCAAAATAACTATATTCATGTGTTAGTTCATGAAAGAAATTAATTGCTATTAACTAATTACAAGGTTATGTAATTTTGTCATTTAAATTAATAGTTCAGCTTACAATTTTTTTTTTTAACTTATAATTTTAAAAAGGATAGATAACAGCATATGCTAGTTATTTACTAATTGTTTTATTACGTAAAAAAAACCACATTTTGCGGCTTTTTAACAAACTATTATTAATTGAAACAACACTTTATATAATGTTTTTATATTATGTAATAGTAGTATAATATTGTTAAAAAAAAAAAAAACTTACCGAAAAAAGGTATTTGAGAGGAAGTTGCTTGCATCCATGCGTATGGATTACCAATTCCTAAAAGATCAAATGCCGGTCCAATAAATGGAATTGGTGTTGTTGTAGCACCTACAGCACTAAGTGTAGGATTTAATTGAATAGATGAATTTGTATTTGCGGTTCCTGTATTTGGAAAGTGAAACGATCCAGGAAGTCTAGCAGAAAGAATATTGTCAATAGAAAAGTTTGACATTTCAATTGTTTTATAAGTGTAGAATATAGGGAGTAAATATCAATATATATAATGTTATAATAAACAGTAATCAGTAGGTGTTTAATAAAACAAATCTAAAATTAAAATGAATAAAAATATTAATAAATGGAAATCTTGTAACTCCAACTTTTTCTAAATTTGTCATCAATTATTTTAGCATATTTCCAAATGACTTTTAAATTAACTTCAATATCTTTTCAATTACGGTTATTCGATTGTTTTATCAAAACAAATACCACGCCTACATTTTTATTGGTTATACCAGCTTAAGCCACACCTCTTTAATCTATAATTCTTAATTCAATTGAAAGACTATCATTTTCATAAAAGTGTAAATAATGAAAATGAGAAATTATGTATAGGAATTAATGAAATAAAAGTATCTTAAATCTATTTAAATTTGTCAAATTATAACAAAAAAAAAAGTTAAATAAAAATATGATAAGTATTTTCATAAATACAATTTTATTTTGTGTTAAAAAGATTCTTTAAATTTAAGATAAATTATATTGTATTTTAGTATAAAATCAATGTGTTAAATATCAATAAAAATTAAAGTTTTTTTTGTAATATTTTTTAGTAATAAATATTCAAATCAACAATATTACTAATTAATATTGTAAATATAAATAAGTACGCAAATAAAATTTAAAATAAGAATAACAACTTAATATTTTTAAATTTAAATACTGAACAAGTCTAATATAATTGAATTACAAAGTTGAAATGTTCAATTAGATTAATATTACTTTTATAATATACAAAAGTTAAAATGAATTTGATTATATATGAAAAAATTATGATTAATTTTAAAATATTTTACAAAATTAATGGATAAATATTTTATTAAATAACAATAGTAATAAATATATATATTATAAGATAATTAGTGATATCTTATATATCTGTAAATTAATGATAGTTACTTTGAAATTTTAGACTACTTAATATGTTTTTATTACACAAATATTGGAACATCTATTGAATTAAGCAATATATTTACGCCCTCCCTGTCACAGTAAATAGAGGTAGGAGTATAATTACATTTAATGGCATTAAAAACTTATTTTACAGTTAAATATTTACATGCCTACAAATTTAAAAAAGAAATATTTGTTAAATTTAAAGGAAAAAATAACTACAGCATTATTAAAAAAGTTCACTAAACAATTTTTTCTCACAAATGAAAATTATAAAGCCAAATATAACATATATAATCTTTAAAATACTAATAAGTAGATTTTAATAATACATATAAATTATTTTATTATAATTTATTTATTTTATTTTTTTAATCTTAAAATTACTATTTTATAACTAATTTTTCTCACCACAAGTAGATAATTCTTTATAAAAATACATTTATTAGTGATTGAGTTTTATAATCTTCAAATCTTTTAAATACATACATTTGTATATCTTTTCTTTTTTTAATTATTTGTTCACAAAAATATTATGATAAATTTATTATATATTGTTTAATTATTATTTAACAGCAATTTTTAATTTATTTTTATTATAATATTTTTGAATACCTTAATTTGCCGTTCCAATTAATTTTTATATTACCTTATTCATTAACTTTTAGTTCATTAATCATATAATTAATTTTAAACATGTTCAATAACCATCTATATAATTTTTTTTTAAATATGTTCTTAAAATAAATTATATAGTTTTATGGGGAAAATAATAATCTAAGATTTCATGTTAATTTTTATTTTACATTAAAAGCTTAAAAAAAAACTTTATAATCAGCTTCATATATTATATTTATAAAGATTATTTAAAATTATTAAAAATATAATTGAAATAAAATTTTTTAATAAAAATATATGATCATGTAATTTATATGTCAATAAAATTACAAACTTTAAAATGTAGAATTAAAAAGATTATTTATATATATTAATAATGTAGATATGAAATTCACAAAATCAACAAAAACAAGTGACCAGTATATCTTAAATAATGAAGGGCAGTGAAACAACAATTACGAACAGTAGTGTTGATCTATCATACTATTATATCTGAAAATAAACAACAAAATTTAAGATAATATCTTTTATAATGTCTAATCATTTCTTTTTAAAAAAAATTAAAAATATACTAAGAAGTTGTAAAAATTTTGAAACAGACTTAGTCATTTGATATGATCAAAACAAAATAATCACACTTTGTATTTTAAAAGTCAAATCTTTCAGTTTACTACAAAATTAATTTTTAAAATTATTTTGTTTTTAAATATTGTTTTTTTTTTTTGGTAAAATTTATTAATTATTAATGAAGTATATTTGAGTAATTTAAAATGTATTTTAAAAAAAATAGATATTCTTTTAAAAATATGTAATCAAAGCAAAAATTTTATTGACAGTTTTGTGATATATTTCATTTTCATTTTTTTTTATTAAAATTTATTAAATTTATAAACAATAAAAAAAAACTGTTTGCTTAGGAATAATAAATTTGTACATTTAAATGTTTATTAAAATTGAAAAATTAAATTAAGACAATAATTATATTAATTTGTAAAAAATATAAAATTATACAAAATTGCTCTCAATGCGTTATAATATTTTCACTTTTATATATTTTAATATATTTAAAAACACTTTTATCTAGTCGTTTTCCGCATAAAATAATTTTTACAAAATTTTCCAACTTGAGAACAGCTTTTTTGATTGTAATAAATTGTGTCTTAATTAATGGAGCACAGAAAATTGATTTATAAAAAAATATTTTTTCAAAAGTTAAATTCAATTAAAAAGTTCTTTTTAAAGACATTATACGTCATTAGCAAATTTAGTTCAAATTAATTTTAAAAAAAAATTTACATATTATTAATAATTACTTTAATACAAATTCACTTTTCAAAATATTTATTAATAAATAGGCCATTATTTACTTACTTTTTTTAAAAAATATTTATATATTTTTATTTAAATATGAATTTTTTCCCATTTATTTTCATAAATCTGTTTTATCTTTATGATCTTCCATCATAGTAAAAAAAATTACATTTTAAACATTAAAAAAATATAAAAATGGGGTAAAAAATTATTTACATCATAGGCCGGACCGTATTTAACTTACATGATGTGCAGGTTTTCTTGTCTATATATTTTTAAACTTGGTTCTTTTTTCTCCAAATCGTTGTGAGATGTTCTTGTGGGATAATGCTATTATGTTAAGAAGAAGAACGAAATTTTTCCTTGTTTTTGCATAAAAAAATTCCAATAAAGTAATTTTCTACACTTTTTCTATTTATTGTTTACTATATGTTATTTTTTTCAATTATTAAATAAAGAAATTTATAGTTTTTTTTAATTTTTAGGGTTCAAAAATGTCTACAAGACCTTTAGTCACCGTTTATGACGAAAAGAACAATGCCACTGGCACACAAGTTAAATTGCCAACAGTTTTCTTAACTCCAATCAGACCAGATTTAGTTAGTTTTATTCACGACCAAGTTCGTAAGAATAAAAGACAAGCTCATGCAGTTTCAACCAAAGCTGGTATGTATACTTTTAATTTAACTATTTTTTTTACATATGTTTTTACTTAAGGACATCAAACTTCTGCTGAATCATGGGGAACTGGACGTGCTGTTGCCCGTATTCCAAGAGTACGTGGTGGTGGTACTCACAGATCCGGACAAGGAGCTTTCGGTAACATGTGCCGTGGAGGACACATGTTTGCTCCATTAAAGGTTTATCGCAGATGGCACCGTAAAGTTAATGTTGCTCAAAAAAGATACGCTATTGCTTCAGCTATTGCTGCTTCTGGTATGCCTGCTCTTGTTCAAGCACGTGGACACACTATTGAGAAAATTAATGAAGTTCCACTTGTTGTTTCTTCAAAAATTGAATCACTTACAAAGACCAAAGAGGCTGTTGAAATTTTGAAATCTCTTGGAGTTTGGGGAGACATTGAACGTGTCTATTCTTCAAAATCAACTCGCGCTGGAAAAGGAAAAATGCGTGATCGTAAGACAAAACAAAAATGTGGACCAGTTATTATTTACAAAAATGATGGTGGAGTCGTTCGTGCTTTCCGTAATATTCCAGGAGTTTCTCTTGTTAATGTTAACAAACTTAACATTCTTAAATTAGCTCCAGGTGGTCATGTTGGACGTCTTATCATTTGGTCAGAAGCTGCTTTCCAAACTCTTGATGCAATTTATGGTAATGAAACCGTTGCATCTTCCAAAAAAGGATTTGCTCTTCCACAACCAAAAATGACTGTTACAGACTTCACACATATTATTACATCTGAAGCAGTTGTTAAAGCTCATAAGCATAAGAAGATTACTCTCGCTAAGACTGGAATCAAGAGAAATCCACTTAAGAATGCCGCTGCTATGAACAAGCTTAACCCATATGCTAAGATCCAAAAGAAACTTAACAAAGCTGCTGCTACAAAGAGCGCTTAATTTTTTAACGAAAAAAGCATGTTGGGGTGGCCTCGTTTTGTTATTTCTTTGAACCTTTCGTTGTTGAATAAAACTTGTTTTATAATTATTATTTATATATATATATATATATTAAGTGAAATTATTATTTTATTTTAGTGTTATATATGAAAATGACATTAGTGTTATGGTAGTTATTTTTACATAATATTAACAATTAATTGATTTAATTATAAATTCAAATATTTCATTATTGGCAACTTGATTAATTAAATTTCTAAAGCAATAGTATTTTTGATATAAATTTGCCACAGTAGTTTTCATGTGCTCACTAATTATTGAAATTAAAGCACGATCTTCATTTTTTGATATATATGATAGCCATTTAAGTAACTCAGGATCTGGCTCTTCATTTTCTATCTTGTGACTCATTAAAATAGCACATGAAGCAATTGATGAGGGTTTTTCTGATGAAATGGTAGAACTAAGAGTACAACAAATACAAATTATATCACATATTTGCTTTATGGAATTCTTAGTATGTTGTATATTAAGGAGTGTTCTGGCTATTTCTATTGAATGTGATCTGGTAATACGAAATCCTATTATAGTCAATATCTTAAAATTATATAATTTAATAAATAAATTAATATATCTTACCTGTAGTTCAACTTCACAAACATCTTGTTTAGAAAACTCTTCATTACTAAATCTCATGCAATTATTGAGTGTTAATGCCAATACATCTTCAAATTTTGAAGCTATAAAGCAACACGTTACTCCGACTATCGTTGCATCATTTGAACTAATTATTCTACTTCTAAATACATCCTTAACTAATGATATAGCCAGAAGTACAGTTTTGATGCTAATTGTTGGATAAGAGAAATGTATATGCATCAAATATATAACCATATTTTCATATAGCTGTATTTGGTGTAATAAAGTTTTTTTGTCTTCTATGTGATTAAACATATATTCAACATTATATGTTTCTTCATTAATCAACTCTACATATATATAATCCATTTGATAAGAAATAAATTTATTTTTATTTGATGAAAATGAAATATCATCACTAACATTCATTGTTGATTTCTGAAGTACATCATTATCTTTTGTTGAAGTTAAAAAACTATTTACATGTTTTATTAAAAAAGACTTTATAGATAACTTTTCTTTAATATTTAATAAAAAGCATTTTTGATATTTTGACTTTTCTTTAAATTTTTGTTTTTTAATAAAATCGGTTTTGTTAATACGTTTATTCAAATTTTTCTAAAAAAAATATAATTAATATTTTTTATTCTTACGTGTTCACTTACATTATTGGAACAATCCAGTTTTTTTCTTTTTAATTTCATAATCTTGTTAATACCCATACTAATTTAATTCACAAAAATAATAAAAATTTATGGGAAACTTCTTTATGTTGGGTAGTAATTTAAAAATTTCGCCACATTCTTTTAATATAATAAATATAAAATTTAAATTATTTTTTAAATATGAATATTATGTTGTATTATTTTAAAATTCTAAAAAAAAAAACAAATTTTACCATTGGATTACTTTTGTTTTTACTAAAATTTATGTTTGAAAGTTTTTTTTTTGCTTTGAAAATTATTTATGTCACAAATAATTATTTAAAAATTTCTTCATAATTATAAAATTTGAACAAAAAGGGATATATTTATTTTAATAGCATAAAATTAATACAACACTATCTTTAAAGATATTCAAATTTTGAAAGATAGAAAATTTTTATTACTTCAAATATTACATGAATGGCATCAAAAGTAAAAATTTCTTAGAATATTATGACATTCATCAGCTAAAATTTATGATCGTATAGTTTAACATCTATCTACGTAATGTTCTGAGAATAATGAAAAAAAAAACAGTGGAGTAATCAAAAACTCAAAACAAAAATTCAAAAAGAATATTGAAGTTAAAACAATTTTAGATAACAAAATTTATATGAACCAACAAAAACAGTAAAAACACAGTGTCTTAAATTAAGCAGTAACTTGCTTTGTCTTTTTTGATTTCTTTGACTTCTCAGAAGGAACAGCTGGTTTGGAAACGGTTTCTGGTTGTTCAGAGATAATAACTTCAACATGGCATGGAGAGCACATGAAAGGATTAATACGTCCATGAGCACGATAGGTACGTCTACGCATTTTAGCTGCTCTTTGGACAACAATGTGTTCGATAACAAGACGTTCGGCATCAAGTCCTTTGCATTCAGCATTGCTTTCAGCATTCTTTAAAAGTTGAAGGATGAATTGACATGACTTTTCTGGCCATCTTCCTTGAGTTGTGTTAAAAGCTTTAGCTTGAGCTTTTCTTCCTACACCACCATTGAATCTACGGAATGGAATTATTTCTTTCTTATTAATAACATTCTCGAGATATGTTTGTGCACGTTTAAGAGGCATCTTGGCAATAGCACGAGCTGTCTCATGAGTGTTTTTGAAATGAACACGAAGATCTGATCCACGAGCCTTAGCTGATTTGGTGTTATTTTCTGGATGAGCACAATAGTGGACTTTAGTCATTTTGAATAATTACCCTAGAATAAAAATAATATATATAAAGTAATTAACCAAAAGTATAATCAAAAATTAAAAAAAAAATAAACTACTTTAAGAACATGAAGACAAAAATGTAAAAATAAAATAATTTTTAAATAAGTATTTTACCAAGGATGAAACAAAATGATTAAAAGCGCAAATTTTCTGAGAAAATTTGCGGTTTCATTTCCACAGTATTTAATATTTCCCTGTCTACCATTTTTCTTTGCGAGAGTCAGATTTGAAAAATATGTCTAAAGTTGAGAGAGCAGCGGTCTTATAAAGAAAAGATGTTTTTCTTGAATGTCAGAAGTTTTTTTTAAGTAAAAATAAAGTAATTATTTCTTAATCACTTACTTAAGTAGTACATAACTGAATTTAATAAATTTTTACAATTTAACATTTTATATTTATATAAAAAGTGCAGGTTTTGAATAAAAACTAATGTTTTCATTTTATGTTATTCATTAAATAAATTTTTTTTTTACCTTTTTTTATGATTCTGTATTTTCACAAAGTTGTTAAGCCACTAAAAGAAAGTAAATTTGAAATCTTTTGCTGTAAAAATTTGGTTTTAATCAGAAAATTTTTTCTTTTTAAATTTAATTACTAATATTTATAAACTTTTTATTCTCTATTTTTTGGTGGTTGCCTTTAATAATATTTTTTTATTTGTTACTTTTAAAATAAATTAATTTTGAACTAATTTAACGATTGTTATTAAATTTTTATTTATTTTTTGTTTTCTATTTTAATTTTTTTTTTGTTTACTTTTATATTTGAAATGAATTTTTTTTAAACAAACAATTTGAATTAAATATTTAACAAATATTTTTTATTAAAAATAGATTTAAATAAGTATTTTTTAAAGCAATTTTATTGAATTTTTAAAATAATATGGCAAATAAAGTGAGATTATTTATTAAGATATTATATAAAACATCAAACTATATTTTTCTAATTTATAGCACTTTACCATATCAATCATTTTTACAAAAAAAAAATTTTATTTGGTCAAACACAAATATTTAATATACAATTTTTCAGTACATATTGTCACTTTTTATTAAAAAACATATATGTATAAATTGTTACAATATCTATCTGGTTTATGTTTTTTTCAATATACTATTAAAATAACAAGAAATTATTATATAAAATATTTATTTTGGGCAAGTAATTATTTTAATAAAAATTTTAATTAATTTATAAAAGTTAACTATTTTTATTTTATTATATTGGCATCATATACTATTAATAATCAATATTTTCTTTTCTTTTTAATATTAAAAATTCTTAATTAATTGAAACGATATAGCTAATTAAAGAAATTTCGTTGCTATATAAAATGTTTCTATCTTTTTTTTTAATTCTTTAATTTTTCTAATTTTAAAATAATAAACTTAACTATAGAAATTATTTTATTTGTACAAGATAGTAGTTTTTTTTATAGGATGAATTTTATTTTGTCAAAAGGAAAATATTTTTAAATGTCAAAAATTTTTAAAACACCAACAACTAATATATTGAATAAACATCAATTTGTTTTATAAAAAAATCTAAAATTTTTATTAAACATATTCAAAAAAAATGTCGTACTTTTTTGGAATTTCCATCTTTTCTACATAAAGTTATTTTTGAAGATTAAGAATTAAAAAAAAATTTGGGTAAGAAGAAATAAAATTGAAAAATTGTTACAAAAATTTTGAAATACAAATAGGCGCCTTTTATTTAAAAAAAAATCAAAATACCTTTTATGCATTTTTTTACATTAGATTAAAATTAAATTTATTTTTTACCTATATTAACAAAACAAACTACATAGTTATTATTTATTATAATAAAAATTTAATTCTTGTTATGTCTTTTCTTCTGGTGTGTTTATGAAAATATTCTTATGTATATCTTTTATTAAAGTTCTTTTATATGTTTAAAAAATATCTCATTATTATTGAAATTCTTTCTTTCTTTTTTAAAAATAAAATATATATTATCTACTAAGACCTTACAATGTAAATTTGATAATTAAGTATTATTTTTAATAAAATAAAATTGTAAAACATATTTGAGCTACCTAAATATGATACAGTAAAGGTACCGATAATTGTTATAATTAATTTTCAATTGAATTAAATCGATTTAAATAAGACAAATTTTAAGTAAATATTCTTAAAATATTATAACAAGTATAATTAATATTATAATATTTTATTATGTTAATGAAATAAAGTAAAAAAAAAATATATTTTTATATTTATATTAATTGTTATATTTCTAGAAAAATTATAATATTTTTAAATTTAGAAATATTGTGACTAGTTTATCGAAAATAATATACAATTATACTTGTTACATATATACGTTATTACTTATGTTTTTCAAATAAATTCATTGACATCATTAACTGTATCAACTTTATATAAAACTTTTTTTCGCTATAAGACATCTATAGATAATCAAACTGTTTCGGGTAAAATGACGTACTGTGTGTCTGCGCGATTGGAACATTGTTTAATCACCTTTATAACATAGATTAATAAAAGATATATTTTTGTTTCAGAGATAGGAACATAAAAATGTCACTTCCTCCTGAGGAAGAATTTTTGTGTCCTTCTTGTAACAACATTTTTTATTCAATTGAGTATCTAATAGCTCATTTTGAAGAATCACTACGCTTTGATGATGATACTCATAAACAAACTGTAAAATGTTTGTTCTGTGATGTATATTGTAATGGATCTCAATCTATGTTACATCATTTATATACTGAACATATACAAGAATGGCCGACGTCATCTAAAAATGATGTTCTTCTAGAACCAATTTCTGAAGTTTCAAGTACAACTCCAACAATAAAAGAAGGAACTGTAAGTAAAAGAATTATTAAAAATGAAAGAAAACATGGATGTGGTTTTTGTGAGAAGAAATTTACCAGACCCGCTGATGTTCGGCGGCATGAAAGAATTCACACAGGTAATAATTAAAATGATCTTAAATTAAAATGACTAGTTTAGGCGAACGGCCATATGCCTGTCGTATATGTAATAGTTCCTTTAAAACTAGACATCAATTAACACAGCATTATGCTATACATGATAATGCACAACCATCTGAATTTATTTGTGAAGTATGTAGAAAAGCTTATTTTACAAAAGGAGCGTTAACACTTCATTTACGGACACATAATAATACTAATCCATTTTCATGTAGTTATCCTGGATGTTCCCAAGCTTTTCATACTAATCAATTACTTAAAAGACATATTAAACGATCACATCCTCAGAAACAAGTTATTGATAAGAAAGGAATATTAAAAACAATTGAAAAAATTTCACCTAGTAAAACAAATCATCAAATCATAAAACAATCAGAAAATTCAGCATTTGATTTACAAATACCTGAGCCACCCCCTTATGAACATCATATTACTTATCCCACTCAAATAGTAGTTACAGATCCATCTGAAACTATATCATGTGTGGATCCCGTTATTATCTATGAGTCTGTAGATAGTGTAAGTGGGAATATAGAATCTACAACTATAATTCCCACTCAAATGTACCAAACTGTAGAACCAATTTATCATGAAATGATGCCTTCATATCCTCAATCGGTGTATCATACAGAAGAATCTTGGGATTATTCAACAGAATATCCTAGAACAAACTAAAATAAAAATGCCTCTAAATTTAAATCTTTCACTCTTAATAATATGTTTTTTTTTAATTATAATTAATGACACATATGTATATACACATTATTTCATGTTATTTACCAAACATAACAAACAAAACATAAAAAAGACAAATAATTAACAAAAATTTGATAATTTATGATGTTTCAGGCTCCCCTTTGGGTATACATTCTAATGTATGTAAAACAAGATAAGAAACTGTTTCATCTGGTGGTGTATGAAGAACTGCTTCACATGTATTGATATTAATACGTTTTTTAAATAAAGGGCAGTCAATAACAAAAGTTTCATACTCACCACCTTCACCACATACATTAATATCAAATTTTTGTTTAAGTTGAAGAAGTTGATCACGAGATTCTTTTAGTGTTTGTCCTAAAAATTTCGTTGTTAAACCACATGCAGCCACTTTAATAATTATTGCTTCAACACCATCTTGAATCATGTCATCTAGTAATTCTGTTTGATCCCTATCCCATAAATAAGCTAACATTTTAAGTCCCATTCTTTTACATACATTTTCAACACGATTCTTTTGGTAAGTACTTTTGATGGCACCCACCGATATTGCTTCAATATCAGGATAATGTGTTACAACAGCTTGCATAAGAAGATACAAATCTTCAACTTCATCCTGATCATTTGGTTCGTACTCTAATTCTTTTGAAACAGGCTTCCCTGTAATAACTTTTCTAAACAAAGGAATACTATTCATTGCTTCACCAATGTATTGAATTGCCTCTGCTCCAACAGACTGAAACATATGAGAATCGATTTCATGATTTCCTGATGTTGGTGGATATAAATTAGCAAGACAAACAATTTCATGTTTATTTTCAACACATTTCATTAAATTGTATATAGAATCTTTTCCACCACTAACGAGACCAACAACTTTCATTTTTAAACCTAAAGGGAGTATGTAAAATTTTCTCTGACACATTACTATATTTATGGGTATAACCAAAAGTTTAATAAAAACAATAATGAAAAGAGGTTGTTTATTACTATCTATATTGTTAAAAATGTGTAACACATTTGAATTATAAAAATTAAAATAAAATTATTTTTAAGAGGTGACGAATTTACAGAAATAGCAAAAGAAAAGATATCATCAGGTTCAAGAAATTATCGACATAGATACCCCTGAATGTGTAGTCGATTTTTATAGCACGAAAGATAGATATACCAATATACATTCCTGAATTGAAAAGACACCATATAAACCACACTTAATTCATAGCAACCAATATTTAAATTTACTTATCCATAAAAATCTAACATTACTTGTCAATTTAGCTATGAAAAATAAGAATAGCTATGATCGTTCTTGTTGTTCCTTTGAAATTGTTCTTCAGCAAATTGACAATACTGCTCATGCTGTTCCTCCAATTTCTTTCTTATTGTTACTTCATATTCAGAGCGGAGATTTATTTCTTGTTGTTTCAAAAGGCGATTGATGATACTAAACATTTCTTCATAAGTGTACAATTGTTCATTTTGTGTATCACCTTTTCTATTGCACTTTCTTTTACCTCCAATAAGCAATGAGTCACTGTCTGAGTCACTACCTGAGCTTGGAGACCCGGCTTCTCTAAATCTCGTGTAAGCTGATACTGCTTTAACAGAACTATTATTTGATATCTCACACTGTGAATCCTCTGCATTCTTATCCTTCCTTTTTGCAATAAGTCTTTTCCTTTTATTCAGTGCTGTTATCTCAGTATTTAGAAAGCGACTTATTTGTTGATCTGTTAATCTACAGGATCTTTCAATTCCAGCAAATATTGAATTATCTTTTGTTTCCTAAAAATATTTAATTATACATATTATTATATATTCAAAACTTACATTATCCTTGAGAAGATTAAGTGTACTATTCATAGGAAGACTAGCAGCAAGGGTACCCAGTTGAGGTCTAAATGGTGAGCAATAAGCAGATCCACGAGAACGTTTTGCTTCGATAGTATTGTCAGGACTAAGATAAGCCTCATAATCATGTGGGCGCTTTAAAGCAAGTCCGCAAGTCATACTGGTATTCTGAGCAAATATAATGAATAATATTAGTATGGCGATAAAAAGTTATGACAACGGCAAATCTTTAACTGATGTAAGAAATACGTATATAAAGACTATTCAAGATCAATATAAGATTTGTTGTGTCTCAAGGACACGTCAGGCTTTTTAGAAAGCAGTAATGTTAACTAATCAATTAGTTATATTTGTCCAAAATACTATGGAAAAAAAAATTAAATTAATAACGTATAATCGAATAGTAAAGACTTATATAGTGACCTAATGTAAGCAAATTTCTAGATTTTATTAAAATTTTTAAATAACCAATTCTAGTTGAGACACAACATGTAAAAAAATAAATAATAGTTATTAACTAATATATGCAAAAAAAAAAAATCTAATTTTAGTAGTTTAAATTACTTAATAACTCAAAATAATTAAAAAAAATAAAAGGAATGATTTTAAAATATTCTAAAATGAGATTAAAAAAAACTTTAAAATATTGTATATCGAATGCTGTCTGATGTAAAATGCACATCAGTAAACTTGTATGCTCAGATAGTCAATACTAAAACATTTCACCATTAGTCAGGCGGGAATTTCGTTGTAGGACCATTTCAAGACATTCGTTGTAATATTAAAACTTTAATAATAACGATTTTTTTTACGACATATTTCAAATTTTTTTGGCTCATACTCTTTGTGTAAATAAGCTGTGTAATATCATTTTAAAATTACTTAAAAATGAAGAAGTAAATCTGGAAATTTAATTGGAATAGATATTTTCAAACATTGTCAATGTTCATTATAATAACTGTTGTAGTTTGTTAATCGTTGTTTTTTTTTAATAATATTCATATCATATTCCAACTTTTTTTTTTTTTTTTCTAAATATTTTGTTATATTGACAAAGTGTTTCGTTGTAAACATTTTTATGGATGTGTTTTATCAAATAACAGGATGGTTGTTACAAATGTTGTTGTGCTAATATGTAGCGTATAAGAATAATTTTTTTTTTACAATTGAATTTATTTTTTTTAATGAAATTGACAAGTAAAAAATATATTTTGACGGTTATTTTTTTTTTGTTTACAATGAAACTGAAAATGTTTTTAAAAAGTTGTACATCAAAAGTACTCTTAAAATAATGTATAAAATGCTAATATCTTAACTTTTAAAGTATCTTGACAATTATAATTAAAAAAGAATCTATATTTTCATTTTTAGAATAATAAATTTTTTTATGAAAATGTTTTTATCAATTAGCATATGTTGTAAAAAGATATTCTTAAGATACTACTTTTTTTTGATTTTTTTTTATAATTCTCGAATTTCATATTAATAAAATCAATGAATTTAAGTTTTAAATAAAATATTTGATTATACAAAAAGAATAAAATAATATCAATTCTTATTTATTTCTAATAAAATAATATATTAAAATTTATTTAATTTTTATTGTTATTTCTTTGTCCATAGTCTTATTTTATGCAAAATTACAATTGTTATGAAAAGTATAACTTATAGTTTTAAATAGTTTTCTTTCATGTTTCCTTGTTTTTTAATATGTAAATAAATATTAAAAAAAAAAAAACTTTTAAGTCTATAATTAAAATGTATATTTTAAGAAAAAAATATTGACAAAATTTTTAATGCTATTTTAGCTTTATAATAAATACCAATATTTAAAGCAAAATAATGTTATTTGTCATTTTTATATTTTCTCTATATATGTCTTTAGGGGTAACAGGACAAATAGTTATTGTTAGCATTGACAAGAAAATGGGTTACTTAAGAGGCAAAAAGGAAGCTTGAGCGAGGGCATATATAACTCTCGGCTGTCGCTAAACCCTTCGCTTTAGGCATTGAATATTATTTAACTTCTCTTATCAACTCATCTATACTTTAGTTTTGTGCTATTTTAATTTTCATTTATTTTAACATTGAAATAAATATTTATCCTTACACATTATTATCATATCTGTTCTATTGGCTTAAGAAAATCAAAAGTGTTCCTATCAATGTTAGTGTCATTATACTTTATAAATTTAACATCCGTATGTAGTTAAATTTTTTACTTTATCAGTTATATGACTAAGATATTTTAATCATCTTCAATTCTAGTAATATACATTTACATATAAAATATTTTTATTATATATATATATATATATATATGTATTGATCTTTTAATTAATTATCAACTATATTATTCTCTTTTTATTTTAAAACAATTAATTAATAAGATTAATATTTAATCAAATTATATTTTATTTCTTTTAGAAAAAGATATTTGTAATGATATATATTTATATATATATATACATATATATCTACCACACTCTTCTTAACCTATCTTTTTAAACTATTTTGCACTATATAAATTCTCGACATTACCGTTCTCCATGCCTATTAATAATAGTATGATATATGTATATTTTATAAAAAGAAAAACTAGTTACATTGAAAGACATTCAACTTGATGAACTTTTTATATAACATTAAATGTATAGATATATTTAAAATTATTCCATACCTCTTTAAATAATAATTTTTGCGCAAGTGATAATATTTTAACTATTCAAATATCCTCCAAAAATTTTATTTCTAAATTATTGTACTGATTTTGAGTTATACTTATTAATATTACCTTTAACACATTATATTTCTATCTTTTAATATTCATGTGTTAGTTTGTGTGTATATCTTTCTGTATCTCTCTTAATGCAATATTTCGATTCAAATAATTTATTATGTAAAGACTAGTTGCTTCTACACCTTGATATTTCTCTACCATTTTACTAAAAATTATACTCACGCAATTTTCATTTTCTCAAACATATAAAATAATAAAAATTTGTTCTCTAAAAATTTCATTAGTACAAAAATATTTAAATCAAAAATTTTTGTAAAGATACTTTTATAAATATATATATATTTGAAAATTAACTAGTTTAGAAAATTTTTAAATTAAAAAGTACAATAATATGAAAGTGATTTTATTATTATTTATATAATTGTAATAAATGATATGGATAGTTTATGTACTGATAAGAGTCAGTACATTATAATAAAACAGTTGAGACATAACGTATCAAGCCTACCAACATAAGCCTGCATCTTTTTGCGCATGCATAAAAATTGAGGGCAATCATATATATATATATATATGTGAGTCCTACTCATATCTTCTAAAACTCCATTTAACTTTACTATCATCAAAATTTGTAGTTATTGAATTATTTATAAATTCTTAATCTTCATCAAGCATATATATTGTTGGTTCTTTAAATCATATACTCTATATTTTAATAAACATACAACTTTGATCTCGTAACATAAAACTATAATATTTACTATTTCAATTCCCCTCTAACAATTTATTTTTCAGATGCACATTTAACATAAAATTTAATAAGAACAATATATATCCAGATTAAAGCTGTTAATTGTATAGAATCTTAAAGTGCTCTTCTTTTATTACACACAATTTTTTTTTTTTAAAAGAAATATATTTTATTTTATAATTCTGTTTCTTATAAATAAATTGATAATTTTAGTTTTTACTTTGATTTATCAATTAATAATCCCCTTCAAAATTTTATTATTAATTTGATTAAAATGACTAATACAACTGGTGAGGAACACTCAAAGAGGTAAGAAATTTTTTATTTTCAAAAAATATCATAGGATAAATTTTTATTAATATTTTTAGAGTATCCTTTGGAGGGGAAGAACAAGTGAAAATGATAATATATGATGAAATTCCTATTGAAGAATCTACTTTTACAAAAACAGCGTTTACTAGGTATGCATATTTTTATATACATTTTTGATATTTAATATATATCTTAGTTTACTTTTACAAATTTTTTTTTTTCTACTCTATTCTTAATTCTAATTTTATAACAAAAATTATTTCTTCTCAAATTTCTTATATACTTTTATTGATGAGTAAAACATCTAAAATTTGATTGAATGGATAACTTTATCTTTTAAAAATTTATCTTAATTATTATCATAAAAGTTAAAACTACTACTTACTTTTAAATATAAATATATATATATATATATATATATAATTTAGTAACTAATTTTATATATCATAGAGTATAAACTATCCATATATTGAAATATTTAAATGAATAAAACATAAAATATATAATAATATATACAAAAAAAATAATATAAAAATGGCATTAAACTTAATAATTATGATATTTGACCTTACAAAAAAAAAAAAGATATGTCTATAGTATTTTTATATTAAAGTTAGTTTTAGTTCACACTCACTAACACATTCTATCACATATTGTTCATTTTTATTAACTATTCAATATTTTTATTTTATTTATAATAATAATACAATTTATTCTATTAAATATTAAAATAATACTAATTTTTTATATAAATTATAAAAAAAAAATTTAAATATTATATTTTCATTACTTATGATAACTTTTTTTTAAAAACTTAATTATTTATTAAAAATAACTATAAAAAAAAGAAAAAGTTATATATGCTTATATTTTATTTTTTATTCATAAAAAAAAAATAAAATGTTTATAATAATAAATTTCTTGTGAGTCATATTTTGTTATAATTTTTCATATTATAATAAACTATCTTTTGTTAGTTTTTTTTTTTTCTAGAAAAATGATAATTCAAATTAAAACTATATTACCAACCCCATAAATATTTATATATATTAAAATAGAAATTTTATTTCACTTTTTTATACAATAAAAGTGAATATTTATAATTGACAGCTTGTTATATGTTGATAGTTTTTTAAAACTTAAACATTCTTTTATTCTTACCAATTATTGACTATAGAAAGAAATTTATATTAAATACAATTTAAATTCCCACATGTTTTGTCCTCTAAACAAATAGTAGTAATAGAGTACAAAGGAGTGTTATATATGATGAGAAATATAAGTATTACACAACTATATATATTTACAGCATTATATATTTATACACATTTATAATACAAAAATTTTTATGTTATTTTATAATAAAAAAAAATATATATATATAAATGTTTTTTCAGTTTTTTTTTTCCCTTTATTTTTATAGATATTTTTTTCTTATCTTAATGAAATTTGTATATATTTTATAAATTTGTTAGTTTTTATTCTTTAATATATTGTAAATAATCATTAGTCTAAATGACTTCATTTAGTATATCACTATATTATTCCTGAAAGCATTTTTGTTAATTTAGAACAATTATTTACTCTATTAGCCATTGGTTACTCTAACTATATTCATATGCTAGAGATATAAACATTTATACAAAGAATATAAAGTATCCATAAATCGAATATCAAGATAAATAATAAATTTAAAGTATACATAAAATGAGATGGCATTATATATATAATAATATTATTTATTTAAATTTACAAAAGACATATTATAATATTTTTATATAACATATATCAATTAATTTTATTTTATCCTCAATTTCTTATTCATTTTTATTAGTATTTAGAAATATTTATTTTTGTTTTATCATTATAATAATACAATTTATTTTTAATTAATAATAATTATTATTAATCTATTAATATGTATTAGTAAAGTTTATTTTATTTTTACTATTAAATTTTACTTTTTTTTATATACTTATTATCAAAAAAAATCCCAGACACTTTATAGTACAAAAAAATATATAATTTTTCAAAAATAAACAAAATCTGGACATTATGTTTTCTAGAGAACATAGATATTTAATTATCCAAAATTTATGTATTTATAATGTCTAGGAGTTAGTATTTATCATATAGTAGTTATCTAGATATTATAAACATTTTGTCCTCTGTGTAACTATCAATGTATTAGCTTGTATATTAAATTTAGTTAGCTTTATCTTTCATGCCCTCTAACATAGAAAATATAAAGATTTTAACGAAGAGACAAATGTCCACTATGTTTTGTTATTTTCTGTTATTTCACCATATGGTTTGAAGGGATTCAATGAATAGAAAAAGAAAAAGCAAACAAACCTTATAATTTGTGTTTTACTACAAATGACACGCATCTTTAATTATATATCCTCATATAAAACCAGCTAATTTTTTTTATTTTAGCAGTGATGCTCCACCATCAAAAGTTACTGTAACGACTGAAGAATCTGAATTTCCTAGACCAATTTCTCCACCTACTCTAATAGAAGAACCTACTTTTATTCCACATTCACCACCACTTCCATCTCTTGCAAAGTAAGTATATAAAAATATTAATAATATATAATTTAATATTTAAATTTTTATTTTTTTTTTTTTTAGAAAAATGGCTTCTGAAACTGAAAATCCATTTAGGCCGCAAGATCAATTATACCACGAAGTAGATCCAATTGTTGAACAATATAAAACTAAACCTTATCCAAAATCTCCAACTATTTCACCTACATCAACACCATCTAAAAAATCTAAAGTACCAGAAGAGGAGGAAGCATTATTAAAAGAAAGTAAAAAAAATGAACTACAGGCTAATTCAATTGGTGATCATCACCAGACAACATCAAATACAAATATTTCCCTTGCACCAAGAAAAGAAATTTCAGATACAGAGGATGTTGTTGATTTACCACCTCCAAGCAAAGTAGAACTAATACATTTAGAAAAAAAATCAAAATGTTGTTGTACTTTGCAATAAACCGAAATCTTTCTACAAACAAAAAAAATAAACAGACTAACTAATTTTATAAATCTTTCCTATAAATTTTCACCTTTGACTGAAACGGGACTAGAAAGTTAAAGGAGAGATACTAATTATAAAAATTACTACTACTACTATTACGAAAATTGAAAATATTGTTGTGCTTTTCTTACACACATTGTCAATGATGTTATTTTAATCCTTGAATTTAGCTTATTTATTATTAGAACTGTTTATCAACAGGCTTTTTTTACTAAATAATAATTTAGAGATTTTTTTTTTTGACAATTTCTTTTTATATTTTTTTTTTCTTGTTCAACAATTTATGCTTGGCTTAATAAAAATTATCTTTAATTTTTTCTACACTTTTTTTTTCTGTTAATAGAAAATTAATCATATAAGATTTATTGCGGAAGAATGAATAAATTATATAAATGATATCGTAAAAAAAAAGAAGTAAAATATATATGTCATGTATTTATATATAAATAAGAAAATTTTTATAAAATTATATACCAAAAATGGAATGGCATTTAACACAATAATATTATAATTTAACATTACAAAAGGAGTATTATAATATTTCTATTAGTACAATTAGTTTAAGTTTACTATTACTTTTTTTTAACTTTATTTTTCTAACTGGTATTAAGGATCTTTTATTTTATTTATCATTTTACTAATGTAATTTTCTAATAATTTCGGATCTTTTTTAGAGTCACGGATGTACTGAATTAAAAAAATTAAAATAGTACTTACAAAGTTTTAAACAATTTAATTAAATGTATAGTAAATGCAACATTTGATAATTGATAAAAAGTAAAAAAAGTTTTAATAAAAATTTTTTATTATATTCAAATTTTAAAAAAAGAAAAATTTTGCATAAATAACCAAAATTATCATATTAAAAATTTAAAAGCAAATTTTAAAATAAAATTAAAAAAGTTGATAATAGATTTTTAATAAAATTTTAATTAAAAAATAAATTTTAAAATTGCTTAACTTTTATTTATTATATTTGTTTAAAAAATATATTTAATCATTTTTGTATTTTTAAAAAAAACATACATATTTTTAATATTCAAATTTTCAAAAAGAAATTTTACTACATCAGTGACTTTAAAATTATGCCATAATTTCTATTTAAAATTATTACATATTTAAAAGTTTTTTTTTGTGATCTCAAATTTTTATGATTTCAAGATTTAAAAAAATAAACTAACTAAAAAAAAATTTTTGCCATTTAATTAATAATTTTATCACTTGAGAGGTACTTTTTCCACATTCGTTTGGAGATTATAATAAAATATTATGACCATTATTTTTAAAATATTGATAAGTTCTAATTATAATGAATAAAATTATTATTGATCCTATAATAGAATCAAAAACTCCAGATCAATTGTGGGATGAAATTTATTCAAAAGAAAGAATTGTAAAAAAAGTTAATTTTACTTGTGGATTAAATCCTAAATCACATGATTGTATACGAGTTGTATGTATATCAGATACACATAATAAACTTTCTGATATCAGTTCATGTATACCTCCTGGAGATATTCTAATACATGCTGGAGATTTTACAAATTTTGGAAGTATTGAAGAAATAAAAAAATTTAATAATGATTTGGCAAATCTTCCACATACTTATAAAATAGTAATTGCTGGTAATCATGAATTAGGATTTGAGGATAATGAAGATGAAAGTTTAAGAGAAGAAATTTATATAAATAAAGGCACAAAAAAAGGATATAAAGAATTAGATAATTGTATATATATTCAAGATAAACTTATTGAGGTAAGTTATATTTTTTTATAGAAATATTTTTTCAAATTGTGTTATACATTCATAAATAGCTTTTCTTTCACAACTATTAATATCATAATCTGTATAAACTAATGCATCAATTTTTCCTCCCGGTAATTCATCATTTATTTTATTTTTATCTATAATAGTAATACCTTCTTCCACCATATTTTTATTTTTATAATTTTTATGATTAAAAAATAAGACATCATCCATTGGATTTTTCATAAGTCCTTTTCCACCATGAATTATTCTAATTTTTATGAATAATTTATCTTCATCAAACTCTTTGTGACAATTTTCGATTATCCATTTTTTAATAAATTCCTCATCCATATCTTTTAAATTTTTTCCTTTTAAAGTATAAATTCTTTTAGGGATATGTCTTTCTTTAAGTTTTTCAAGAATTTCTTTACTTTTTTGTAATCTTTCATCAGGATAAAATTCAATTAAAGCATTTACAACATTCTCTGTAACTGAACTATACACCTCCCAATCTTTAAATATAGTACTAAGTTTTAAAATTTCACCATTTTTTGTTTTAAATTCTAAATATTTATCAGCTTCTATCCATGCTTTTAATAGTACATGTTCATAACTTAGGCACGTCTTATGATAATATAAAATTTGAAATAAAAATTTTCTCGTCTCAAAGACAGCATTAATACAATTTTTAATTTTTAAAGCATAACCAATTCTAGTGTATCCTAATTTTGAATCATATACAACTCTTGAATAATCAATTATTCTTTGTAATACATCCTTAAATTATAATAATAAAAAAAATTTATAAATATATATTAAAAACTTACTACATCAAATTGACTACCTTTAATATTACAAAAAAATGTATCTCTTAAAAAATAATCAAATTTATCAACATCAATTCCTGTATGTACATTTGATACAACATCATATAAAAATGATTTTTCTTTACCTCTTCCTTTTGGTATCCATTTACCATCAACCATAAAAGGTACTTTAGGATTAATACATTCATAAATAAATATATAATCTTTTTCATCTAAAACTTTATCAAATTCATTTTTTATATGAGGATAATTTTTAAAAATCATTTTTAATAATTCAACACTTGCTTTTTCATGGGTAAAACCACTATTTTTGTTAACTGCATTCAAAAATGGTCCATCATATGTATGACTACAGGGACCATGTCCAATGTCATGGCAAAGTGCAGCTATACTAACACAAAGTAAATCTTTTTCATCGATTAACAAATAAGGCTGTACTTTTGAAAGTTTTTTTAATACACGTAATGATAAGAAGTATGTTCCAAGTAAATGACTTTTTCTGGAATGTTCAGCACATGGATAAACTACTTTTGCCATTCCAGTTTGTTGAATATTTCTAACTCTATCAAAATATTTTGTATCAATTATTAAATTTGCATAATAACTTATTGGAATAAACCCATGTATTGAATCATCAATAGATCTTTCTTCTAATAAATGTATTTGAGACATCTAAAATAAAGATAATTCTTAAAAGTTAAGCTGTTATATAATTTATAAATAGTAGAAACATAGTAGTATATATTTATTTAAAGCTTTTAAATGTAAATTTCATTAAATATATAATAGATAAACATTATAGAAATGTTTATTATTGATAAAGTTATAATATTGGAATTTTTACTTTATTAATAATAAAAATAAGAACAAATACATTAAGAATAAATAAGTTAAATAATAATAATATATATAAGCTTTTATATTTTTATAATATATATTATATTAAAATGTTTTTAAATGGAAATATTAATTATTATGTTTAAATATTTATAATAAAAGTTTAATCACAAATAAATATAACAATAAAATATTTATATTAAACAATTATTTTTATTATAAAAGATAATAATTTTTTTAAAAAAAAAATACATCATTAATATATTTATATATTATTATAACATACTAAAAGCATTAAATATTTTAGATACTTGGCATTAAAATATATGGCACTTCCTGGCATCCCTTACCAGGATACTCCTTCTCTGTACCAAGAGGAAGAAAGATAGCTGAGAAGTGGTCAATGATACCAGACAATATTGATATTCTAATAACACATACACCACCTTTGGGTCATAATGATATTTTCAGAGATGGAACAAAATGGGGTTGTGGAGATTTATTAAATGCAATTGAAAAAAGAATTAAACCAAAAGTACATGTTTTTGGACATGTTCATGAAAATAATGGTATAACAAGTAATGATGAAACATATTTTATCAATGCTAGTATATGTTCACATAAATTAGAATGTAAAAATAAGTCAATTGTTTTTGATTGGAATATAAAAGAACATAATGTATGTCAAAAACATGTTGAATACAAATCACAGGAATGATGTTGTACTATCTATAAGTGTAGTTTTATAATTTAAAATTATATATATTGTGAAATTTTATAGCCTTTATAGATAAAAGTTATTTGAATAGATAGATGTCTTAGCACTTTATATGAAAAGAAGAAATGTTATGTTAAATATTTCTTTACTTTTTAACATTTATTCTATGCATATAAGTATTTTAGTAAACCATCACACAAAAATAGAAATAATTCACTTTTTCCAACTTATAAAATCTTTTTTATTTTAAGGATCATTGTTCATTTAGTTATAAAAAAAATTATAGTTGAATCAACAAAATAATTTTTTAGAAAATATTTTTGAAAATTAATAAAAATAAATTGTTTAAATAATATGAAAATTTTCCCATTAAATATTTATATACAAAAGATTCAGATAATAAATTCTTAAACATGTTTAAAATTTAAATACTGTTTTTATCTTATCACTTTATAAGTTATGATACTAAAATTAAAGTTATTTATAAAAATATCTTGTTCAGCACTGTATATTTTCAAAGCTTATAGTTTTTTTTTTTGATTTTTGATTTTATTAGAAATATGTGCTTAAAGATTTGAGACAAATTTTTATTCTCTAATCTTTTATATGGTGTTCTACAAACTGTTCATTATCATTTTATCAAATTATATGGAACGTATTTTTACTTTAAGAATATTATTAATTGTATTCTAAAAAGTGTCTGTTAGAAAAATTTTTAAAAACAATTAAATGATAAAACATTTATATAATTATTTATCTTTATTTAGCTGTAATATAGTTTTATTATTATTAAAAAAAAAAGTAGATAAAAATAAATCCCAATATTAGAGAAAAAAAAAGTCATCAAATAACTAGAATATAAAAGGATAAGAATCTGAAAGAATCCCCATCATTTTTAGTTGTAGAAATTTAATTGCTTTAATTGTATATTTCTAAAGAAATATTATTTTTTTAAATTTTTATTGTGTTATTTAATATATTGTTTTGGTTTTAAAAAAAAATCAAAGTTGTAGCTTTAGGGTAATTAAATAATTATTTGTTATATTGTAATTCTCTTATATAGGTAAAACTTCAATAATAATATTTTACCAAATGAATCTTTTCTTTTTATAGAAATAATAAATCTTTACAATATGTAATGTTGTTCTTTTTTCATGATTCACCTATCATGTTATTTATATTTTTAAAAAAATCTATTTATTTATTTTTTATAATTTATAATAGTTTTACGGATTATGTAAAATTCTCTTATAATCTCAAAGACTTTGTTACAAAAGATTGATGTTTACTTTTTTACTGGTTTCAGGAGAAAAAAGTAACCTCAAAGTTGCTTTAAATAAATTGTTTTTTTTTTTTATTTTTTGTGTATAAAATATATTGTTTTGTTCAGAGAATAAATGTTTGCAATTGGATTAGGTATAATTCTGCTTATTTTAAATTTTAATAATGTTATTTTATTTTTCATAAATACTTTCATATCATCTATTTATTTATATATGATAGAATTAATATAAAATTTAAAATGATATCACATTATTTATTAAAAAAAAAAACCCTGGATGAAATTATTCTATTTATAATTGTAAAACACGCAAAATATTAACATAAGCTATTTTTAATATAAAAATTTCTAGTGATCATAAAAAAATTAATATTAAAATATGGTGGGATGGAAATTGATTTTTATAGGACAATTTATCCTTTAACCGAGAAGAGAAAATAAGCTTTTTATTTCTCTGTGCATTGATGCTTAGTATTGAGTAGAATGTTTTTAATAACTTTTATATCTTTAGTTTTATAAACAAAAATATTTTGATTTTCTCCAAGATTTGTTGGTTATTATATTTTAAACTAACTAAATTGAAATTTATCATAGTATTGACAAAAAAAAATAATAATTGATTACTAAATTAATTTTGACTTTTTTTACTATTATTTTTAAAAAGGTAAAGATAAATTTTATATATAATTTAATATGTTAACTCTATAAATTTTTAAAACAAATATACAATTTAATAGAACTTTTACGTCATTAATGTAATAAATTTGAAATATCTATAGAAAAAAAAAACAAATAAGCACTTTATTTCTGTTCATTTTTTAAACTATCGTTAATTTTAATAAACATTAGAAAAAATAGTCATGTCAAATTTATATTTTTCTTTTAGATAAAAATATTTGTATTTTTAAAACAAATTCTTTCATTTAAATAAAACTATCAAAATAACAATTTTTAATGTTATTAAACTATGTTATTTTTTACTCATTAATAATATATTTAAATAAAAATTACATTTTATCGTGAACAACAAAGTTGTTTATATAGAAAAATTTTATTAGAAATTATTAGTGAATGGAATTTTTTTTTTTTACAATAAAATATGTTAACCAAATACAATAATTTAAAAAAAATATATATATTGTTAGGTGAGAATGTAATGTTCTTTTATTTTAAAGAACAAATATTATAAAATATATATCGTGAGTATTCTTCTAAAGTTAAATTTAAAAAAAAAAAACTAACAAAAAAGTTTTTATACAATGGTGTTATAAATATATATTATTGTTGTTAAAAATTCATAAAAAAATACCCTTTTCTTTTTGAAAGAATTTAGAGCATGCAACAAATATTTCCATTGTAACACGTATTCTTTCTTTTTTTTTTTTGAAAACTTTTAATCAATAAAAAGTTTGTTGCTATATACTTAATTTTATCATTATTCCTTTTTTTTATTTTTGCGCAACAAGTATATTATATAACTTAATTTTCCATAATATATATCTGAAAGATAACTTTAATAACATTAATTAATTTTTCAATATTTACTTGTAGTATATAAGATATATATATTATTTATAGTTTTTTTTTTCTCTAGAAATTCTAGTAGTTGTTTTGTTAAAATTTTTTATATAACACTTTTTGATAATATTAAAATCTTGATATAAACAATAAAAAGAATAGATATAAAATTGCCTAATCTTAAATAAAATTATAAAATAAAAAAGTAATTATATAATTTATAAAATTGTTTTACTTCTATTATATATTTAATTTAATTCAAAATTTAAAATTTTGTTAAGAAATGTAAACTATCCCTTATTTTAAATTATTATATTTCATTGTGAATGTAAATTAACTAAAAATTCTCAACATTTAAAAAATTTTCTTTGTACAGAGAACAAAATTGATTAATAATTTTAAGTTTAAAAAAACTTTTACTAAGTAAGGTTAGCATTATATAATAGTTAGGAAGTAGAGACAAATACTAAAATCAAATTTTATTTTATTATTAAGATAAAAATATATTGATAAAAGTATAGAAAGATAACATACAATATTTAATAAATGTTCCAATATATTTTAATATTTAGAAATTGTCATATTTTGAACTATATATAATTTTTGCATATTTTTTTTTAATAGAGAACAAAAATTTGAATTGATAATGTTGTAAATATTCATAAAATTGTTTTTTAAATAAAATTAAAAATTATAGCAGTTAATAATTTGTTTTAGATAACAACATACATAGGTTATACTCTAATTAAGTATATTTAATCATTGTATATTTAATTACATTTCCATTGCCAAATTTTTTCTTTTTTTTTATTTTTATTTAGTGTAATTAGTTTATTTATGTTGCCTCCTTTTTTGTAATCACTTTTATAATTAGAAACATGACAACCTTAATTTAAAAATATTTTTTATGTTAAATTTTTAAATATATACATTGAAAAAAATAAATAGAAATTTTTTTTTAAAAAAAAAGCATACTTTATACAGGAAAATATTTAATAATTTTTTTACTTTCTCACATATAAACCTCTTTCCAACTTCCTCGTAAGTGTAGGTACATATAACACCAATTAAAAAGTAGGATATAAAACGCATTTTAAAATTTGTTCCTGTATTAGAGATTTATATTAAATTATAATATATATTAAGTGGTAATATTAATATTTTTAATTTAGTACATAATTCATTTTTTTTAAATGCTTTTGCATTTTGTTCAAATAATTATTTTTTAGTTCAATAAATATATACGTGTATCAAATGTACAATTGTATTATTTATTAATATAGTATTTTGATTTCTAAATGTTTTAACAAGGCTATATTAAAAATAGTGTTTTGTTGCTAAGGGGGTTTTTTATATAGTGAAATAAAAAATAGGATAGTGTAGTTTACCTTTCTCTTGCAACACCTCCACACAATTTAGCTGGTAGATTTTTTTATTATTCAAATTTTTTTTAAAGGATGTGTACTTTACTACAATTGAAATAGCCTCCAAAAATTACAGCTAATGGTTGTGAATGCAAGCCGATTGTGACCTATCTTTTAATACATGACCTCGAATAATTTGTTTTATTTTGTTAATGTATATAGATGATAGATACACAATGAACATATTCGAAAATATATTGAATGTATTTTTTCATTCATTCTTTTTCAATCAATTCTTTTTGTTTTACATATTACTTCCACATAGATATATTTATAAAAATTTTTTTTTTTTTTAGAGTTTTTAACTATGGTTAGAGATAGAGTTAATAGTGAAGGATCAGGTGGTTCTGATAAAGATATAAGTTCAAGACGTTCTGCTTCAAGATCACCAAGACGTTCTATGAGTCATTCACCAGATGCCAGATCCAATAGTGGTTCTCCAAAAAGGTAAGTTAAAGAAAGATTTTAATTTATAATATTTGTTTTTTTATTATAGAAATGGCCATAGTCCGGATAAAAACAGATCAGAAAGTCGTTCTCCTAGAAGACGTACCAGGTCAAAAAGTAGAAGTCGCTCTGCTTCAAGATCACCTCCTAGAAAATCAGGTCGCGGATACAAGGAACGTGAACCTGCTGAACCTTCCCGTTGCATCGGTGTTTTCGGAATGTCAACCCGTACTAAGGATGAAGATTTGGAAAGTGTTTTCAGTAAATTTGGTGCTATTGAGAAGGTTACTGTAGTTAAGGATAGTCCAACAGGT
Organism: Strongyloides ratti; assembly: GCF_001040885.1. Classification (NCBI taxonomy): domain Eukaryota; kingdom Metazoa; phylum Nematoda; class Chromadorea; order Rhabditida; family Strongyloididae; genus Strongyloides; species Strongyloides ratti. Next base: position 6,752,522 of record NC_037307.1, read on the forward strand.
TGTTCTAGAGGATATGGTTTTATTTATTTTAAAGATATTGAAGATGCCATCAAGGCGAAAAATGAAATGAATGGTCAGGAAATTGATGGAAGAAATGTTCGAGTTGATTATTCAGTAACAAAAGGTCCTCATGATCCAACTCCAGGAGTGTACAAAGGAAATAAGCCAAGCAGAAGGGATTATAGAGATAGACGTTATTCACCAAGACGATATGGCGGTGGTCGTCGTTCTAGATCTCCCAGATATAGTGATCGTCGTGATCGTTATGATAGAGATTATAGAAGAGACGACTATGATAGATATGATCGTAGAGAAGACCGTAGGGGACGTTACGATGATGATAGACGTCACAGACGTTCCCCACGTTATGATCGTGATCGTCGTGGATCACCTTACCGTCGTTGATTATTTCTTCCTGTTGCGCGGATCTCAAAGAATAAGCTTGTGTTTTTGTTAAGATGCTGAGATTGTGTGGTTGTTGGAAGTACACACAACAAACTGACTCCATCATCACTTATATTAATTTCTTTAAATTTTTGTATTACTTTTTAGTTTCCATTTACTTTTAAATTTTCAAGTTTATTTTTTAATATTTGAAGATCGATTATTTGGCTTACTAATCATTTTTAAGAATGGAAAAAAAAAGAGAGAAGGCGCATCATCATTTACTAATTCATTAACTGTATTGAATAAAGAATACTGAAGATTACTTTTTTTTTGAAGATTAATTTTTTGAAGGCATTTTTTTTTTTGAAGATTCAAATTTTTAATTAAGTTGAAAAAAGATCATTATTTTTTAATTATTAGATATCCTGAGTAAACGTAAGTTGACGTAGAATGACAAAATCAATTGTATGATAGCAAAATTTATTTATCGTCTGGTCAAACAGGACTTAAAAAAAAAACAGTATTTCAAAAATTAATAACGATACATTATTGTTTGCAGTACTGTCATATCAATTATGATTATGTGAATTATCTCATTCAATTAATTTATATATTTGTTTATTTTAAGTGGTAAGTATAAATTGTGTATAAAAAAAAGGAGTATTGTGAAACTTGTTGCGTAATAATATACAAGATTGTTAGTTTTTCTGTAACATAAACTTCTCACTTACAAGTAATCAAATTAAGAGTTTAAAGTATAGGATACATAAAAACAATACATATGGTTAATCAAAAAAAAAGTATAATTGATAGACTGGGTAATTTAAATATCATAAAAAACAAAATGAATATAGTATGAGTTGCAAATTATTTTCACTTTCTAAAAATATTTTCGTACAATTTGTTCAATCAAACCACCAATGTTTAAAGGTATCATGGGTTTTTTTTTATTTTTCCGTTAAAGTATGACTCATTTTTCTTCAATTATTTATTGCCTAAATCTAATATGTCATGTGGAAGTTCATGTATAAATGGTTAAAGGAATGTTTTATCATTTTCTATTACGTTTATTAAACCACTTTGAAGATCATAATGAATAATTGAATATGAAAATTTTCTAGGCATAATATTTCGTATGTCGTATTTTTCGTTTTTATTTTAATCAAATAGATTTTTCATTGTATTACTTCATTCAGATTTATATTGTGAAAGTGCTTGTTTTAAAATATATAATGATACAAGGTCTCCAATTTCTTCTGTTAATTATTTGATATCAATCATAGTATGATTAAATTAATCATTGTTTCTTTTAAATGTTTTAATAATTATGTAAATTAGTTTTTTGTCTTACAATATTGTAAATTATCCTTTTCTTCATATTTTTATCTTATCATATACATCTTCATTAAATTCATATATATACATATATAACATTATTTGTGTAATGTTATGTAGTGAAAATAAAATAATGATCCTAATGTATACCATTGAAAGGTACCACAGACATATATGTCTAAAATATATCAAATTAATTTTATATGGGAAAAAATTGTGACGTCACATACCTATATCTCAATTGATACAACACATTTTTTATTAAAATATTTACTATCTATACACCTTTTACAATTTTCAAGGGTTTTTTTTTTCTAGTTTTTTTATATTCTGAAAAATAAAAAAAAAAGTTTTATGAAAATAATTGTTGATTAAGATTGATTGAAAACATTTCAAAAGTATATTAAATTTATTTACATTTTTATAATTATACATATATTTTTAACACCAGAGGCATTTATTAATTATATCTTAATTGGCTAATATAAAAATTTAAAGAAAAAAAAAACTTTTCTATATTTGAAAAATAATTAGTAAGAGGTAAACGAAGTGCATTCCATTGAAATAATTTATGTAATTAGTTGAATAATTAAATATGTCTTTTAATGATTGTAAGCAATTCATATATTTTTTTATTTTAAAAGTTGTAACATTTTCTTAATGCTTATGTAAATAAATAATTGTAAAATTAATTTGGAAATAGTATTTAGTACATTTTCAGTTCTTTAGTGTCTTTTTTTTATAATTATTCCATTAAAAGAAAATATTTTAATGTTTATACATACTGTAATTTAAAAAACAAAGAAATTTGATAAAAAAGTTTTTTTTTTCTAATTACTAAATTGAGGATTTATTCTTGTTTTTTTTTTAAATTTATTTTAAAAGGAAACTCATTTTGAGTTGTCTAAGAAATTCCAAATAAGTAATAGTTTTATGGAATTTGACCTTGGATTGATATCTATAAATTTTTTATTATGTGAAACATTTTAAATAATATAAAAATTATAGTTTAAAAAAACAACTATATTAAAAAGACTTTCTAAATATTTAAATATAATATAAAGTAGACATTAAAAATAAATGAAATATTATGAATCTATTAAAAAAAAAAATTTCTTTTAATGACTAATAATAAATATTAAAATAAAAGAAAGAATGTTGATTAAAGTAATAATTGCAATACCCGTGAAGGTATTACAATGAATTTGGTGGGTCATGTAGTATTTGAAAGTTGTAGTATATGTGATATGACAACTATTTTAGTCTCTCCATAAACATACTAATATTCTGGTATTTAAAAAGTAATCTATTTTAGGAATGGAAAAAATTTTTTGTTTGTGTAAACTAAATTACTTATCAATAAATGAATGGGTCATGTAGAAAAACCATCATAAAGGAATGTTGCCAACAATAATATATAGTAAGTGAATAATATTTTTTAACAAGTAATCTTTAATCAGCTGGTTTTAACAAGTAATAAATTCTATTAATGGAATGTGAAAATAAAAACAAAATATGAATGTATATAGCGGTTGATCAAAAACAAAAAAATTTTTACACAAAATAAAAAAAATAAATTTTTTTTTATTTATCAAATCTTAGATTAATATTAAAAGAATGTATGTTGATATTATAATTAATTTAGATAAAATTGTATAGTTTTTAATGTTTTGAATTTTTATAATTGTTTGTCTATATATTAATTATATAAAATAAAATGTACCTATTTGTATTTTAACATCCGGAGTAATAAATTTAACAATAATTGTAAATGAAAAACAATTAAATAACTGCTACAGAATCAACAAGTTTCAATCATATTCAAAATTCATTTGAAAAAAAAAACTTGAATTTTTCATCTTTTTCATTGGTCAATTTTATTTCATATTTTTTAATTATGTCTAACAAAAATTTAGTAAACATAGCGACGTATCAAATGTTATTTTGCGGTATATTTTAAAATGCTTAATATTTAAAAAATTTATCTTAAAATTTGAAGGTTGTATTATAATTCAGGTACTTATATAAAATATTTTAAATAACAATCATTTTTAATAATATTTTATTTATAATATATAAAAAGAAATTGGAGGAAAATACCAAAGAGGTAGAAAAAAAAAAAAATCTTTTTAGAATTTATTATTATAAAGATATTTAAGAAAAAATGTATATCATGTTTATATGTTTGCCAAATTAGCTATAATAAAAATTTTGGTCGTTAGGCGGTCGTTCTGATATAGGCAAGGGGTGTATCCTAAAAATCAACTTTTATAAAGAAAAATTTATATCAACAAATTACTTAAACCTGCAGTCTATCATTTGTGTCACCTCCCTCATTGTTCCTTCACATAACGGACGTGTATTTTATATTTTCGCTCAAAAATGTAAAACTGATCCATATTATAATTTTATTACATATATTTTAGATCTCTTTAAGTTTTCAACCCATATATTACGATAAATGACGAAAGTACTATCGACTATCTTATTTTGTACCTTTTTTGCTATAGTTTTTTCTACAACTGAATGGTTCGGTGATTTAAGAGCACAATATAATCCATTACCTGCTGGAGAAGAACCATTCTATGATGTGATGTATGATGATACTGGTAGGTAAAAAAAGTTTATTTTTTATATATTGTCTTTTTTTTATAGTATGTCCACAAGGATTAAAATCTAAAGCAATTCCAGAATATGTATATTTTGGAGCAATGGTAGCATCATTTTCAACAAATGATAAAAATGATTGCTTACAATCATGTATTACTAATACCAAATGTAAAGCAGTCAACTTTTTTGAACCCATTAAAAGAAAAGATAAAGGTTTTTGTGAACTTCTTTCTGAAAACCAATACGATAATCCACGATTATTACGATCATTTAAAAAAGCTACATATTATGAAAATGTAGCATGCCGTTACACAACTGACAATAATTTATCAGGAATTTCAAAAGCCAAAGGTAGGCCTAAAGGAATCTACAAAGAAAGCAAAATGTAACTTATTAATGCTTCCATCTTTTTTTTTTCCTAATCTAATATATATCTATCACTAAAAGATAGCGCTAAATATTTAAAACAAATTAATGCATGCAAAATTATACATATTTCTAAACTTTTATTGCGCAAATTACGCTTAAAAAACGCCGTCAGAAATTGTAAAATTTATATATATATATAAAAATATATACATATAATAATGTATGTATCGTTAAGATGTATATCATTTCTTTAAACAACATTTTTCATTGAATAATAATTTCATTTAGTATTATTACCAAAAATAATTATAGACTTGCAACTGTTATGTAAATATTTATTAAAAATTAAAATATCACAAGTTATAAATATGGTTGCTTTTTGCTTTTGTAAATTAAAACTTATGATATAAATTAATTAATATAATTTTAGCCGTTATTCCGGTTTTTCGAAATGATAAAAGAAAACATGAATCTATTATGAATGCAATAAATCCAAAAGATAGTAGAGAATATTCCTTATCAATGTTAAAAAAAATTGCAGACAAAATTCATGAATTCAATTCACGTTTCCGTTCTTAATAATTGCCACATACGTTTTAGTATGATGGCTGCGGGTCTTAGAACAATTTAAACTATTTTTCTCAAAATGTATCATTTTTTTTTTCTACCTAATTAAAGTATCTATTAACATTTTCATTTTAACATTTTGAATGTTAAAACTTTATAATATTAAATTTTTGTACATATAATATTTCTTTTTTTTTGTGTATTTCTTATAGAAATAAAATAGTATTTTTATCAATTTTACTTTTTAAATATATATATATATATATATTTATATATTTCATAAATATTCTTTTCAAATTCTATTATAACAACTTTCTCATTATGCTATTTCTCTTTTAATGTTCAATTTTTATTTCTATCAATTACATAATCTTCATCTGTTCTAAATTTACCCTTACTTTCTATTGATCTTAAAAACATTGTAATTTAATCTATTGCATTAGTTGTTTTTTTTTAACAATCATCTCCGCAATCGTTTGATCTTTTTTTTTTCAAAAACAGAGTTTACGGTACCACAATTATTTATTTTTGTTGTTCTATTTCTGTTTATAACAGGTAATATATTTCCTGTTTTTTCCTTTATTTTAAAAACCGTCATTTTTTTGTGAATCCTCTTTTATCATACATTCTTCTTCTATTTTTTTTTAATTTTCCCACCAACATATTATCTTCTCTTAATTGAATTTTCAAAAGATTTTCCATTTATTTTATTTTTACCATCAATTTTAAATTCTTTTTTAAAATTATTTCCTTCAAATAGTTTGTGTTAAAGTAGTTATTTAAATTATTCCAGTGTCAGAGTTAACCTCAAATTTATCATATTTTATCAAACAATTTTTTCAATATCATTTCCTTTCATTTGTCTAACATTATTTAATAATATAAGTAAAAATAATAATCATATTCCTTATTTGGCAACAAAATAAAAATTGTGTTAGGAAAAAACAGAATAGAATATTTTATAGATTTTATCTTTAAATCAAAGAAAATAAAATTTAATGATAATAAAAAAAATAAGCATTATTTTATAAACAAAATTAAAAAATAAAATAATATTATTTATAAATTAATGATAAAATTAATGAGAATTTTTTAAAATAACATTGGTATAATGATTAATAAAATATGTCTTTTGAGTATCACTAAAGAGTGAATAAAAAAAAATATGTATGAGTTAAAATTAACCGTACCATAAAAGTATTATAATATATATTTTGTATACTTAAATAATAACATTATCATTATATATAATGCCATTTTATTTTTTTTAAATATTTTATGTATATAAATATATGCTTTATTTATCTTGATACTCAATATACATAGATATTTTATTCTTTATGATGTGACCAAAATTTTTATTCCACATTTTTAAATATTTTTTTTATTTTTTAAATTTATGAGATTAATATTAAATTTTAATCAAAAAGTATAATTTATTGTAATGGTGCATGGAGTGTTTCAATTGCTTATTTTCATGTTTTATAATTGAAATCTTGGATGTCCAAGTTTCGAAGCACAGTATTTGAGCTATGATGTAAACATAATGAGCCTGATCTATTTGATGTGAATTCCGCTTCTGAGCTCTTTTTTTATTTTTAACTCATTAAATATGAATTGACACTATTTCCCTCTATTTTATTTTATTTCATATATATATAATATTATTTTTTTTTATATATATTTCTTTATAATTCATATCAACTAATACAACTTATACAACTTTTATATTTATTTTACAGAAGTTTTTTTTATTTATATTTACACCCACCCCCTTTTAAATTAAATTTATGCTTTCTTTAAATTTTTTTAGTCACTAATCATATAAAATATTATTTAGAAATGCCTTTTTTTAAATTTTCTTTTTGACACAGAAAAAAAGTTTTAAATATTTAAATGCGTTTTTAACATATGTTAGCATCATTATGTTTTTATGTCTATTATATATATTATACGATATCATATATCAGTATTTATATTAGAATGTACTAAAAATTTTGTTTAATTTAAAAAGTTGGATAGAAAATGTTCTATTAGTTTATCAAAATGATCAACAAACCCAAGTGAAGTGAAACATTTATCTATGTTAGAATAAGTTTAGACGTCATCTTATAGTTTTATATTTTTAATAAATATTTAAAAATTTTTACAAATGAATTTAAAGTATAACTAACTGAGGGTGTAATAAAATATTTATTTTTAATTGCTCTTATCTTACCATTTTCTCTCAAATTTTTAAGTATCTATAATCATTAATGATAATAATATATATTAAAAATTCTTTATCACTGGTCATCTCATTTTTATTCTTAATTTATTGTCATAGGCAACTTACTCTTAATTATTATAGTTTTTGAAATTAAATATAGTGGGTGTATATATTAAACAAGTTATTCTTAAGCTTATATCACTACATATGACAAAATTGTTATATAATGTTATAACATTTTGTTATTATTTGTTTAAAAATATTAAAACTTTGCAATTATCAATGTAATAGTTTATAGAAAAAAATACTACAATATGATATTAACTTTAACCTATTATTAATCGGTTTTCATATATATACATATTAAAAATGACTTTTTAAAAGCAATTTTTCTATTTTATTTTTCTACTGTATAGTAAAATATATTTTAGTATAAAAAAAAAATATTAAAATAACAAAAAGTAATGTGAATTTTCTTTAGTGCTTTTAAATACATAATAATGGACTAAGATATTTTCTATTTTTATGTATATATTTGTCATACCAAACTATTACAATAATAGTGTCTACATATTTTATTTTGAGAAATATATTTTTCTATACGATTTATTTCTTCATAAAATTTCATTTGAAATTTGTTCCCTTATTTTTATTGTACTATTATTTATTATAAAAGTATTAAACTTTGTTTCCATTGAAGGTGCATTTTACCAGATTTCATAAATAATTCCTTATAAGATCAAATATTTCTTATGACTTATTTTGATTTAAACTTAAAATTGTTTGTTTTTTTATTTGCCAACAAAAATAATATATAATAAAACTACCTTTAAAATAATTTTGACTAGTCATTTTTAATTATTCTAAGATTTATTACATTTTTTTTGATAGTCAAATAATATAAATAAAATTTTTTTTTCAAACATTATTTTTATTTTTATGTTTTTCATAGTTTAATATACTATCACTATTTTTTTATTTTTTTTTTTGATTAATAATGTATATATATATTTTTTTTTGTTTTTTACTATAATATTTAATTAAATAAATTTATCAATATTTATTTTGTTTTAGAAAAACAAAATTTATTATGCCTTACTCTGTTGATTGTATATCTACTGGTACAACAGGAACTGAAGATGACTCAGAAAAAAATACTAATACTGAAACTGAAACTGAAAAAGATTCTGGCTTTCATTCATTAATATGTTTAAGGAAATTTATTTCAAATATTGTTAGTCCTAATGATAAAGTTTATAAAGAGCATGAAATTGATGCTGAGATAAAAAAATTGTTTATTAAAACAGATAAAATTAATCCATTATTACAAGAATCATTATTTGAAAATGTTCCACCATTTATTTGTTTTTATTCTAAAGGTAATAAAGTAGTAAAACCTTGTAAAAAAATAAGTAATCATTTACATTGGTGTCAAAATGCATTATTACCAATTGTAATGAAAAAGACACTTGCTTTATCACATTTTAAAATTGTACCTGAAGAAGAGGATTGGATAGGGTATTGGGGTCGACATTGGAAATCTCCAAAATATAAAACTTTAAAACCATTTCAAAAGATGAATCATTTTCCAGGAGCATTTCATTTTGGTAGAAAAGATAGACTTTGGATGCATCTAAAAGAAATGATGGATAGGCAAATAAATAATGATTTTTTTATAATGCCTTTTTCATATATTCTTCCAAAAGATTTTGAAAATGCTAAAAAATATCTTGAGGAAAATGAAAATCATAGGTTAATTTTAAAACCACCAGCCTCTGCCAGGGGATCTGGTATAACATTAACAGCAAATATTTCTCAAATATCAGGAGAAACACCACTAGTTGCCCAACAATATTTAGAAAAACCTCTTCTTATAAATGGTGCAAAATTTGATTTAAGATTTTATATTTATGTGCCTTCATTTGATCCATTAAGAATATATTTTTATGATGATGGTTTAGTTAGATTTGCATCTTTACCCTATTCTAATTGTCCAAGTACAATGGATAATAAATATGTTTATTTGACAAATTATTCTATCAATAAAAATGCACAATCAGAAGGACATACAAATGAGCCTGTACCTAAATGGGATATGGCTACTTTTTGGAATTATTTAGATAAAATGTATGGAAAAGAAATAAGAAAACTTGTTAAACAAAAAATTAAAGATGTTGCCGCAAAAGCAGTTATTGCTTGTGAAAGTTATATTAGAAGTCATGCTGAGAAACATTCTACATTTTTATTTAATTGTCATGAGCTATTTGGAATGGATATAATTTTAGATGAAAATTTTGAACCATGGTTATTAGAAATGAACATATCACCTTCACTTCATTCTGGTACACAGTTAGATCGTGAAGTTAAAGGACCATTAGCAAAAGATGTTATGAATATGAGTTGTATTAATTTACCACCTTCTAATGATATTCCTCAACAATATACAATAAATTATGGAATTAAAAATTATAAACTATTTTTTAGTGAAGAACATTTACAAAAACAAGAATATTATGAAAAAAAATATGAGAATGGTGGAGAGAGTTGTTCTGATGTGTTAGAGGATTTAACGGATGCAGATGTACGAATGTTAATTGCTTTTGAAGATGAATATTTTAGACGTGGGAATTTTGAATTAATATATCCAAATGGAAAAAAGACAGAAGAATTACTATCGTACACACTTAATACAATTTATTCCAACATCTTACTTCATGAATGGGTTTGTGTAAATCATCCTGATCATGAAACTGGAATTCGCCGTTTAAATAAACTTTGCGAAGTCAATTATCATTATCCATGTTTTTCTTCAACATCATCTCAAATTACAAACAGTGATGAAGAGGAAGAAGATATAGAAGATGATGAAAAAGATAATTATGAATCTCAAGAATCCACAATTCCTAAAAATGTTTAATTATTTGTATATAATTGAAGAAATTTTTTTGCTCCATATTTTTTCATTTTTTTTTAATAAACTTTTTAATAAATATATTTATTATATACATTTTATTTATATAATATATTTAGTATCGACAAATTGATACAGTACCATCTTCTGATTTTTTTAAAATGATACAGTTTATATTAGAATAAATAGCTATATCCAATGAAGGGCATTTTGTATGAAATATTTCATTTACCTAAAAAAAAATAAATTAAATAATTTAATTAATATAAAAATAACAAACCATTGTTGTAGTTAATTCTAAACCATAGTAACATCTAAATGAATCTTGAAGAGCTTCAATTGTATAAAATATATCTTTTTCCATACAAGAAAAGAGAGAACATTTAAAATCCAATGGAGTAATTAAGTCAGTTGAAGATGAAATATTATATAATGAATTATAACCACTAGAAATTGATTGCATATATTGATTAACAAAAGACCGTTCTTCAAATGGATCTATTTCATTTTCAAAGTTGTAGTCTTCAAGTAATCCTAATGAACTTATAGATGCAAATACATTCTTATTTTGTAATACATGATCAATATTATTTGAAGATGTTTTAGGTGATAGGAAAGTATTATTATTATCCATCATCTCCGTATTAATAAAAACATCATCATCTTTTTGTTCATACATATTATTAGAATACAAAATATTTTCATAGGAAGAAATTGAATTATTAATTGTAGAAACATTTTGATTTTGTTTATAATTTTCTTTAGTACTATTACGATCTACATCTTCTACATGACGAATTACACTTTCTCTACTACGATTGATTTTTATTTTAAGAGGAAATTTATATTTATCAAGTTCAATAATTTGAAGCATATTTTTATCTTCCATACATTTAAGATATTGCTTAAGAATTCCTTTGTTTCCTTTAATTGTTGCCCAATAATTTAAACTGACATTATTGTGTTTACAGTATGATGGAATAGAATCAACATTAATAATATCAATATTTTTGTGAAGAAGTATATGAAAAAGTTGCTCCATAAATAAAGTATTCAATTTTCTATTAAATTCTAGTGGCTGTTTTTCATTTTTTTTTGGTTTAGAATCACTATTTATAACACTAAATTCAATTGGATTACCACCTTTATATTTTCTAGCTCTTAAATAACCTTTTTTTATCATCCTATCAATATGGTAACTCCAATGTTTTCCATTTGGACTTGACTTTGTCATATAGTCCCAATAATTAATTGGTATAGAACATTTACTATAAATGTTAAGCATTAAGAAATAAAAATAAAATACTTACTCACAGACATCAGGTAAATTTCGAACATTAAAATCTACTCTACCATCTTCTTTCATGGCATGAAGTAATTTACTTTCAAATACATCATCAGAATCAGGACGATATTCATATACACGTCCCATTGTAGAAAAATATTCTGAAAGAAAAAATTTTTATAATAATAACTGATATCTAAAATGTGTTAATAAAATACAAAAAATTGTTATATAAAAAAGGTATTTTTCAATGATTACAAAATTAGGTATCATAGATCAAAACGCTTTTTTACTCTTAAAACTTGGTTAGTGTATTGAGAGATGAATTAAAATAGTTTATAAAGAAAAAACAACTAAAGATCATAAACAAATGATACTTTTATGGTGATGATCATATAAATCTTAAAGACGATTCAAAGACAATATAATTTTAAAATAAAAAAAAAGACCTTTGTATTATTTATAGTTGGATGGTATACATTAACATGATATGCAAAAATGTCACATATTTAAATATATCTATTCGTGAGAAAAAACAATTTTACCCTTTGGGATGTCATTCTGTGAAAATAGGAATATATCTATTTTAATATTAAATGGAAATTAAATAATATATGAATACATTTAAAAAAAAAATTAAATTAATAAAGATATATAAAAAGGATTAAAAATTTTAAGGTATTATATTTACATATTCATAGACATAAAAGTAATCTTACAATTATAAAGCACATATGTCGTATTTTGAGTTATTTTCTACTATTTCATTAGTTAAATTATTTTTTAAAATTTTAGTAAGACAAACAAATTTAATGTATAATTATTTTTTATCTGATTTTATATTTCTTGTAGTTTTTATATGTCCATATTTAGTTTTTCCTCCAATATCTGGATGAATTTGTAAATCAATCATTTTTTCATTTCCTGCTATAGGTGAACCTCGTACTGAATTATTAATAGTATTTCGTTCTTTTTCCAAAAACAAACAAACATCACTCATTGATGGTCTATCCTCTGGACAAAAATTCCAAATTTTATAAAATATATAATCTCTTATGGCTACTGGAATTTCTTTTGGAAGTTTCATACGATAATTATTTAAACAAATTTGTCGTATCATTTCAACATTACTAAATTCTGGATATGGTTCAGATCCATCATTAAATATTTCCCATACCATTATTCCATAAGTAAAAACATCAGATTTTGTATAATACATCTTTTTTTGAATTGTTTCAGGTGCAAGATATTTTATTGGTGCTTTTGATTGTGGTTCCATTTTATATTCATTACCTTCTATACTCATACCAAAATCAGAAATTTTAACAATACCATCTTCTGTTAAAAGACAATTACGTGCTGCTACATCCCTATGTATAATATTTAAAGAATGTAAATGTTCAATACCATTTGCCGCACAACAACAAAAAAACATTTTTTTATTATTTTCTACTTTATTTGTTTGTAAATATTTATCTAGAGCACCATTTGAAGCATACTCCATAATTATTATTAAAGGTTCTTGTAGTGCTGCAACACCATAACATCTTATAACATTAATATGATTAAATTTTCTCATTAACCTTGCTTCTTTCATAATTTCTTTAATTTGAGGTTTTGTTAATTTTTCTAATTTTGCTAATTTTGTAGCAACTAAAAAATGTTTATCTGATTGATAATCATTAAACATAGAAAGCCAAACTTCGGCAAAAGCACCTTCACCTATTTTTTTAGTCATTTCAATCTTTAAATGATTAGAAATATGTGATTTTAAAAAAAAATACATACCTGTGAGTGATCAATTTCCCATTCTTTTTTTCCAATAGGTTTTATGAGCATAATATCTTCATTAGCAGATAATTTATGTCTTTGTAAAAAATAATAATCAACAAGTTCAACAATACTATCAAAAGCTAATCTAGAAATTATATATCGTCCTTTTAAAGTTTTAGAAATGATAAAATGTTTCAGTAGTTTTCGTTCTTTTTGGTTTTTTATTCTCTCTTTTTGAACAACACTCAAAATATATGATATTTCATGACTTTGATTTGGAATTGAAAGCCTAACAAGAAAATCTCCAACATTTACAAGCATTTTATTAATATCTTCTCTAGGTAGGTATCCATGATAATAAGGTTGTGTTAAAAGTCCTTTTAATCCAAGATTACTTTTATCAGTCATTGAAAGATAACTAGTAAAAATAGTGATTATCTTCATCCTTTTATAACTTTTAATTTATGATAAAAATTTTAATTTAAACTACAATATCTATTCCTTGTAAATTTCAATATTATTGTCCATAATATTTTTCCTACATTTTTTTTCTTTAAAATTCTTATGCTTCTTTCCTTTTAAATGAGATTCCCATGATCTTATACCATGAAGTTCCAGAGAACAAACATCACAAAAAAATATTTTATTAATATCATTACTATCATAATTTGGTTGAGGGTTTTCATTACCTGTCCATAATTTGCAATATGAATTATTAAGAGCTAAAATTTTTCCATTATTAATAAAATTATCAACAGTATCTAAAATAATTGGAATATTTTTGGTATAAAAATCATTTATCTCTGTTGTATCAACTAGATAAATATTTTTGACATCATTAACATTATTTAATAATTTATATTCTAATCGACGTCTTTGCTTTCGTGCATATTTTCTTGTATGTGCTTGAAGGCCACAAATACCCTTTTCAAAATTTGAATCTGTTTCTTTTTTAAACCATTGTTCAAATTCTTTTATACCAATACTTTGCATTATACCATATTTTCCTAATTTTTCATGATACTTTTCATAAAATGTTTTTAACTCTTCTTTTAAACCACGTTCTTCCATCTTAATTACACGTTTGTCTAATCTATCATCCAATACATCTTTTTCGGCATCCATATTAAATATAAGAACATTTTCATATCTTAATTTATTCTTATCTTCTTTTTGTTTTTCTATAAATTCACTTTTTTTGACACCTGTTGATAAAGCAATTTCAATTGCTCTATGAACACGTTGTCTATTATTTCTATGGATTTGGTTTGCTGATATATGATCTGTTTCAAGAAGCATTTCATACAATTCATCATTACTCATATTTTTCAGCATTTGACGAATAGTTTTTACATTATTTTTATCAGTTGAAATAAGATTATCTTTAAAAAGTACTGCTTCAATATAATAATTAGTCCCACCACAAATAACTGGAAGTTTTCCCTGATCCCATAAATTATTCATAACTTCAATACAATCATCCTTGAATTGATGAACATTGTATTCTCTAAAATCTGGTTCCAAAAAACTCATCAAATGATGTTTAATACCTTTTTGTTCATCTATAGTAACTTTGTTTGTAACAATATCAAGACCTTAAAATATATAAAATAAATTTTAATATTATAAATAAATCTTAATATTAAAATAAATATTACCCTTATAAATTTGTTGACTATCAGCATTAATAACTTCACCATTAAATTTTTTTGCTATTTCAATTGCAGCATCACTTTTTCCTGCACCTGTACAACCCATAACGATAACATAAGGATTTTCTAATTTTTTCATTGCTGTTAAATATTTCTTCATACTCTACTGGAATTAAAAATAGATAAAATTAAACAACACCATCTTACAACGATACTCTGTTTCCACATGGTGTATTGCGTCTCATCTTTTTAGTACATATTTTGTCATCATTTTTTATTTCAAAATTTGTCAATAACATGCCTAGTTTCAGTTTTTCTGGTTCGAATAAATCTAACGAAGATGACTCTAATGAATCTTTCTTTAGTGTAGGTGAACGTCTTTCAATGTTGGTAAGTTTTTAAAGAATTATTTTAATTTTTATTTTTAGCCTGGAGTTTTAGAACCAAGAATTAATTTATTTCAAAGTGCAAACAACTCAGCGTATCAAACACCAAAAGCAGATTCATCTATAAGAGTCAAAGAAGAAGTTACTCCAAATAGTGATCAGGAAAATAAACCAACGAATGGAATTGACAAATCATTAATTAATGAATTTAATTATAAACCTTCTAACGACTTCCATTCACCTTACAACAAAGGATCAAGAATATTTTCAAGAGTTTCAAATTTTTTAAAGAACGAAAGAATAACTGATCCAATTGAACATAATGCTTCTATTGCAAGTATTCAATCTAATTTTACTGTCAATCCCATGTTTCCTTCTGATATTATGGGTACTGCATTTGACAAGGCTCGTGCAGATATTGAGTTAATTGTTGATGATTTTAAAAAAAATGTCACCTTGATTAGAGAAAGGGATAATATACCTACGTGTAAATGGGATATTAAGAAGCATACATTATCAGAAGAGTTTCTTAAACTTCGTGACAGACCAAAATCAAAACCTTTAATTCCTAAAAAAGAAGAAACTAACTCTAATGATAGAAGTAAAACTCAGAATATTGTTAATTCTTTATTGACAACCATTTCACAAGGAGTAAATAATCAAGCGACGACTAATTTTTCAAATTGTTTACCAGTTTCTCAACCATTCTTAAATACTAGCATTCATTTCCAACAACAACAAAATATTCTTCCTCAAAATATATTAATTAATTCATCTCAACAACAGCAAGTTCCAACAGTGCCATTTATTGGTAATGCTCCTATACAACAATTACCAGTACAAACAAATGATAATGAAGTTGAGGTGACAGAAGAACAAATGGAAGCTGAAGAAGAGGTTGAAAGGAAACTTTTAAGAGCCTTGGAAAGAATTGCTCGTGTAGAAGGACCGCTTCCATGAACCTTTTTGTAATATTATTATTTTATAAATATGAAATTCAATTTTTTTTACTTTTCATTTTTTATACATTTAATTTTGAAAAAATCAGGATGTATCTTATCAATAAGTTTGTATAGTATAATGATGATATACTTTGAGGAAATTTAATAAAAACAATTTTTTTGTTATGTATTGATAAATCTTCCAGGAATGTGTACATTAGTAATTTTGTTGACATTTTTTTTTCTCTCTATTGTAGACTGGTATTTAATTATTGAACCGGTTGTAAAGGCGATAAAATATGGTCGTTCGAGAAATTAGAAAGAAATATTTATCATATAAATCCTATTATATTCTTTGTTTCATTTTAAATTTCTTATGTGACATCTGTATTATATAAAGATTTGCGATAAATTGTTTAATATTAACATTACCTATACAGAATAATTCTATATTTGACCTATCTTTACTATAAAATATTAAGAATTTTTATCAATTACATTTAATTATAAAATCAATACTCTATTTTTATAATGTCAGCTGAAATAAATACACAAAAAGATAATACTACTATTATTAAGCTAAAACCTTCTAATGATGATTCAATTTGTAATGTAAATCAAAAAAAAGAAAAAAATTCATTTGATGAATGTAGATTTAAAAGTATCCATCCAATACGAAAGGCACCTGAATATTCTGTAAAAGAATTATGTCAAATAAATTCGTCACTTTTTGTTGCCCTAGGATTCTTTCCCCCATTTATTGGTGCTTTTTCTTCAATTTTAATGGCATTAGTTTTTCACTATGATCTCATTAGTAATTATAATTGGCAATGTGGGGTATGTTAATTTATTTTATCAATAGTTATAATTTTATTTTTAGAGAGCAAGATTTCCTTCAATATCAAGAATAATCAATTTACCTTTAGAACGTATTCCATGGCAAATGTTTGTTTTGTTTCATGTACCATTTAGAGTGATAGAATTATGTGTTGGAAGTATGTTTAGAATCATTTAATTTTTTATTAATATTATTTAGATGTTAGATATAAACGATTAATGTCAACACATTGTACATGGCCGAAATTTTATAATTTTAGTAGAATATGTTATACAACATTTGGATTTCTTGAGGTCATTTTTTTAGTTTTTCTTAGTGTAATTGGTGAAAGAGAAAATATTGGTGTTCATGTAATATTCTTTTATCTTATGGGTTTTTGTGGGTTTGTATTTTATATTGCAAATATAATATGTCATTCACAATCACTTTGGTATTTAAATCCATATGGTAGAATAAGTTATTATATTAAAATAATAACAACATGTCTTTATTTCATATCAATGCCAATTTTATTTACAGCTTTTTATCTTTATTGGAAAAAATGTATAACAGTTAGTAAGTTAATTTTATAAATTTCCAATATATGATGCATATTAATTTCAGTGTATGATGTCTTTGCACTTACAGAATATACAGACTTTTTACTAAATATTATATATCATTGCTGTGCCTTTCTAGATATACGACATAAAGTTATATTTAGCATCCGAAATGTCAAACCGGCTGATAAACTTTTGTAAGAAAAATACTAAATAACTATTTATTTTTATTAATAATAATATGCAAAATAAAATTTAAAAAAAAAATTTTTATTTTTTTATAACAAGATATAGTTTAATTTAAATTAATTAAATTTCTAAACAAAAAAAAAAAGATGAATCATACTTGTGTCATTAATTTGTCGGTCCTATCGGAAGCCAGTTTTCTTTTTCTCAATTAATTCTCTCAAAAAGAAATTGGTGATATGACAAATTGTAAACATTTTTTATTCTACCGGATATACCAATAAATTATCTATTTAAATATTTCCAGTTATTTTTATTCAAGTTATGAATTTTTTGTTAAAAGCTTCAAGGTTTAAAAAAAATTTTATTTTACGAAATGGTTGTCATACATCAATCAATGAAAAAATTATGATTGACACAAAGTAAGATACATTTAAACTTTTTTTTTAATGTATATTTAGACTTAATCCACGTCACAAAAATATTGCTGAAGGTAAAATAAATCCAATACAATATGACTGGGAGAAGGAAGTTTCAGTATTACGTGAAAGATTTGGAACATATGGTTTAGCTTCAAATGTTAATTTAAGTCAGTTATGGCCAACAATAGAGGAAATTCAAGAAATTCAAGCATGTAACTTGTACTCACCTTATAAAGAAGTTTTAGAAGCGGCGAAAAAATGTGAAGAAGAAAAACAAAAAGAATTAGAGAACAAATTAAAGGAGGTTGAAGAGAATGACAAAAAATATTCTGAAACTACTGTTCAAAATTAGGGTTTTAAATTTTTTTAAAGGATTTATTAAGTTTGATATATATTAATAAATGTTTTTGTTACTTTAATTATTTTATACATGGTTGTAAATACCATGTTATATTTAAAAATTTTTTATTTGTTGTAAAAATATTTTAAAATTTTTATAGAAAAATGACGGAAAATACAATTCTTGGGACACTTGCTATATTCAGAAAACGATCTACACTATTTTCATGCGGTTATTGTAAAGATAATGGAAAAAGAAATTTTAGTCATGGTTTGTTTATTTCAGTCGCCATATCACAATTTGCCTTTTAGGATGCCTTATTCAAGTATTAAGTTTTAAAATTTTTGAATCATTACTCGATAGAGGATGGAGCAGGTAATAAATATCTTTAAAAGGTTAAAATAGTGATATGGAGGCCAAAGTTATATTTATGTATAAGATTTTTAGGCCTTGTTGCAATAGAACTCTCTCCACTAGGTTATAATATTGTTATGGATAGAGGATGGAGACGGTATTAAATTTTATTTTTAACTTATCTTTTTACCATTATAGGTCTGGTAATTATTTATATAAACCAATAATGAATAAAACTTGTTGTCCACAATATACAATACGTTTAAATTTGGATAAATTTGAATTAAGTAAATCACATAAAAAAGTTTTAAAAAATGTCAAACGTTATCTAGAGATTGGTGAATGTCAAACACGTAAAATAAATGAAGAAAATATTTATTTACCAATAAAAAAAACAAAAAATGTTTCAAATATAGAAACTAGTCAAGAAAATATAGAAAAGTCAAAGAAAATGTCTAAGAAGAAAAATATAAGAAGAGAACGTGCTTTACAAAAGTTAAAAAGTAAAGGTATTGATATTGATGAATATCAAATGGAGCGTAGAAAAAAAGAAGAAAATCGTAAAAAAACATTAGCCAACTACATAGAAGAGATTAAAAATATTGAAGGAAAACATAAACTTCAATTTCGACTCGTTTATATTGGTAGTGATTCATTTAAAGAGACCAAACAAGAAAGTTATAATGTTTATAAAAAATATCAAGAAGTTATTCATAAAGATTCAAATAACTCAGAAGCAAATTGGCATGACTTTTTGTGTTGTGGAAATATATTCAAAGGTTTCAAAAATAACGGAACATCTAATATTACATATGGTGCTTATCATTATCAATATATTTTAAATAACAATATCATTGCTGTTAGTGTTCTTGATATTCTACCGCATTTAATATCAGCCAAATATTTTTATTATGATCCTCAATATTCTTTTCTGAATTTGGGAACATTTAGTGCATTACATGAAATATATTTTGCACAAACTCTTCATGCAACAGATCCAAAATTAAAGTATTATTATATGGGATTTTATATTCATAATTGCCCAAAAATGAGATATAAAGCTAATTTTAGGCCATCAGAATTACTTTGTGATCAAAGTTATCGATGGATGGATTTAAAAGAAGCAACTGATATGATTGAAAAAAATAATGGTCATTTTACAGTATTTTATCCTGATGATAAAAATATTGAAAAAATTGATCTTGATAGAGTAAGGTTTATAAATCCTCGCAAAGAAATTCATGGATATAGATCAATGGCTCTTCAAGCAGAATATGAATATTTAAATGACCCATACCAAAGAGAAGTTATTCAATATATAATGGATAGAATTGGAAAAGCATGTTATAATATGAAATTTTTTATAATTGGCGAAAGAATTAACTATGACTCAGATAGTGATTAAATAAATTTTTTTTTGGATATATATAATTTCTAATTTATAACATCTAGTTTTATTAATTATAATAAAAAAAATAAATAATTTTAGTATAATATTAAAAAGTAATGCACTTTTTTAATATTTATATCTAGTTCCCTTCGAGACTGTGTTGTATACATTTTCTCAATGCTGACGTGTTCTGTTTACTAGAAGTTTATTTATTAGTCTTATTAAAATAAGGTTTCAAATTCTTCATCATACTATTTTCTAAAAATGAAGCTTTTTTTTCCTTTAATTTTTCTTATTCCTACACTTTTGGCTCAAATGCCAACATTAAGAAAATTTGAATATAAACATTCATTTAGAGCACCAAATTTATCTCAAAGAGATGGCTCAATTCCATTTTGGACAATAACAGGTGATGCAATTGCAAGTGGTGATCAATTACGTTTAGTACCTTCTATTAAAAGTAGAAGAGGAATTGCATGGAATAAAAGAGCTTTTACAGAATCTGAATTTTTTGAAATTGATACTGCTATTAAAGTTACAGGACAAAGACTTGGAGCTGATGGTTTAGCTTTTTGGTATACATCACAACCTGGAACTTTAGGACCAGTTTATGGTTCAAATGATAGATGGAATGGTTTAGGTATTTTCTTAGATTCATATGATAATGATGGCCAGAAAAATAATCCATACATCTCAGCAATGGTTAATGATGGTACAAGAGAATATGATCATGTTTCTGATGGATCAACTCAGGTTCTTGCCGGATGCCAAAAAGATTTTAGAAATAGACCATATCCTGTAAGAATTAGAATTGAATATTTTAATAATATTTTAACTGTTTTAATTTCTGATGGACAATCAGCACAACCACGTTATGAAATGTGTTTACGTGTTGAAAATGTCTTCTTACCTAGAAATGGTTACTTTGGTATTTCAGCTGCTACAGGTGGTTTAGCTGATGATCATGACATTATTGAATTTTCTGCTTATTCTCTTCATAATAAACCCGCAACTGGAGGTCATGATATTCCTAAAGATGAAAAAGAAAAGTATGATGCTGAATTTGAGAGACAAAGAGAACAATTTGAAAAAGAAAGAGAAAAATTCCAAAAAGAACATCCAGAAAAGGTTAGACCAGATGATGAGGAGGATGCAGCAAAATATTATGAAGATGCTACTGCAAGAGAATTACGTTTAATTTATGAAGCACAAACAGCAATTCATCAAATTATGCAAAACTTAGATAATAAATTAAAAGAAATTCAAAATACACAAAATGTTCATACTTCAATGCTTCAATCAGGTGGTCAACATGTACCACAAACGGGTGGTCAAGTACCTCAAGTTGCTCCTGGTGGTTTCCAACAACACGAAAAACAAGAAGTTATCCAACAAATTCGTGATTTATCAACATCAATAAGAGATATGAAAAATTATGTTAATGAAGTTTATACAAGAACATTTAATATGGAAAATAAATTAAACACAGCCTCCCAAGGTGGAATTAATGCTGCTCTTCAACAACAATTAAATAATATTCAAGACGACCTTTCTAAAGTCAGTCGTAATTATGCAAATAATCAAGGAAAGTCTGGAGATTGTCCTTCCTGTATAGGATCATCATTCTTTTTACTTATTATTGCAGTTCAAAGTGCAGCATTGTTTGTATTTATATATTTAAGATCAAAGGAAACGAAAGCTAAATTTTATTAGTAATCAGTTTAAATTTTATATTTTGCCTTTCATTTTGTTACAACTTCAATAAATTTTGATACAAATATTTAATTGTTTGATTATTAATGTCTTATCATTCAGTAGAAGTGTAATGTATTTAAATTTTGTAGTACTCTTATCGTTTTTTTTCTCATCTTTTTCCCGTGGAGATCTTGTCAACTGATATAGGTTTTTATAAAATTAAGTACAATATATTGGTTTACCGGAAAATGTTTCGAGAAGGTAAAGAAAATAAAGTTTCTTATCATTGCATAACTTCACCACATCCGGTTCCTTTAACACAAGATATGAACAAAATATTTTGTATATAAAGAATAATCTTTGATTTAATTTTCATTAAACTCACTTAATCATGAAGTTTTTTGTTATTTTATTTGCCTTCATATGTGTTGCTTCAGCAGCTGTATTCCAACACCAACTTCATAAAGTTGAGTCAACCCGTAAACGTCTTACTAAAGCCGGAAAATGGCCAGCATACATGAAATATAAGAATTTCTTGAGACACCAAGCAAAACAACAAGTTTTGGCATCAGTTTCCCAAAATGTTAATGATTATGATGATTTGGAATATCTCGGAAACATCACAATTGGAACACCAGGACAACAATTCGTTGTCGTTCTTGATACTGGATCAAGTAATCTTTGGATTCCAGATGTTACTTGTGGACAAGGAGGTTCATCTGACTGCCCATCATACTGTTCTGATGCTGAATTCTGTCAATTCCTCTGTGACCCAAGTTGCTGCAGCTCAATGAAGTCTGTTAAATCAAACTGTGATGGAAAACACAAATTCGATTCTTCAAAATCATCAACCTATGTTAAGAACGGACAATCATGGACAATCCAATACGGATCTGGAGATGCTAATGGTTTCCTTGGACAAGATACCGTTTCTTTCGTAGGAAGCAAAGGAAATCTTGCTATCCCAAAAACCGTTTTTGGACAAGCCCAACAAATTTCTTCTGATTTTGCCAATGACCCAACTGACGGTATTCTTGGTCTTGCTTTCACCAGTCTTGCTGTCGACGGTGTTGTTCCACCACTTATTCTTGCTAACCAACAAGGACTTCTTGATAAGCCACTTTTCACCGTTCACCTTCAACACGATGGTGCTGTTAACGGAAACATTGGAGGAGTTTTCACATATGGTGCTATTGATACCACCAACTGTGGACCAATCATTGCTTACCAAAAACTTTCTTCTGCTACATACTGGCAATTCAAAATGAACTCTATCTCTATTGGATCCGCTTCATTCAACAATGGATGGGACGTCATTTCTGATACTGGTATGTTTATTTATTTTTTCAATAATTAATAATATTTATTTTTAGGTACATCACTTTTGGCTGCACCAACAAATATCGGTAATTTTTTTTTTAAAAAAAAAACTAAATATATTATAAATTATATTATAATAATATATAATTTTATATATACATCTATATAATTTTTTATTTTAACATATTATTTTTAGCTGATTCTGTTGCACAAGCCGCTGGTGCTCAATACAATGACCAATATCAATCATATTTAGTCAGCTGTACCGCTAAGGTTCCAGACATGAAACTCGTCATTGGATCAAACACATACACAATCCCAGGATCAAAACTTGTTGATGATGTTGGTTTAGGAAATGGACAATGTATGTTCGGAGTCTTCGGAATGGATATTGGTATGGGATTATCATTCATCCTCGGAGATCCATTCATAGAAAGTTACTGTAACATTTTCGATTTTGGAAACAACAGAATCGGATTTGCTCAATCCAAATAAATAAAACATAAGACTATTGTACTATAAAAATTAATGATTTTAATAAAAATTTTTAATAAAATTATGTGCGTATATACAAATATGATATTATATATAAAAGATAACTAATCTTTTTAAAATTATTAAAATGTTTTTTTTTTTTTTTGAATTCATAAATAATAGTCATTGAATAATTTTTTTTGTATGTTACAACATAATAATATGTCTACGAAATAATTTGTTATGTTAATTAAAAATGTAACTTCTTCTATTTCATATATATATATTTATAATATTCAAATTTTTTTGAAACATTTAATAGAATAAAGAATATATTATACTTTATTTTTTTCATAAATTAAACATAAGTATTATTAATTTCTTATTAATTAAGTTAGTCATTTCTTTAAAATAATAATATTATATAGATTCACTTTTTTTATAATAATGTGACAATATATATTTCCGTAGGCATTTTATGATTTGATCAAATAATTGGCGGTTAAGGACACGCAATTTTGGTCAACATTGCGTTAGGTCATAGAGCGATTTATTTTGGGATATATACTTTATTAATAATTTTGAACACTATTTTTTAAAAGTTCCTTTTTTTTTATTTAATTTTAAATATTTCTTTTAATTTTTATTTAATAATAATTAAGTTAATTTAATTATCTAAGGTCAATTTTAAAAATGTTATATAATTATAATATTTTGGATACATTTATATATTAGGTTCCTTGAAAATTATTAATTTTATTTATTAGCTTAAATAAATCTTTGTTAAAAGTAATTTATTAAAAAATTTAATTTTAAATAATAATGATAAAATGTGTCAATTTATAATATTAAATTATGTATTTATTTTTTTAATTTATAACTAAATTTTGACAAAATGTTTGCATTTTTGTTTTTTTTTTTAAAAGTCTCTTCATTTTGCCAAAATATATTATTTAAAATTTAGTATGTATAAATTTAACAAAAAATGAAATTTTATTAACTGTTAACTAAAAGTTAAATAAAAAAATATATAACATTATTATATTTTTGATAAAAGCTTTTATTGTGAATTTCATTTAACAATATTTATTCATCAATTTAAGAAATACTAAAATAAAATTTTTCTCCTTTAAACTTTCATTTATATATATTTACAAGTATTTATGTCTAGATTGAATTAAAACATTACTTTTGTTTTATTAAATCATTTTTCTTTGAATGAAATTTTTTTTAACCATAAAATAGAGTCTAATGTCAAAGGGATGTTTAATATTATATTTTTATTGATGTTTTATTACAAAATTTATGTAAAATATAACTTTTACAGATATCAGTGATTGTAAAAAGTTAATTTATTTTGTTGATATACATTTTTTTACCATAAGACATTATTTTTTTTTTGTAAATTAAGATAACTTTTATTTTGACAGTAATTTAAATTTTAGAATGATATAAATATTAAGTTGTGAAGATAAATTTTATTATATCTATTCTAAAATTTTTAATTCATAAAATATTACAAAAAAAAAGATATAGTTTTTCTATTTAATTAGATTGATATAAACATTTTTTTTAGACACAATTAAATTTTTAGTTGGAATTATGGCAAATCCTGTAATCAAAGAAATGGAAATACTAGAAAGTAAAAAACATACCAATCAAATTTATAAAGTTGTTTTAACTGGTGGACCATGTGGTGGAAAAACCACAGGACAAGTAAGTTTTCATCTATAAATTATATTTATTTTTATTTTTTTAGGAACGTTTAGAATCATTTTTTACTTCAATTGGATGGATAGTTTTAAAAGTACCTGAAGCAGCAACAACTTTAATGAAAGGAGGAATACGTTTTGGTGATTTAACTAAAGAAGAACAATATGTTTTTCAAGAGGAACTTGTTAGGACACTCCTTCGTCTCGAAAGTGTTTACTTTCGTTTAGCGGAGTCATTTGTTAAGAAATCAAATGTTTTAGTCATATGTGATCGTGGAGCAATGGATCCTTCAGCATATATGTCTAAAGATGAATGGGAAATGTTATGTAAAAATATTAATGTTGATACATTTCATTTACGTGAAACACGTTATAATCAAGTTGTTCATATGGTTACAGCTGCTGATGGAGCAGAAAAATTTTATACATTATCAAATAATGTTGCTAGAAGTGAAAGTTTAAAAGATGCATTAAGACAGGAACAATTAACAAGAAAAGCTTGGATTGGACATCCATATTTGGATATAATTGACAATGGTGATTGTAAAAATTTTGAGGATAAAATTTTAAAAATGATTCAAGCTGTTTGTAAGAAATCTGGTGTAAAAACTGGTGATAGATTAGATAAAAATACTAGAAAACGTAAATGGCTCGTTGCATCATGTGATGATAGTGGTTTTGATGAATTTGTACAATTTGCAGTTTCTCATACATATATCAAAATTGGAGTTGATGAAGAAAATGTTCAAGTGAGATTAAGAAAACGTGGTAATAATAATAAAGATACATATACTTTAACAAAAAGTCAAAACATATCAGGAGAAAGAATAGAAACAATATGGCAAATTAGTCGTAAAGAATATGATAACTTTTATAGATTGCGTGACACTAGTCGTTGTACTTTATTTAAAAATAGGAAATGTTTTAATTATGGAAATCAATACTTTCATCTTGATATTTTTGTTTCTCCACTTCCATCATCTTGTATGGGAAAGAATTTAATGATTCTTGAAACATATACAACTAAACCAATTTTTACTGATGAACCAGAATTGCCAAAATTCATGAAAATAGTTAAAGAAATTACTGGAAACAAGGAATTTTCCATGTACAATATTTCAAATAAAACTGCTAAACCTTTAAATATATGAATTTTTAAAAGTTTTTCAGTATCAAAAAAATTTATTTTAGTTTAATAATATATATTTATATATTTTTTTTATTATTAAATTATAATTTTAGCTGTTTTTTTTATAACTTTTTTTTTTAAAATAAAACTATAGTAAAAAATTTTATTATAATATACATAATTTTTTTAATTCTAATTCAGGAAATGTATTCTTAAAATCATCTTCCACATATTGTAATTTATTTTTTAATTGACTAATATTTTTATAAGCATCTAATAATAATTTTTTTAAATTTTCAACTTTTTTATTTTCTATTAAAAGTTTATTTTTTTCTCTCCATAACTGTTGTTGATATTTTTCAATTAATTGTAAATATATTGATAATTCATCCTTATTCTCGGCAACTTTTCTTTTATAATTTTTTTTATTTTTATCCATTTGTTTTTTAAGGTGTTCTATAATAATCTCATAATGCTATTAAAAAAAATAGTATATTAAAGTATATTATAACTTACTTTAATTAGGCTAACAATTTTGTCCTCTTCATACATATCATTCACATATATGTTATCTTTTCTTTTATTTCTATTATTAAATGATTTTATCTTTTTATGTTTACATTGATAACTTTCTAAAAAAGATGTTGATGATTCTGTATTACTTTCTTGGCATACATAATTAAATTCATTAAAACTATCATTATCAAATTCATAATCATATTTAAAAACTTTTTTTCTAATACATAAACTACAACAATTTTTATCAAAGTTACATTTTCCTTTACAATTTATAAACTTTTTATTTTGAGAAAATGTTTGACTGGTATTAAAGATATTTTTTGATTTAATATTTATAGTATTTTCAAATAATCCAATATTATGGTAATCAATTGTACTCTCTAAATAATTTTTTAAATCACCCAATTTCTCATTACATTCTGGTGGATTATAATAATATTTTGATTTATATGACAAAATATTATCTATCTTATCTTTTTTTTTTCTATCCATTGTATAACTAGTGTTATATGTTGTTTCAAAATTGTTTTTAATATAAAATAAATCAGAATTATATATCTAAAATATGTAATATATTTATAAAATGTTTAAAACTTACATAATTTGATTCATTTTTATCTTTTTTAAAAATATTTTTTAATCTTGATATCATTTTTAAAACAAAATATTTAAAATAATAATAAATTGTAGGATAAGAAATAATTATTATTAAAATAATAAATTATAACTGTTAAAATAAATTTTATTGTCAATGATGAGTGCTTTTAAAAGTTTAACAACTAAACTTTTATATATACAAATTTTTTTAATAAAAACATTACTTTAATGTTTTAAATTTATTATCTGTAAGTTATCTTTTTTGTCTTTTTGTTGTTGCCGAAATGGAGAATTTTTTGTAACTGTGAAAGAATGTTTTATGATGGCTTGTTAATGTTATTCTTTACTACTTAATATTTAAAAACATTTCTATAAGGCAAAAAAAAACATTGGTTATTTTTCTTTTCTTTTTTTTTAGTTATCATATTAATTAATTATTTAAAAAGAATAAAAGATATGTTTTTTAAAAAAATAATTGAAAGTTATATAATAAAATAATTTGTAAATAATAAATATATATATTATTGGTATAATTAATGTAGCAGTTTATTTATATAATTAAATTTATTATTTATTAATTAGAAATAGTTGATTCATTTACAATATTTTTAACATTATTATTATAAAGTAAAACATGAATAATCTATTTTATTATAGATATCCTTTATATTAATTTTTTTTATATTATAAATCATACAATTTTAATTTGCCTTCATTTACAGATAAAATTATAATTTATTTTTTGTTACAACTTTAAAATAAAATATTTATAATTTAAAATTAAGAATAAATTTAAGAAATATTTTCAAGAAATAACAAATAATTTAATGTTAAATTAATACCTAACATCAAGAAGAGAAATTTTATAAATCAAAAAATAAAAAAATTTTTTTTTTGTCAATTTTTAATTATTTTATATATAAAAATAAAATATTTTTTTTATTTTATTAAGAAATTGTTTATAATTTTTATACATAAAAAAAAAAGATTATACATTTTGCATAATTTTGATTTACAAAAAAAAAGTATATGATGGTCTTTGATAATTTATAAAATACTACTCATCCTATTATAATATATTAACACAATAGCTTTTGTAGTCTAAAAAAATTAGATTGCCTTTATCATGAGAATGACTAGCCAATATAATATAAATTAACATACTGATTAACATTAAACTAACGGTATCCTTTCAATAATTTTTTTTTTGTCTATAATTATTTCTATTAGTTGGTAAGTTAAGAAGAAAAAAAAAATTGTATACTTTAATAATGTAATTTAATTTTACAAAGATCATATATAAGATTATTTTATTTATAAATTAATATATATTTTTGTTGTGAGAAAAAAAATATACTTTTTTTATAATTCTTTATTATTTTATCATTCATAAATAAGTTACATGATTTAAATATTAAAAGAATATACTCTATTTTATAATAAAATACTTGATATATTTTGAATGTTGTAATTTATTTATTATTCTAATAAAGTTATGTTTTTAAATTAAAATTTATTATATAAGGAAAAAATGTTTCAAATATTTATAACTTCTTACTGTATATTTTAAAATTATAAAAGAAAAAAGTTCTTTTTTTTATTTTTGCTTTTAGTTATAAATTATATTTATTTGATGATTTTATTATAATACATTTTGAATAATAAGTTAAAGTATAATATTGAATAATTTTACTAAATAATTGTAATAAATAAAACTTTTAGTTTTAAATTACATTTCTATTGTTATTAATTTAATGTAATTTTATTGATGTATTATTTAAAAAAAAATTTATTAATAGATTATTATATAATTGTTTATAATTATAAAGTTAATAAAAGAATATTGTGTCCTAATGTAATTTTAAGATATACTTTTATATTACTATACCATATTTTAAATTATATTATATTATTTCATCTTATTTTTAGTTTTTAAATTTATTGAAATAAAAAAAAAAGTTTTACAATAAAAATAATGAAAATATTTTATCTACTATTATTTTTTAATTATATTAATATTATAATATGTATTATTCCATCAAGTATTCCTGATTGTTCATTAGAATCACCTAATATTGAATATATTTATACAATCAAAACAAATGACAATTTTTTTTTAAATCAAACATGGAAAATTCAAATTGGTGAAAGACATTTTTATAAAATTAATCAATGTTTTTCAAGTAAACATTATGTCTTAGTATCAAAATATTTTATTATAGATTTATCTTCATTTGAGGTATGGTTAAAAAGTAATGTTATTGGAACAAATTTATGTGGATACATGGGTATAAAAGTTCATGATGGAAGTTATTTTAATTTTTTTGCAATCATACCAAATGAAACAGTGATATATAAAAATTTAAAAATTGATAAAAAGTATGATAAACCAATTATGTCATTTGCCATTGGAACAAATTTTAAAAATTATATCAAAAGAGAGGGAAATTTAAATAAAGGTGAATGGTTATCACTTTTAAATACTCTAAATACATACTATAAAAATGAAAATAATAATAGAAATAGAACAATTTTTTGTTACAAAAAAATTAAAGAACATTTTTTTCTTAAAAATATTATAAAAGAATATACACCATCATGGTTTTCAAGTAATATTTTTAATATATTTGGTTATGAATATTATATTTATGGAAAACCTGAAGAGATGTTAGAATTTGTTGAAAAAAAAATTAATAATATTGGAAATGAAATATTTAAAAAATATAATTATACATTAAATAAAAATATAGGAGAATATATAACAGAAGGCAATAATAATAATAGTAGTATAAAAACTTTTCAGGTAAATGAAAAAATTATTGTTAATGTTATTAATAATGGTTTTAAAATAAAACATTGTGTTTTGGTTGATATTAAAAAAGTTCTTAATAAAATTGATAAATGTGGAGAAAAATTGATGGTTTATACAAATTATGGGATACGTTTTTATGATGTTAATCTCCAAACATTAATACTACCTGAAGATATAGAAAATTGTGATAATAAATTACAATTAAAAAATGTTTTGATAAAAGAAAATATTATATCAAAAGAATCAATATTAAATTTAGTAAGATTTCAAATGTCAAATATGGATAAATTAACAATAATTATTATTAGTACATTAATTATACTTTTTCAAGGATTAATAATTATAACAGTACTTAGAAAAATTTATACATGTATTCAGAAAAAAAAATTTTTATATGATGTTAGTATAGAAGAAGAAATTATTATAGAAGATCATCATAATGAAAATATAGTTAGAGCAATTTTAGTGTAATAATAAGTTAACATATATATATATATTTTACTAATTTTAAACTTATTCTCATATTTTAAAACAATTTTTTGTAAAGAAATATAAAATTATAAATAAAAATATTATTATCCAAAACTTTTTTTTTTGTTATCATCAATTTTAACAAATATTTAATTATATTATGTACTTTTTAATATTTCAATTAGTCTTTTTTTTACAAGTTTTTTTATAAGTTATAAATTAACTTGTAATTATATGATTGTATAATCAAATTTTATTTAAGAAAATTATGGCACTTAAATAGTTAGCGATTTTAGTTATTTATATTTTTATTAGTATAATATCTTTGACATTTCAATTATTATAGTTAGTGTTATAAAAAGATATTTTTATTCTTTGTCATCATCATAATTTGTTAAAGAATATGATCTTTTTATTTCACATGGCTTTCTATGTTCCAAAACCATATTAGTTTCATGTTCTAAAAATTTAGCTTGTGTACTTAATTTTCTTAAGTTATTTAAGGTAGATAATTGCATTGAACATAAATCAGATAAATGTGTCTCAAATCCAATGTGTTTCTTATCCATTTCACGTTGAAGACCAGCCAATTCAAGTTGCTTATTTTTATTTATATGCATTTGAGCATTAAGTTGCCCTGTCAATTCTGTAATCGTTTGTAATGCATCATCTAACTCTCTTTGAAGATCAGCTTTACTTTTCTCTGCACGGGTTCTAGCACGTGTTTCAATATCTAATTCATCCTCTATTTGACTGATACGTTCAATAAGTTGGCGAATGTTAGTTTGCATTTTAGAAATTAAGGTTATTTCAGAGAAATTTTTATTTTTTAATCGAACAGATTCATCATACCTCTCCTTCAATTCTTTCTCCAAAACATTATTTTTGTTTTGTAATAATTCTATTTTATCTATCAATTGTTTTATTTCATTTTCTAATTTTTTTCTCAATTTTATCTGTTCTTCTTTTAATTTTTTTTCATTATTAATTTTATCTTCAAATTTATTTAATTCCTCCAATGAATTTATTCTTTGTTTTTCTAAATGTTCAACCTTATTTCCCATTCTTTCTAATTCATCCATCAATTCAAGTTTAGCCTGTTCTTGAATCTTTCTTTGTTGATTCATTTGTTCAGATATGTCACCTTGGAGTAACAATTTTTGAGTTAATTCTTCTAGTTGAATTGTATGCTTCATTGTCATGGTCTCCATTTCCTGTTTTTGGCGAAATATTTCTTCCTCTAAACGTTTTCTTTCACGTTCTATTTTAGCTTCTCTTTCTAAAGCTTTGTTTTCTCTTTCTATATTAATTTGTTTTTCTTTTTCTAAAGCTTCTTCATATTCTTTTATTTTCTTATCAAACATTTGTTTTTCTTTTTGTTCATTTTGTATATTTATTTTTAATTCCTCTTCTCTTTTAACAGTCTCATTTTGTATAGCTTTTATTTTTTTATTTTCTTCATTAGCTGCAGCTAACATTTCCTCCATTTCTTTTATTTTTCTTTCTAAAGCTTCCATTTCTTCTTGAGTCTTAAAACCAACCATTAATGGTTTTAATCTTATATATAATTTATACCAATTCCAATTTCCAATTTTGATCCATCTTCTTATATTTCTTTGTAAATCAATAATAGCATTAATTTTTCTTTCTCTTTCTTTTAATTCAATTTGAGCAAGATAAAATCTAGCTTGAGCTTGGAATTTTAGTATTATGACTGATAAAGCAGCATCACGATATTCCTCTAGTTTAGCTAAGATACCAGTTTTGAAGAAAACTTTTGTTTCTCCTACTCTAAAATCTTCTTCTTTAATCTTTTTAGCTTTTACAAGTTTATCCATCATTTTACTACAAGCATTCTTAATTTCTGGTAATCTTGATTCATCTGCTGCAAGAATAGCATAACGATATTTAAAATCATCAAATAACATTCTATTAGGAAATCCTTTTCTACATATTCTAATTCCTTCTAAAACTCCATTACATGTTAATTGATTAAGAACTAATTGAGCATCAATTTCACCAGATTTTTTAATTTCATTTGGTATGATACAACGAATAAAATGTGGATGAGTTGTATGAAGCATACACATAAGATTATTTAATGATTCTTTATAAATATTTGAAACAGTCATAAATGATGCTGATTTTCCTTTTTTTCTTGCTAATTCTTTTCCACGTTGATGTGCTTCTTCACGATCAGCTTCTGTTTGATAATCTTCAAAAATTTTATATATAAGATTATTTTTATCTGATGTTTTAAGTACAGCTACAGCAGAATCATTTAATGGATCTTTATTTTTTTCTAACCATGCAACAACATTATAACGAACTGTTCCGGCATAATGAATTATTGCAAAATGTGCTTCACCTTGTTTACCACGAGGTGGTTTTGCAGCCTGAAAATTAGAGTGTTTTCCTAAATGTTGATTTTTTAATTTTTCTGCATATGTCATATCTGTAGCTTTTGGTACAATACATTCTTCATCTAACATTGAAATAATTCCAAGCGGTTTTTCAATAAGATCAATACAATTTTGAAGATCAAGACCAAAGTCAATAAATTCCCATGAAATTCCTTCTCTTTGATATTCTTCTTGTTCAAGAACAAACATATGATGATTAAAAAATTGTTGTAATTTTTCATTTACAAAATTTATCCATAATTGTTCAAAAGAATTTGTATCAAATATTTCAAAACCAGCAATATCAAGTACACCAATATAATTAACACTTTCACTTAAATTAGTACTTAATGTTTCATTACATCTATCTATTAACCATTTAAACATTCTAGCATAAATGGCTTTAGCTAATGCCTGAACAGACCATTCAACTTGTTGAAGATTTTGTCCTCTAGAAACCCATTCAGTACCAACCTTAACTTGTGGTTTCAATAATGCTTGTATAAATTTTTCTCCATTTATAGAGAAAAGTTTACAAACATTATCTACAGCATTCATTGAATCCACCTCAGCTTGTTCCTCTCTTGGTTTTTGTTTAAATTTCATCTCTCCCATATGCATTATAGCTCCACATAATTTATAAAGATCATTCTTCTCTTCTCCAGCAAATCCCATTACATTAAAAGCATTCTAAATTATTATATATTTATAAAATTATAATAATTTATTTATTATAAAATGTTTTATATTATTTAAATTTATTAATAAATTATATTTAACTTATATTTATCAAACATACATCTATTTAATAGATTAACATTTGATAAACAAAAAAGTTTTTCTACACCTTAAGTATATATACATATATAAGTTAAAGAATAAAATGATGCTTAGTAAAATTACAAGTGGGTATCAATTTAGTAGAAGTAAAATACTTACATCAGTAATTGACATTTCTTCTGTGTCATTCATGCCTGGAACTGTAACTTCAGCTTGGGAAACAAAGTGATAATCTTTGATGTTATTTGAAAGTAAATATTCTTTACGTAATTTTTTGTTAGTCATTATTTGATAAAATATATGAAAACTACGTTCTCCAGGACCTTGTTTTATAACACGACTTTTTTCAAGTAAATCTTTAATATAAATTTAATAATAAAATATATTTAAAAAAAAAATAACTTACAACTTTCAATATCACCTCCAACAAGTTTACCATTTTTGTCAAAATGAATCCTTATAAATTTTCCATATCTAGATGAATTGTTATTTCTATTAGTTTTACCATTACCAAAAGCTTCAATGGCTGGATTTGCTTGAACAACTTTATCTTCTAGTGAACCACCTACTGGAAAATCACTAAATGAGACAGTTTTTTTTAATGGATTAATTTTTTGTTCATCAGAACCTCCAATTTTAGCAAAATATGCAATTACTTTTTTAGTATTTTCAGTTTTTCCAGCACCAGATTCACCAGTAATTAACATAGATTGATTTTGTTTATCTGTTATCATATTACGATATGCCTCATCAGATACTGCAAACAAATGTGGTGGCATTTCACTACGTCTTTGATTATTATACATTTGTATAACAGAATCTGTATAAATTGGTAACATTTTATAAGGATTAATAAAAACACAAAATAATCCAGAGTATGTCTATAAAAAAATATATATTTTTAACTTTTATTTATTATAACTTACATATATCATCATGGAACTGTATCTTTCTCTTAAATTATGAAGAACAGAAGCCTCATTAAGAAATGTAAGATTAGCCATATCTTCTGTTTTTTCAAATTTAGATGGATTAATTTCTTGACATTGATCTTTTGAAATTTTTCTTGTTGAACCATTTGATAATTTAACTGATAATGTTGGTCCTTCTGCAACCATAATTTCAGCAATCGAAAATCCATCATCTGGATCTGGAATCCAAGTATGTGTTTTGTTGTCAAACTTCCGAGCAGCTTGTTCTTTTAATGCCTCATCTGGCATCTGTCTTAGATAAGGCCATCCTGGATCTGTTAGCCACTCTAGTTGAACAACCATATTGCTGAAAAATATAAAAAAAAATAAAATTAATATTATCTAATACAATGTATTTAAAGTTATTATTGAAAATATAATCATTCTTTTTAAATAAATATATTTTATTTTCAAGTATTAAATAAACAAAAAATCTTTTAAAAAAAAATCAACATTAGCCAATATATATATTTTAAAATAATAAGAATAATATATAACAAAGAAAAAATACTAAATATTTTAGAAAAAAATAATATATCAAAAATAG
This sequence comes from Strongyloides ratti, assembly GCF_001040885.1. NCBI lineage: Eukaryota > Metazoa > Nematoda > Chromadorea > Rhabditida > Strongyloididae > Strongyloides > Strongyloides ratti. Next base: position 6,788,445 of record NC_037307.1, read on the forward strand.
GATGTAGGTGTATATATTGGGAATATAAAATATTAAACAAATTCTAAAATTAACTCGCCTACAATCATAAATCCAATCTAAATTATCTTCTTTATTTCTTATTCTACCACTTAGTAGTAGAACCCCGTGTACGATATTTTCTTGAGTGCTTATAATGTAAGCAAAGTAAAATTATTATAAACAACATTTTATATTTTATGTCACATTTATTATTTCTTAGTATTTCAACCTCCAATACAATACATTTTCTTTTTTAAACTTTCTCTTTCAAGATTACTTCAGAAAGGTAGGCTAAACTTTGATATATCTATCTTCCTTCCATCTATCTTTATGAATAGTTTTGGTAAATAAAAATTTTGTACTCATATTTTACATTCTTTTATAAACAAAGCTTTTAAATATTTCATTGCAGATATAATATGTATATAATATAAGATAAAGATTTATAAAAATGTAGTATTATAAAGTTCTTAGTTGACATTTTCTTTAGTACTAAATACCTGGAGAAGAAGTGTTGTGGAGATTTTACATAATAGAAAATGTTTGCTAATAGCTTTGGTGTCATTTTATAACTATTCAATAGAAATCACACTCACTTTTAAATAAATTTAAGAGAAATATATACAGTTTAATGAGACAAGCAACACCTTTCAATGATCTTATAAACTTTCAATTTTTTTAAATTCAATTTTCCAAATTATATATATGAGAAAGAAACATTTAAACAAAATAATTTTTTTTTTCATTACTACAATGTGAACAATAAAACTTTTTTTTTTAATTAAAATAATTTTATGATACTGTACTTTTTTTTTGTCAATTTATTGTTATAATTTTGATTCATTTTTATAATTATTTGTATATTAAAAAATTATGAATGTTAAACATTGTTATAATAAAAAAAAATATTATAATAAAAGTAAATTTTAATATTTGATATTCTTACAACGAATTATTTATAAATATATGGAATATAGTTTCTTCTCCTTCCACGTTGTATGGTAAACGTAAAGCTAACCAACATCAAAACAATATAATTGTCATAATTTATATTTTTATATATGGGAAATAGTGAAAGTAATTTTATTCCTGGAGGGGGTTCCGAAGGATACCATGTTCTTAGGGTAAGTTCTTTATAAATATTTTTATATTTATTGTTAAAAAAAATATAATATAAACAATATATATATAAATTTTTAGGTTCAACCTAATTCTCCAGGAGAAGCTGCTGGTTTAGAACCATTTTTTGATTTTATTGTTGCTATTGGAAATACAAGATTGGTAATTTTAATATTAATAATATAATTATTTTTTATTCTTTTAAGGATAAAGATAATGATACATTAAAACGTGTACTAGAAGATCATATAGAACGTCCACTAGAATTGACAGTTTACAATTCCAAAACACAAACTGTTCGCCAAACACAAATAACTCCTTCTAATGTATGGGGTGGACAAGGAAAATTAGGAGTTTCAATAAGATTTTGTTCTTTTGAGGGTGCAAATGAAAATGTTTGGCATGTTATTTCTGTTAAACCCAATTCACCTGCTTCACAAGCTGGTCTTATTTCAGATACTGATTATATATTAGGAGCTGAATCTGTTCTTAATCAGGCAGATGATTTAATTGCTCTTGTTCAAGCAAATGAAGGAAAACCAGTTAAATTGTATGTTTATAATGTTAAACAGGACAATGTAAGAGAAGTAACATTAACTCCAAATTCTAATTGGGGTGGTGAAGGTTGCCTAGGATGTGATATTGGTTTTGGATATCTTCATAGAATTCCTATTTATTATGATAGATCAAAACCAATTTCAACTGGTGTAATGATGGATATGCCTGTGGATAATACACCTAATACAGCAGAATATTTTAAGAAAGATTGTGAAGATAAAAATAATCATCAACATAATCATTTGGAATGTGATAGTCATAGTAATCATGGTCATTCACACAACATTCCACCAACTGAGGCAAAAGCTATTGATGAACAACCAGTTAGCATATTTTCTTCTATTCCACCACCACCAAAACCTATTCCACAAACATTTGAACCACCTACAAATGTTCCAGTAAATTTATATCAAAATACATATGGAGCTCCACCAAATTTTCCAACAGCAACAGTTCATCCAACACCAATAGTTAATGAAACACATGATGAAGAATCAAAAAAATTACCTAATATTGAAAATTTAAATATTAATGAAACAACTCCAGTAAATATTATTCCTGTAAGTGAAACATGTAATGAAAATCATTCCCAGGAACCAAAAGTTGAATTACAACATGGACAAAATGTATCACATGTAATGCCAGTTCAACATTGTGAATCACCATCTTATCCATTAGCATCTGTTCCTCCAATGCCTCAACAACGTCAAGAAGCTCATATTACACCAAAACAACAAAATATTCCATTAGTTGCTCCATTACCAAGAGAAGGATCTACCTTTAGTCAACATTCTTATCATCAAACACAGGATAACCAGCAAAATAATTACTTTATGCCTCCACCTCCTGTATCAGAACCATCAGCATATTATCCATCAAATGTTTCAGCTGTTCCACCAATGCCTGTATCAAATGCACCATACAACTTTCAACAAGCTCAACATTCATCAATGAGTGGACAACCAAGTCCTTATCAAACTCCAACCCAATATTATAATAATCAGCCAACAAATTATCAAAATCCTTATTATACACCAACTACAAATTATGGGCAAACAGCACCACCACTAGTACCACCAATGTTTGCTGATCAACATATGAATATAACAACACCACCAATAAATGGTATGAATTATAATATGGGATATCAACAACCTCAAATAAATTTTCCAATGCCTCCATTATCTTCAATGGGAATTAATGAATTAGTTCCACCTCCAGTTAATATGCAAAATGAAGAAAAAAGTTAAGGTTTTTTTTTAATTATAATTTAAGAAAAAAAGAAGATTTTATATTTGTAGAAGAATAGATAACCAAGAATATTTAATTAGTAATGATTACTAATTATTTTTTTTTTATTAAGAATTTTTTGGAAATAGTTATTATTCTTTTTTAATCAAAAGTATTTTAAAAGATTTTTTAAATTTATACATTCTTATAAATTTTAAGATGTATTGATAAAAAATTTTTCTACTAAATATTTTTTATATTAAGTTATTATATTATTATAAATAAATATTTTATATTGATAAATTTTTATTAATAAAAAGATTTTACAAAAAAAAAAAAAAACAAATGTTTATAATATCTGGAGTTGATTGTTATGTACAACAATGGATAATATGTTTGATGATACAAAAGTATAAAATATCATTAACAACAGTTGCCGAAAATTGTCTTTGTTAATGATATTTTATTGTTGTTATAATATGTTCAAAACTTTATTATGATTACCGATTGTTAAAATGTTTAGTATATATAAAAATTCTTTGTGTTTCATATAATATATATATAATAATAATAATAAAAAATATGATCGGCAAATTTAAAATGTATCAAAGTTTATAAGATAAACTAAATATTAAAATGTCTTTACTATCAATTTTCTATCCTTTTAATTTTTCTTAAACAGGAAACCGTCAATAATGTTTAACTAACATTAATCAAAACAAGTTAACCAATAATAGGTATTAATTTATTTTATAACTATCACTTAACATTATTTTTAACAGTTTTGATCTTTTAGATCTTTTTGTATTGACCTTTTATGTCCTTTAATTTTCATCATAACATCAATTACGTAATAATACTACATCTTATAAACTTTCTACATATATCATTCATTTTCTGTAAAATGCATATTAGGATAATAATCATTAAAAGTATTAAAATTATGATTAAAGAGTGATTTAATGTTTGTCACCAGCTACATAATCTTTAGACACATTATTGTGAAGATTTATCGTAGATTCAAGAAATGATATGATATAACATAAATAATAAATGTCAAAGTTATAAATTTAAATAACACCATAACTTTGAAACTCTTTTATCCTAAAAAGGATATTTTATTTTTATATATAATAATAACTTCTATATATATATATATATATATCTTTTTTTTATTAAAAATATATATTAATATTATATAATATATTTTTAATATTTTTAATAATATTAAAATATTTAATTGAATTAAAATATATTGGATAATGTATCTTCTATATTTTGATAATTTTTCTCAATATATATCACCTGTTGGCAAACTTTAAGCCACAATCATACCACCAATTGTTAAAACTTCATTGTGTCTCCTTTTTATAAAGTCACCTTAAAATATTTTAAAATAATTGGAAGGTAAGAAGGACCTTATTATTAGAATTAATATAACCTCTCTAGTGATAGTGGAAAAATTTAAAGCAACAATATGTTTGATAATTAAATTAAAAGATATAAGAAAATTAAGTAATAAAATTTTAAAGATATTTGAAAAATTATATATTTTATATATAATAGCATGTTAATAAGTATTTTGAGGATATAATAATAAAATTTAAACTTTATTGTTTAATAACATTAATGTTTCTAATAATTATTATATAGATAATTAAAATTCTTTTTACCTTTATTATTATATGATAAAAAATATTTTTAAATTTTATATTTTTTATATTATTTTTAAAAATTTTTTTCTTATATTATATATATATATATATAATTTAAAAAATTTTTTAAATGTTAAAAGAAAACATGATTTACAATTATTTATATAAAAGTTGATTGTAAATTTCTATCAATAATACTATTGTTTGTGTCATCCCTAGTACTTCGTTATTTATGGTAATACAATCTTTAAAAACATATGTTATTTATTTTACAGTATACAAAAATAATTACCACTCTTTAGGTGGTTTAAAACTCCTCCTTTTGATAAAATAATCTTTATTTATTTTTTCAATTATAATATATGCTATTAATATTGTTTTAATGTGACAAATTTTTATTATATAAAAATATAATCTGGTTGGTAAAATTTAGTTAAAATATTAAAAAGTTGTTTGTGGTTAAAGTATTTTTAATTATTATTTATCTATAATATTTTAACTATTATTACTGTTTTTTTTTCTTAGTTATATTTTAAAGCTTTAAGTGATTGATTAAATGTTGTTTAAAATAGTAAAAAAAAAAGAAGTAAAAAAAAAAAATTAGTTTTTGTGGCATTGTAATATATAGTTATCTATAGTAAAAATCTTAATGAATCTAATTGCAATGAGGTTAATTTCTTTTTCATTTTTAAAATTTAACCGCTATATATGGGCACCTTCAAATATATATATATTTTATTTAGTTATACATATATGTTAAATAATAAAATATTCTGTCTTTTCTTTATGATCATTACAAGTTATCAGATGAGGTGCTTTTCCCGTTTTCATAACATCATCTCTTACCACCTTATCTTGTTTCATCTTTCCCATTTATAGAACCGCTACCACTTTATGATCTTATCCTACCTCACAATCAGTAGTTAATGTTTATGTATTAAAAAATAAAAGGACACCAAATTAGAGAAACGATAAAATGATTCATAATTTACAATAGTATAATAGTCTTCAGTTGTGGTCTTTTTATTATAATTTTATATTCTTATAGCCACTATATTTTTTTTTTTTATCAAACAACAACATCATTTATATATATATTTTATATTCAAGAGAAGTTTTTACATAGGTAGACAAGTTTCCTCATTATTCTTTATTTTAACTCATTTATAAATTTTATGTCACAGTTTTCTACATACATTTTATTATACCACCAATAAGAGAATGTATGGTAGTTTATTATATTAAATGGTGTATCAGTGGTTGGGAGGGGTTGCAATCATTTTTATATCTTCCTTCTTTACATAACTAATGCTAAAATGTAATAATAATAATAAGTAAAAAAGAATTAACGTTAACAAATATAAGACAATTGTTAATTTGATTAGCTTAAAAATTTAATCTCTTGTTTTCTATTTTCTTGTTAATTCGTTTATTTGATTTCTTATACTAACCACCTGTCACGAATGATGGCACCACAACCAAACCGCAGTTTTGAATCTTTAATATTGTATCATTATTATTATTAATTTTTTTTTTCTTTTATTTTAGACATTAATCATGGAATTAGCATTAAGGTATGCTGAGGAATCATTAAGAAAATTAAATGGTACTTGTTTACTGGGAAAAACTGAATCCCCTGATATATTTTGTTCTGTACTTCCTAATCATTGGAGATCTAATAAAAGTTTACCAACACCATTTGTTGTTGTTAGTCTTAGACCCATTCCTGATGGTACTAAAGTTACCGTTTCAGCTGGTAATGAAGAAAATTCATGTGCTGATTTAAAAAATTCTTCTGCTGAATTTCAACAACAAATAGCAAGATTTAGTGATTTAAGATTTGTTGGAAAATCAGGTAGAGGAAAAAATTTTAATCTTACTATTACAATTCATACTGATCCACAAATTATTGCAATTGTTACAAAAGCTATCAAAGTTACTGTAGATGGACCAAGAGATTCAAGAAATTTAAAAGTTCAACAACAAAAAGAATTACAACGAAAACGTGGCATTTGTATGAATGATTCACCAATGTTTTTTAAAAAACCTATGTTAAATAATTTTATTCAACCACCATTATCATTTAACTTACCAGTTGCTCCATTTCCAACACCACAATTAAATATATTTTCACCATATTCCAATAATTATTCATCATCAATAGCCACTTTTCAAGCAATGATATCCTCAATTCAACCAAATCAAATACCATTCCAACCAATATTTCCACAACATCCTAAAATAGGATTATCACCAACATCACCACCATTAAACTCATTAACACAAAATTTCTCAACTATTTTAAATACCCCATCAATGCCTATAGATACAGCATCTTTTTCTTTACAAACAAAATCAAAGACATTATCAGATTTTGAAAATATTATGTGCACCATAAAACACCAAGATAGTGTAAAATTATCTAATAAAAACAAAAGTATTCCTTCAACTGTCACATCTTTATGGAGGCCTTATTCTAATACAACAACTTCAATAACCGGTAAAGGAGAACAAAATGCTGCTAAAGCAAATTAATGTTACAGTTTCAAAATCAAAAAATTATTATATATTTATTATGATAATTCATTAATTAATAGTATTATATTATTACTGTAATGTATATTTTAGATATGTATGTAATAACTAACTTCACAATTATGTGCCATTTTTCACTTTTAATAATAAATTAGTAGAATCTTTAATTATTCTTTACAAACTTTAAATTCTTTATCAATTCTATACTTTACGTTTGTTGATCTTCATTTCTGTTTCCTTTTAATTTTAAAAATTGTCCAATTGAATATTGTACAATTTCATTTTTTTACTCTAAATTTTTTTCTATTTTATTTAATATTCAAATTATGTAAATTTTTAAAAATATAATTCTTTTTTTATATTTCCATGACTACTCAAAGAGATTTAATTAATAGCCCAATCTCTAATATGTTGTACTCTAAATTTTTCTTTATCCTCTGACATAATCTTCTTGTTAACATCTACTTAATAAACGGTATTAATTTGTTTCACTTATCAATTATCTTTTTAAAAGTTTCCTTTCAAGAGTCAAATTTTATAATTTAAATTTTTTCAAATGTATTATTTTATTTGTTAATATGCTAATTTTTATAATGAATTTCATTTAAAAATAGTTTTATATTGTTTTTAAAAATTTTTTTTTATAAAAAAGTTCTTTAGTATGTAAATCTAGAAACTTTTAAATATATATTTTTTAAATTTTTCAAAAATTACTCTTTTTTTCTTCTAAAAATTAAAAATTCTTTGCAAAAAAAATTAATGAAAATTTGAATAAATAATTTAAAAAAAAAAATTTTTATAAACAATAGAAAAAATTGATCTATCGAAAGAGAATAGAAGCGAAAGTTTTTATTTACAATATAATGACTTTATCAATATTTTATTTACAAAAAAAAATCTAATGAAAAGAATGATAAATTATGTAGATTTAATTTCACTTTTTAAAATATATCTTATGCATGCTTCTAATGTACATTCTAAAGATTCTTTAACAGTATTATTAAATTGAATAATTTTTTGATTAATCATTTTAAAAAAGTCATCATTAGCATTGTGAATATATACTTCATTGTTAGCAGCATCCCATACAAAATCAAGTTTAATTTTATTATTAATATCATTATTTTTGTTATTAAAATCAACTTTTTGTGGTTTTATAGTAATTGGTATTAAAATACGACCAGAAAGTTCATTGATTAATATTTGTGGTACATACTTTGGCATTGAATCATCCTTTCTTTGTATCACATTTACAAATTCAAAATTCATTGTATAAAAATTTAAGGGATCAGGATTAAGTTGAAGTAACATTAAGTTGGTGACACATGAAAAGAATTTTGGAATTATTAAACGAATTAAATTCATAAATGAATATACCATTTGTGGAGATTCTGTATATTTCATAACTTCTTCAAAATATTCCTCTGCAATTGCTATTTCGTCATCTGTTGGTCTTAAAGATCCAATATATTCTAATTTTAGTCTTATTCTAAAAGTTTTAGGTTCAAGATATATAATAAAATTTATATTGCATGGAATACTACCATCTGATCGTTTAGCTGCTGAGAAAGTAACTTTAACTATATGATGTGATACTTTTGCATAATGAACTGTTAAACCACCACCACCTAACATAGGTTTACCATAATTATGAACAAGTATTGTTGTCAATCTTTCAAATGAACGTAAACTGTAAAGATAGTTACGAAAATCTGAAATTGGTTTATTTTCTGAGTCCTGATATAATAATTTATCAAATGAATCATGAGAAATTCTAATTAAATCTCTAGATGATGAAAAATATTCCTCTCTACATTTTTCATCCATTCCTGTAATATCTTTAACACTCATACATTTATTATTTTTTTCATCATTCATATTAGTAAAACAAGGTACTGATGATGGATTTCTTATAACTTTTTCTATATCTGCACATTTTGATTCTGGTAATGAGCGTGCACCTTTTTCAAGTAAAATTTCATCAATTTCTATTGTATTAATATCAACAACATTTCCTCCATACATTTTTAAAAATTCTTTTAAACCATATAATTTAGGTTTTTCATATGAACTATCTTTTATGTAAACATATCCTTTAGCATACATAAATATTTCAATAGTCATACGACCACAAATTACTTTAAAATTATGTTCTGAATGTGGTATTAATTGAATATCAAATTCTTCTGAATAAATATTTTCACCAATCAATATTTGTGTTAAACCACTGGAACAAATAATTTTATGTCTTATTCCATTGTATAATGATGTTAATGGTCTTGTTGTATTAATTAAATAATCCACCAATTCTGGTAAAAAATTTTTTCTTCCACTTTTTTCAGATAAAAAACTTGCAACCAAATTATGTGGATTCCATAAAGTTGAAGAATCCTGGTATTCAGAGTCACTTAAATCTCCATTTACAAAACTTTGTTTTAAATCTTGTCCAAATGATAAAAGAAAAGAATCTTTGATAGCTTTATATGTTAAAAATACTAATTGATCTCTATTTTCTCCATATGCAATAATAAGTTTATGATATGAATATAATTTAATTCTGCAATACTTGTTATAATAATGATAATATGCATAAGCAAATTGATATACATGTTTATGAAGCATTGAAAATGTTTTCATTTTATCAACTAATGCTGATGTTATAATTTCATAAAAAGAAGCAATTGGTACCAATAACCCTGAACTTCTAATATCATGAAAACATTTTTTCTTTCCAGTTAAATGAACTAAATCTTGACCATTTATATCACGTTTATAAAAATCTTCAACAATTGGAGTATTTATTAATGAATATTCTAATGGCCATATATGTTTAGATCTTGAATCATTTCGTAAAATTATTTCTTTCATATTTTCAAAGAATTTTGTATTATCAGAACCAATTAATTTTGAAATATTAGGAATTTCAATATAAGGTGAATTATTAATACAATCATTTTTAACTGAACCAAGAACAACATTTTTTTTCAAAAATCCATCACATACAGCAACCATACTAACTTTATTTTCAATTCCATTAATTATTGCCCCTATCTGATGAGGACTATATTGAACAAAATTTTCTTTATGAACATAATTTACTGTATTTCCTATTTCACCTAAATAAGATCTTTTATGAGTATTTATTTTTGAAGGATTATAAAAATCAAATGGATTTAATTTTATAATTGTTGATTTTCCTTCATTTGTAGAGAGAAGAAAAAAATTTATACATAATCCTTTTTTCTTTGGATCTGTAAAAGTTATAGTAATATAACATTGAGGTTCTTTAATAATTTGAAAATATAATTTTATTGAATGTTCAAAATATGCATATTTTCTAAATATACTTGGTAAAGTTTTTTCCATTACAAGTTTAACATTTAACATATTAACTGATTTTATATATTTTTTCATTATAAATTCAGTACGTATACCATCAAGACATTTTTCTAATTTTTTTGTATCAATATTATTATTTAAACCAAAAATTGTTGCCTTTAGAAGTAGAGATTCTTTTAACTCATCACCAACATACATATATTCACCCGTAAAAAAATTTACTCCAAAAGACAATTCATCATCATCTCCATCAATATTTTTGTTTAAAAGATAAAATGTAACTTTAGGTAATAAATCACCTGTAAGTCTTACATTCAATTTTGGATTACATTTTTCTAATTGTTCTTTAAGTAATATTAATTTTTTATAAACATTATATTCTATGACACTTTTTAAAATATTATGAACAGAAGGTTTTTCTTCAAATTCTTTGTAAGATTCTATAGGAAAACTATCTGAGGGTCGATATTCAACAACTATTCCACTATTTCTTGATTTTTTAGGAATTGAAAATACAATTTGATAATTAGGTGATTGATTTTTTTTTGTTTTTTTATTTACCCAATAAGCTAGTGAAATATATCTTCTTTGAACATTACAAAAATCAATAAACACTTTGTTTTTGTAAATACCTTGTGTTAATTCTAAAATTTCACCAAAAATTAAGTCAAATTGAAGAGTTATACAAAAATCATGTAAAAAATTATATACTGAAATTAATGGTTTCTTTGATCTATCTAGTAATTTTTGACAAAACTTATGAATTTTTTTTAATTGTAAATAATGTACTAGCTCTTTACCATCACCAAATTCATAGTCATGAATTAAAATTCTAACCCGTAATAATTTCCATTTAACATTAAGTGTTTCACCTGGTAATGTAAGTGTAATTTCAAATTCACCGGGAACAACAAGTGTTACTGTTCCATTATTTGTAATAATATTTTTAATTCGTGTAGGAAGAAAATGTGCTACAAAAGATAAACGTGTTTTAATAGCTAAATTAATTCTTGTAAGAATATTAGCTAATTCTTGTGTTGTTAAATCAGGTTCAGGAATAAATCGTTTCTTAAAAATTATTAATATTTATATTAAAAATAAAATTACTTACTTTTATAGATAGGGGAAGTCTAGCATATACTCCACAAATAACATCAATAGCTGAATCAATGTTATATTGTGGCATTCTAGCATATGTTAATTCACCTCTTGCTATTCCACATAATGCATCAGCTGTATCTCTATATTGTTGTAATTGTTGATCCAAAAAATTTTGTATTGGTATACATAAACGATATCTTTTAAAATATCTAAACCATTTTACAACTGCCAATACTTTTGACAATAAATTTTTAGCTGTATATGCAAATTGAACTAATGCAACTTTTCTTCCTATATCTGAAGTCTTACAGACTAACTCAGTCATTGAAAGTAATTCTTGATTAATTTTTTGACAAACATATTGAAGTAAAACTGCTAATGGCATAGTTCCAGGTGCATGTTGCTCCGCAACAGGTGGTAAATTTGGTAATTTTTCTCCTTTTTCAAGTTTTGCCTTGACACGTATATTATCATTATCAGAAAATGAAAAGCATTCATCATTATCACCTGGAAATTCAGGTATAGTAATTTCAAATGATTCATCTTTCTTATCATATCCATTATCGTCAGAATTAGAATTTTCACTCATTTTTTTATAATATTACTTGTAAATACATTAAATTTTAAGTTAGAAGTATAAAGTTAGTTCTAAATATACTAAATATTAGCATTTAAAAATAAAAAAATGGCTAAATAATCTAATCATTAAATTAAATATCAACAATCTTGTATACTTAAACAAAATCGCACTTTTTCAAATGCTAGGAAACGGTATTCCAAAATATTTCAGTACAAAAGTTTAATGTCAAATTATGACTCAAATTTAATTATATTTATTATATAATTCATTAACTTTTTGCGTTTATTTACTATAATGACATTTTACAATAAAATGAAGATGAAACTAAATTAAAAATGGTTTTTTTTTATTATTATAATTTATTATACAATGTTGAAATCATTTTATAACCTAATTATAATACTTTAACATTTAATATTTTAAAATATGAATAGATTAAAAAGAAGAAATTAATCTAAATTTATATATATAATATAAATTTTTTTATTTTTTTTTAAATATAACAAATTTAATTGACTTTATTATATGGTATACTATTGGAAACTTAATCTTTAATTTTATTTGAGTATAAAAATACAATATAAAAAAAATAAAATATAAATATAAAAATAAAATATTGTTTGTAGTGATAATTAAAGTTTTAATATATCATTATTTAAAAAATTTTAATTGATATTTGTTTAAGGAAAATTTATTAAAAAATTGTAAAAATATTTATAAGTTTAATTAAATTATGTTAAAAAATATACATTTAATTAATACTTTGTCAATAAAATTCATATTTAAATATAAATAAATAATTTTGTCATTGAAAATTTGCTTAAATATTTAAGTAAAAATATATCTATCTCAGTTATTGATAAATTATTTTATCTTCTCTTAAATATTAGATAAATTTTTTAAAAATAAATTGTATGTTTTATAAAAAAGATTTATATTATAAATAAATATGTGTGTATACATATTTGCTATACACAAAAAAAAAATTTTTCCGTGGTTTTTAAAATTATTATAGAGGTTTGATTTATTTATTTGTTCATATTTATAATTATTATATTGTTATATGAAAAGAATTTTGGTAAAAATGATAAGATTTATACATATGATTTGTGAAGCTATTGATTAAATCATTGATTTAATAATAGATAAAAGGATAATTTTTTTTAGATGTTAATAAAAAATAAAACAAAAATTTTTTTTTTTCTGTTTTATTGCATAAGATAGTTTGTCATGAAATAATATTATAATATAATAATTAAAATTTATTACAATCATGAAATACATTGAATTATTATTTTACAAACAAAGATTAGTAATAACTCTACAAATATAATATGGTAACATAGAGTATTATTCAATTACATAATAAAGCAAAATGGATTGTAAATAAAATTAAATTAATATTACCATTTTAAGTTATCATAAAATTAATTTAAATATTACAGTATATATTAATTATGTAATTTATTTTAAGATCAATTTTTTTAATGAGTAAATATTTGACAGTTATTTGTCTTCTTCTTTAAAAATTTTAATCATTAGCAGGTATTTTATTAATAAAAGTAAACTAATTTTAAAATAATAGTAATTGAGTAAAAATATTTTCTTCCCTATAATTATTTAACAATTTTATATGAATAAACAAAATAACCATTTTCTGTGTTATTACGTTCTAATTTCTCCTATACGTGCATTTAAATAAACATTATATAATATTTTTAAAAAAAAATGATTTAAATGTAATACTCTAAAAAATATATTTTAATTACTTTTCTTACGATTATATATTTACAATATTTTATACTAGAATACGAGAAAAAAAAAACAAATTAACAAATAACAATTAAAGAAGAAGAACTGCATTAATACAACCATCATTTTCTGGATTATTAGTAACTTGGGCATATTTTCCCCAAACAACTTTTCCACCCTGCGTAACCATACCTAATTCTGAAACATTTACCTCAATAACTGTTCCTTTAGTTATGACTCCAAGTTGTGTATACATATGTGAAGAAGGATTTTTTTTAACTCCAACAATAGGAAGACAAAATGTTGTTTGTAATTCTGGATGTGTAACATGAGCTTTCTTAAAACGAAGACCCATAGGACGAATAAATCTTTCAAATTTAGCTGGTTTTCTTGTAAAGTTTTCTCCTACAAATGTTACTTTAGTAACCATTCTTTTCCAAGATTTTCTTTTGCTTTTTCCTGATGCAAGTACTTTAAAAGCTTCAGCATCTGATACAGCACGAACCTTTGGAAGTGGAACTTCATACCTACCAGCTTTTTCTTTTCTTTTTTGTTTAATAGCATTCGACAAAACTGTTCCTTGTGTTTGATTATGACGATCAAGTAAATATGATGGAAGAGCACCATCTGGACCTTTTTCAACTGTACTTTTTTGTTTCTTCTCTTCATGTTGTTTCAAAAGTTTACGCATTTGAACCTTTTCTGAATATCTTTTCTTATGATACAATTTAGCTTTTCCACCTCTAATCTTTTTTGCATAAGCTGAACGCTCCTGTGCTGCACGACCAGCCTTTTTACGGAGGCGTTCCTCATGATCCATACGCCGTCCATATCTTTTACGATGGAGTTCTATATGTTCGTTTTGTGGCTAAAATATCTTTATTAAATATAATCAAAATTTTAAAACTTACCATTGTGGTATTAAAAAAATATACTTTAAATTTATAGTAAAACTATATACCAATTGTCTACATTAACAATAGTGACAAGACGATGTTTGGGGGGAAGTGTCTGTATTGGTACAAAAAATTGGTTGCTCCTTCCAACTTTTGTTTAATTAACTTTTTAGCTAAGCTACAGGTACTTAGTATCATGAAATACATATAGTTTTTTTATCCCTTTTTTGGTAGATTTAACATAACTTATATATTTAAAGTTTAAGAAAAAATATTTTTCTTATGAATAAATCAGTTCAAGTGTATTAATATTTTTAAAATAATGTCATAAATAAAGAAAAATTTTATTTCTAATGTTTAAATTTAAAATCTATTGGTCATAGTAAATAAACATAAAATTAAACAGTATTTAAAAAAGAAATATAAAGTAAGAAGTTTAAAATTCATTCTTTTTTTCATAAGGAGCTGGAAGTTCTATTTCACCAGGAGTTATTCCCCAAATTTCAGTGGCATATTCAGAGATTGTTCTATCAGTTGAAAATTTACCAGATGTAGCAATATTGTAAAGTGCCATCTTAGCCCATCTTTCTTTATCCTCATAAACTTTACTAACTTCTTGTTGACACTTAATGTAACTTTCATAATCAGCACATACAAGGAATCTATCATGATACTTAAGACTATTAGAAACATCCTTTAAAAGACTTGGTTCATCAGGTGTAAAGTAACCATTTTCAATTTGATCTACTATTTCTTTTAATTCTTCATTTTCTTCAATAAAGTCCATTGAATTATATCCTTTTTTTTCAAGTGCTTTTACTTCATCAACATCCATTCCAAAAATAAAGATGTTTTCTCTTCCCATTTCCTCAGCCATCTCAACATTAGCACCATCTAATGTTCCAATAGTCAATGCCCCATTTAACATAAATTTCATATTTCCTGTACCGGAAGCTTCAGTTCCAGCAGTCGAAATTTGTTCAGATAAATCAGCAGCAGGAATAATTTTTTCAGCCAATGATACACGATAATTTTCAAGAAAAACAACTTTTAATTTATCACCTACAATTGGATCATTGTTTACTACTTCAGCTACAGAATTAATAAGTTTTATAATTTGTTTAGCCATATGATAACCAGGAGCAGCTTTTCCACCAAACATAATAGTACGAGGAGTAATTTTTATGGATGGATTTTTTTTGATTTGGTTATATAAAGTAATAACATGAAGGACATTTAAAAGTTGACGTTTATATTCATGCATTCTTTTAACATGGATATCAAAAATTGAATATGGATTAACTTTAATACCATATTCTTGTAATAACCATTCAGCAAGACGTTGTTTATTATCATTTTTAATTTTCATTAAAGAATTTAAAAACCCACTATTATTGGCATATTCTTTTAATTTTTGAAGTTCATCAAGTTTTGTAATCCATGAATCACCAATTTTTTCAGAAATTAATTCTGAGAGTGAAGGATTAGACAAAAGAAGCCATCTTCTTGGTGTTATTCCATTTGTTTTATTTTGAAATTTACCTGGATAAAATTCATTAAAATCTTTAAATGTTTCATTTTTTAATAATTCTGAATGAAGTGCAGCAACTCCATTGACAGTATGAGATGAAACAATACAAAGATGTGCCATATTTACTCTTTTTTCATGAACTCCATCACTTTCTTCAATAATTGACATTCTTCTCATACGATCAAAATCTCCTGGATATCTTTGTGCAACTTCATCCATAAATTTTTGATTAATTTCATAGATTATTTCTAAATGTCTTGGTAAAAGATGTTCCATTAAACTAATTGGCCATCTTTCTAATGCTTCTGGAAGAAGAGTATGATTAGTGTATGCATATGTTTTAACACAAATATCCCAAGCTTCATTCATTTCAAGACCTTCAACATCAACAAGAAGTCTTATTAATTCTGGAATTCCAATTGATGGATGTGTGTCATTAAGTTGTATGGCAACCTTATTAGAAAAATTTGAAAAATCACTACGAACAGCATCACGACAACCATACTTTGAACTTTTAAATCTACGTATAATATCTTGTAATGATGCAGCTACTAAGAAATATTGTTGTTGAAGTCTTAATTCTTTTCCAGAAAATTGATTGTCATTTGGGTAAAGGACACGTGTAATATTTTCTGAAATATTTCTATCCATAACAGCTTTTAAATAATCTCCATCATTGAAAAATTTTAAATAAAAACGATTTTCTGCTTTTGCTGACCATAAACGAAGAGTATTAACAACATTGTTATGATATCCTGGAATTGGAGTATCGTATGGCATTGCAAAAACTAATTTAGTATCAACCCATTCTGATTTTCCATCTTCATTTTTTACTACTCTTCCATAAAAATTGACAGGAATCATATATTCAGGTCTAGCTTTTTCCCATGGATTTTCAAAACGAAGCCAATTATCAGGTTCCTCAACTTGCCATCCATCACATATAGTTTGATTAAAAATACCATATTCATATCTTAATCCATAACCACAGGCAGGAATACCTAATGTAGCCATAGAGTCAAGAAAACAGGCTGCTAATCTTCCAAGACCACCATTTCCTAATCCTGCATCTTCTTCTATGTCTTCTAATTCTTCAATATCTAATCCCATTTGATATAAAGCTTCATCACAAGCACTTTTAACACCAAGATTTATCATAGTATTTGAAAGTGTTCTTCCCATATAAAATTCTAATGAAAAATAATAAACTCTTTTTGGATCATTTTCATAATAATATTGTTGTGTACGAATCCATCTTGAAACAAGATGATCTCTAACAGTAAGAGCTAAAGAATTATAATAATCTCTCATTGTAGCAATATTACGATCCTAAATAATTAATTTTTTACTTTTTTTTTAATATAAAAAATATACCTTAATAATTGAGAAATGAAGATGTCTATTAAAAGAATTTTTAATATTAGAAACATTTTCAACTTCAGCAATTCCATGAACTGAAATTTGTTTACGTTTCTCATAATCACTGGACATCATTTTTTCAATATTTTGTTGTTTTTTTTTTATCTAAAAATAATAATAATTAAATATACTAAATATAAAAGAAAAGAAATGATAAATTTTTATGTATCTATCGTATTATTTATATGATCTCTCTTTAAAACATTTAATATAATTGACAATATATACACTTTACAATCCATAATACTTTCCAATTATAGAACATAAATATTCTAACTGTTTTGTTAAATTAATGTCACAATTAAATAAATTGATCATTGATATAAAGAATGATATGTCTTTAAAATTATTATTAAAAAAAAAATGAATTTTTTTATTGATGTATGGTATCTTCTAGCAAGTTTTAAATTTAATTATATGAAAAATAAAATATTATTTGAAACATTTATTTGTAATTAAATGTTAAAAATAAAAAAAAAATAAAAATACTAATATAATAAATTTTCAAATAAAATATTTAAGTTAATATGAATGATAATGTAACCTTGGTTAACATTTATTAATGATAAGCCACATCTATATATTTATGGCCAAAGTTAAAAGAAAAATTTATTACACATATACAAGTTAAATTTTTATAGTTTTATATAAATATATTAAATAAAAATGCACTATCTTTTTTTTAACTGTCAATGCTTATCAAAATATCTTTATATTATCCTTAGGTATGAAAAAAGTAAAAATATTAGAAAGAAACTTTTTCTTTTAACATTAAAAGAGAAAATATATATTTAAATTTTTGCACCTGAAATAATTAAGATATAATTAATAGTAGTTATATATATATATATATATATATATATATATATATGCCTTTTAATGTAACATTATTATCATTATCTTCTTATTAAAATATCACATAATATATGCATATATAAATATTTTGTCAATGAAAGAATAAAATTTGACTAAAAAAAATTTTAATATATTACTTAAAATATATATATAATCAATAAAATATATTTTTTTTTCCATATATGTATTAAATACATACTTTTTATAAGAAATGTTTAAAGAAATTTTTGAAAATTTTGTTTTGAATATAAAAAAATTTAAAAAATATTTTTATTATTTATTAAGTATTGAAAAAATACGTTATAATATAGATAATATAAAATTATTAGGAACATATATGATTGATAACAAAAAAATATATACACTTAAATCCTGTCTTGTTGAAGTGGCAAAATTATATGATAATAATAAAAGTAATGTTTATATTGGAATCATTCGCCAAGTTGATATTGAAAATTTAAATATGGTACATTTTTATTCAAATAGTAATTTTAATAATTTAATGGAAGAAATTAGAAAAATAAGACATAATAATATAAATGGTGGTCCAGTAATTTTTCATAATAAATATTTTTTACCTATTAATGGTACAAATATATCAAATGAAGAAAAATTATTTTTTATATATAAAAAATCTCAAGGTGTCAGCCTATCAACCATGATTACTGATAATGAAAATCCAATTAGATGTCATAGTAAAGGTGTCATTTTATTATTAAAACAAATTTCTAGTGGTTTAAATTTTTTACATGACAAAGATATTGTTCATGGTGAATTGACACCTGATTGTATACATTTAAGTATAGATGGAACATGGAAAATATCTTATGTTGGATTTTTTTATATTCTTTCACATTTAAGATCTTCAAGTGAATTAAGAGAATATATAACATTATATTATAAATCTCCTGATGCCATTCAAACAAATTATATTTTTACTAAAGAAGAAGATGTATGGGCATTTAGTATTATAATATATAATATTTATTGTGATTTTAAAGATTATTATTTTGAAAATTTAGATCCTATTTTACAATGTGAACCTGATTTATGTTTATTAAATATTTTTGAAAATTATGGTCCATTTGGAGAGGCAGATAAAATGCCTAAATCATTATTTAATATGTGTGCTGGTGGAATATGGAAAAGAAAAGAAGAACGTATGACAATGGATGTCATATATGAATATATAAAAACTTTAACATTAGATGATAATAATAATATTATATGTTCTGATGAAAATTTAAATTCTGAATTTATTGAAAATGTAATTTCAAGAATAGATTCATATCAAAAACCAAATTATGATGAAGTTGTATATATTTTTCAGACAATGGTAGAAAAAATATTTTCTCATAATGATCTTTCACTACAATTAAAAGAAGAATATGATTACATATAATATTTTTTTTATATTAAATTTATTTGTAAAAACATTTTTTTTAGCTTTTTAGAAATCAATAAAAATTTATAAATATACGTAACTATTAATGATTATAATAATAAACTATAATTTATTATTTTAATAATAAATGTTGTTTAAAAAATTTGATATATTATTTATACAATTAATTTTTTCTTTTAAAGTACAATAAAATAAAATTAATATCAATAAATTATAATGAAATATAACTTACTTACACAAAAATAATATTAAAACGTAATTTAAGTAATTTAATCATTAACTAAAAACAATGTTACCTAAATTTAAAATAAATTTTACACAAAAACTAAAGTTTATATTTATTATTTTTAAAATAGAATTTTTTTAGTGTGACTTAATATAAACAACAATATATTATATTTACAATAGACAAATGATAGTCAAAAATAAAAAAAATAATATTATTACATTTATGAAGTAATATTGTGAATGAAAAAAAAAAATATATTGTTTTATAATAAATATTTGTAGGGATATATTACACGTTAGAACAAAAAATAAAATACAAAAATTTGTTGTATATTTAAATATTATTTATTATTTTTACAAAATATTTTGAAAATTTTTATTGTGAATAATTTACATATTTATAAATTAAAGAAATCTTAGGTCGATTCACATGAAACAAAGTTTTTTTGGTTCATTATAGTGTGAACCCCGCTATTTAAAATTTTTAAAAAATGAATTAAAAAAAATTATTTTTTTTTTGCATATTAAAATATTATATGATAATTTCTAAAAACTATCATAATTCAATAAAAAAAATAAAGTTTGATGTCAATTTTTAAAATGAATAAAATTTAATTTAAAAAAAAGGTAGTTGATATTTGACTTGTACTAAATAATTTTTTTTAATATTTTTTGAAGTTACAAAGAGGGATTGTAAAGGGATCTCACCCCTAAAAATTTTATAAAAAAAACAATTTTAAGGAGAGTTATGGCTCTTTGAAAAGCTTGAAGAACAGACAGAAAAGTACCAAAAACTTTTTTAAACTTGTATATGTGCATAAAATTACTTTTTATAACTAAAAACATAAAAACTTTAAAAAAAATTAAAATATATTTTTTTTAATTTAACAGTCCTCTTCTGTTGTTTCTCTTTTTCTTTTACAACGCCTAACAATCCTATTAAAATGACCCATATAAAGAAGGAAAATTCCACGAAATAGACCATTTAAAAATATTTGAGTTGTTGCTGCTAGTATACTTTTTTCAGGAGAAGCACCAGCTGATAGATGACCTAACATCCAACCATCTAAACCTATATTAACATTACAATCACCATTTTCAATTCCTTTAATTAATTTTTCTGCAACATATGATGGTTCAAAAATTCCAGCTGAATCACTTATAAGTTTAACTTCCTCTGGCATTGTTTTTAATTCCTCAGCAAATCCCTCAGTATTCGTATTTGGTGGATAAAGAACTGTAACACCAATACCATAAGGTAATACTTCCATACTCAATGCATCAGCAAATCCACGAATGGCAAATTTTGAGGCTGAATAGGCTGTGTAACCCCAAATGGCACATTGGCCAGCAGCAGAACTAACAAATACAATATGCCCACTATTTCTTTTTTTCATTTTTTCAATAACAGCTCGTGTTGTGTATACACCACTAAGATAGTTAACTTTCATTTGTTTGTCAAATGCCTCAATTGGTAATTCTTCAAATGCCTGTTGTGTTGATACACCAGCATTATTAATAAGAATATCAACAGGACCACCTTTATCTTCAGCATTTTTTATAACATTCTTAATTATTTCAAAATCACTACTCATATCAACAGAATACCAGTAAGCTTTTGTACCATTATCTAATTCTGAAGAAAGTTTATTTAACTCATCACATGTATTTTTAAGTGAAGTTTCATCTCTTGCAATTATTGAAACATTTGCTCCTTTTTTTAATGATGCTATTGCAATTTGTTTACCTATTCCCTTAGATCCACCTAAAAATCAATTTTACAAATAAAAAGAAATATATATATAAGAAACTAACCTGTTATCAATACATGTTTTTTTTTAAAATCCATATATGTCTTTTTTGATAGTGAAAAAGTTAAAACAAAGAAAAAAATACCTCCTAATCCAAAAATTATGGCAATTGCCATTGTAAGATCAAGAATAAAATGAGGTATCATTTTATTAATAAATTACTATATTAAGTATAAAACTGTAAAGAAAACGTTAACTTGAAGGAGTGATACTGCTCCAATTGAATCTACATCAAAAGATAAAGCATAACATTGACCGATAAGACAACGAAACTTTTTTATATTTTCTTTTTGATAATGAATAAAAAAAATGCATGGTTATTTTATTAAAAATTTAAAGTATTTCTAACGGTTATTTTTTAAAACTTAAAAATCAAAGATTTTTTGAATACTTAAGTAAAGAAATTTTTCTCCCTTAAAAAATTTGAATATTTTGTAATTTTAAGTTTACATTGAAAATTACATTGTAACCGAAATCATATAAACTAGTTTCATTCTACTCTTTATTGTATTTATTTTTTTTATTAAAATAAATTATTAATGTTAAAAATTAAAAGTAATACTTCAATAAATAATTAATTATAAGAAACCACTTGAAAAAAAAGTATTAATATAAATACTATATAATTTGAATAAAAAAAAAATTTTTTCTTAATTATAAAAAAATTATTTTATATATAGTATAAAACCAAGAAAGTTGTTCGTTGGTGTAAAGCTGTAACATGGAAACATTAACAAATTAATTTTACAAATACATAAAACGGAAGTAACTATAAAACAAAATTATTTAACAAATCTATCTTACAAAATTTATAAAATAATATATAAATTTTGATGTGTTAAAAAGGTAGAAATAAAAACAAAATTTATAACAAGATATTTGTCTATTAAATTATAAGACATTTAAAAAAATTATTTAAATTTATTTGTTTACTTATTTTTACTCTAAAATATTGTGTTAAAAAATATTTTTATAATTAATTTACTTATACTTTTTCTAATAATCATCAGAAAATGTTAAAATTAAAAAAAATTTTATTTAATGATAATGAATATTAAGAATAAAATAAAATAATTTTTTTATTTTTAGATATTTTAGTAATTATGTATAAAGTTTACCAAATAAACTATTTTATTCTATTTTAATTTACTGCAACTAATGGTGTAAAAAATTAACATTACTTTATTTATGTTATAATTATTTATTTTTAGAAAATTTATTTTTAATCTTATTTTCCAAACAAAAAACCGCAATGAAAAAAAAATCCATTCTTTTGATTGACATTTTGAAGGTGTAAAATTATTTTTAAAATAATAAGAAAATATTTAATAACAAAAGAAACATTAATCAAAGATAAAAATTTACTTTTTTTTTCAAAATATTTTACAAATAATTTAGAAAAAGGTAAATGTTACCACACATTGTCCGAGAGTGCAGATGCCACATAACTACAGATGTTTGTGATCGCTTAACAAACGATTTAATATAGCATTTTGTTTAACAAGATAATAATAATATTTTTATTATCATCAATTAAATACAAATGCAGGTTGTCGAACACGGTTGATAGCAAACTTAACTGCTACATATATCTATTTCGACAATAAAGAAGTGTCAACATGTTTTTATTGTTTAATATAAACAAGATATGTAAAAAAAAAATCTATATATGCAATTATAATTAAAAATACAAAAAATTAAAGGAAAACTTTTTTTTATTATAAAAGTAAAATTTATGAAGCATTAAAATATAAATTAAAAGTTTTATTAGTGCTAAAATAATTTAATAGAACAATAATAATCTAGAATATCACCAAAATTTTCTTATAAAATTATTTGTAACTTTTTCCAGTGACAAAAAAAAATTTTTGTAAATTTTATAAAAATTCTTTCTTTTTATATTAATACCCCCTACTTCCTAATGATAAATTGTAGCGGTTTTTTTTTAAAATAAATAAAAATTTTACAAAACTAAGATTCTTTTTTTATCTATATTATTAATTAAAATAACTATTATCTGGATATGGTATATACAGAAAATATTTTAACTCGTATTACATTTAAATACAAAATAGATATTCCTTCATGGTTGAGTTAATGTTAAACAAAGTAATGAATAAATAATTATTATTTATAATATAAAAGATACATGGTATATCCTGTTTAAAAATATAAATAGGAATTATATTAATATCCTCATCTTCAATTCAACTTTTTGGTTATCCTAGTATATTTAATAATATAAAATCAATTTTAAGATACAAAATATTTTTGTACTAGAAAATCATATAATATAAATATTTAAAATATTATGAATCTCATGATCAAAATTTGACATTGAGTTAAAAAAAAATTATTAATCTAGATTAGTAGGTAATGTTGAAGGTAATATTGTTAATTTATTGTTTTTTATCAATTTTCTTAATTTAGTCTAATTTATTAAAAATTAAATTGTTAAAATTTTTATCACTCTGATCCATTTTTAAGTAGGTTGATTTATATCATTTTACTTATAAAGCTTTAAATAATATTATGAATAAATATTTATTTGCTTAAAATATTTTTAATAACATCCATCAACAATTTTATAATTTTTATATTTTTTCCTAATTTAAACATTGATCTCTAGTAAAATATCATTAAAATCAAATTAACAAATATATAACATATATAAAGTTATTCACCTTGTAACAATTTTTATAGCAATGAAAAGGATTACGCTAAATTTTTTTTTTTATATTATATATTTGTCATTATTCTATTAATTTATTTAAAAATATCAATTAATTATCTTTTTCAATTGTCATATATTGACAAAAACATTTATAATCAACTACTTCTAATTATTTTTAAGTATATAAATTTATGGATCATTCTCATACTAATTAAGAATAAATGTCTCCCTACAATAATATAATCATTTTATTTTGATATTTTTTTTAAATAAAAATATATAAAAAAAAAAAAGTTACATTATATTATTATTATTTTAAATTAAAACTTCTCTTTTTTTATACATTTTTAAACTAATCAAAAGTTAGATATTTTTATAAACTTATACTAATTTTTGTAATATGATTCAACGGATAATAAAAAAATTACATACTAAGAATAAAATATTACAGTTATTCGATTTTACGGTCAAGGACAATTTAATTTTTTTTTTTCATTCCCTTGTACTTTTATTTAAAAGAAGATTTTTTTTTTATTAAATATATTTTTAAAAATATAAGTAGATAAGTAATTAAATATATTATTAAATTATTTTTATATAAACTGATTATATTATTTTTATTAATATATCATGAAATATTGTTAAGTTTAGTTATTTTATTATATAAATATTATTTTAGAAATATATTGTAATATATATTTATTTTTTTATTATCATAATTAATCAACAATTAATATTAAATTATTTATACTATATATATATATATATGTATATAAAGAATAAAATATTTTATTTTTATATTGTTCTTATAAAATATTATAAGAAAGATTTAGTAATATATATATAACTCCGAAGGTCATTTTATTTTCTTGATATCAATAACCTTTCTTCAGAAATTGTATATTTTAACTGTACTCTATAAAGAAGGAGTGTTAAAACAGCGGCACTTTCTAATATTTCCACTTTCAAGTATTTTTATCACTATATGTATAAAAATGATCTTGATATAGTTACCATTCTGATAATATATATTAACTAATTTTAAAAAGTTTTTGTCTTATCATTCTTTTCAAAGTATGGTATTGTGGAATGTTACAAAAGACTAAATGGCATAATGTATAGTATATATATATTTGATAGAAAATAAATTAGTAAGTATAAAGAGGTGGTGTTATATATATATAAAATTAATCATGATAAAAAGATATTATGATTGATATAATTTAGTTTTAATCAAATAATTATACTCTACTTTTTAATTATACTATATATTGTTCTAAATATAATTTATTTTTTTCTTCTTTTTTTTTTGTTGATAAATTTCTTATATAATTTATATATAATTATTGTTTTATTTAAGATGATTCCATCGTTAAGATATCTTACTATATTATTTATTTCTATATATTTATATATTGTTATTATTGAATCAGCACCAACTGTACTTACAACATGTAGTCCAGAAGAATTTCAATGTAATGATGGTGGTTGTATACCATTAGATTCATTTGGAAATGGTAAAAAAGAATGTGCTGATGGATCTGATGAACAAGGTGAAGAACCTAGTCCTTCTTCAATACCAGTTACTGAAAGAATACAAAATAATCCAATTCATGAAAAGGCAATTGAAGATGATAATAAATCATCTCAAAAAAATTTAGATGATCCATTTGATAATATAGCTACATTACAACCAAATGTTGATGAGACAAATATTGAAATACCTAAATCAAAAATTTTAGATAAAAAACTATGTACAGATGATGGTAAAAATCGTCGTAAAGAATGTACTTCAAATCTTAAATTATGGTATAATGATATTGATAATATTGACTTTTTAAATATTTCTATTCTTAATGACTTTAATTCTGTTGATCTTTTACAACAAGGTTGTGAAATGTTATCTCAGTATCGTAATTGTATGGGTGAATTTGTTGAAAATTGCCATTTACCAAAAAAACTTAAAGAATGGTCTGATCTTGAGATGTATGCATGTCAACTTTTACTTCCAGCTGCTCGTGAACATGGTAATGGATGTTTCTCACTTGTAAGAAATAGTCAATGTCCGGTAGAGTAAGTTTTGTATTGTTTTATATTAATATAATATAAATTAAATTTCAGTAACGTTATCTCAACATTGACCTCGCCATTTTGTCGTCTTGTACGTGCTACTGCAGGTGACCTTGATTGTATTGAAAGTAGTAAGACTGATGAAAAATGCAGTGAATTGGCTGTAGAGTTGTTGGGACCTTTAAAAAGTGAGACTGATCATATGATGATGGAATCATTAATATGTGAAACAATTGAAGATGCACAAAATAAGGGGGATAAAAATGATGATGAGTATGATGATGGTAGTAGTAGTATTACAACAACTGATAACGACAATAGTAATATAACAGAAGAACCAAAGAAAGAAATTATACCAAAAGTTGTAGAAAAAGAAGAAAAAATTTTAGATGTATCTAATTTACAAGATAAACAGACAACTAATACTGAAGTATCAAAAATTGACGATGAACCTTTATTGTCTTCTGTCAACATATTAGATGTATTAACTTTTTTCACAAATTTGGAAGAAGTATGTTCTGAAGAAAAAAAAGATGATCAATTTTTACCATTAAAATCTAATGTTTGTCAAAATAAAACTAAACTTAAACAACATTCTGAATGTTTTATTAAGACAAAAAATATTGTAAATTGTCCTACAAAATCACCACTTGATGTTATAACTAAATGTGATGCTATTGATGCTTTCAATTCAAATATTGATTGCCTCATAACAACATTAAATGAAGAATGTTCTGTTGAGGAACAAGAAATTGTTGTTGGTATTCAAGAGAAAATTAATGATGATGCAATTGTATTACAATGTTACAAAAAAGAAGAACCACAAAATAATACTGAATCTATATCAAATGATGGTTTCAATTTAACACCAAAAAATACAAGATGTACCTCAAATCAAGAAAATTCAGCTCTCGTATGCTTGGTAGAATTAGTTGAATTGAATAAACAAATGACTAGTTTTGCTAGTTTCAATTTCCTTTTAGAAGTTAGTAATATTGATTCAGTTTTTGTAAATAATATTTGTGAATTATATGATAAATATGAAAAATGTCTTGGAGAGACAGTATTTTCACAAAATGAAGGAAAACGATGTGCATTTAATTCTCCTCTTAATTCACTTGCTAGAATTGGATTATCTCCAATTTGTAATTCTGAAAATAGGAACAAACTTTCAGAAGCAAGAGAATGTATAGAAACTATTGGTACTTTAAATCAAGGAAATTTTTCATGTAAAAATAATGGATTACAAAATATGGGAAATGCAGTTCAAATGATGTTACAGGGTATACATGGTGAAGCATTACTTTGTAAAGTTTTTTATGGTATTCGATCAGCATTTGAATGTGGTGAGATAGTTATAAAAGATAAATGTTCACCTGAAGCATATAAAAATTTAAATGAATTAAAAATTGATTTTGAAAATATTGGTATTGAAGAAGGTTGCCCCTCTGAAATGCCATCTAATTTAGATGAAATTATAGCTACACCAGTTAAACCAACATTACTTCAATCTACTTCTAAAAAGAATCAAAAAAATTCTACTCCATTAATTGTAAGTCCTGTATGTATTCCAGAAGAACAAAGAAAATTCCAAGTATGTGTACAAAATTTAACATCATATCAACCACATCCATTAGCTGTTATTAAAACACCAAGACAAATTGATGAAGCATGTCTTACATATAAAGATTTTAAAGATTGTTCAAAAGATGTCAAATGTAATCCATTATGGGTACAAGGAATGTCAGCTATGTTTGAATATGCTTGTGGTAAAGGATATGATCAATATCAAAATATTAAATCATGTATTAGAAAAACTACAACAAGAAATGATATACGTGAATGTGTAACAACTTTCTCAAAAGGTGCACCATCAGAAGCATGTACTTCTTCAAAAGCCTTACTTCAATGTTCTGCTGATATAATTCGTGACAAGTGTGGTGAGACAGCTAAAACATGGGTAAATGAATATGTTCAAAGATTTGCTTCTGCTATTGATCCATCATGTAAATTAGAAGGACCAATATTTACAACAACTATTCAATCAATTAATTGTTCACCAGCTGAAAAACAAATTATTAATACATGTGCTGCACCACTTAATGATATTAGTAGTCGTTTAGATGAATTATTTGAAGGTGGTTTTCAAACATTTATGAAAAATGTTAATAATCTTGCACCAGTATTTGCTCAAGGATGTAATTTAACTGCTGAATTCAGAACATGTATTGCACCAATTTATGCAACACCAACAGAATGTGTTGCTTCATCATGTCTTATTAGAGCTGGAAGTGGAATTTGTAATAGAGAAGATGTCTCTGCTGCAATTGATGAAAATTTAAATTGTGTATTTAGTAATGCTGGTGATCCTAATTTTGCTAAATGTCTTAGAACTGTAATTGCTTCTGTAAAAGATTTTAATATAAATACATTAAGAGCAATATTACCTAAATTTGTTGAATGTGTTGAACCAATGGTATTAGAAAAATGTGGTCCTGTTCCATTGAATGTTCTTAAATCATTTGGTACAACAGATGTATGTCCAGTTGAATTGTCACCATTTAATACTATGGAAACAACTAAACCAATATCACCAATAACAGGTTCAGTTTGTGATTCAGAAACTGCTACAAGATATGATGTTTGTAAAAAAGATTTTTATAGAAATTATAGATTTATACCAGTACAATTAGTTTCAAATGTTAATGATACTACAAAAATGTGTCAAGAAGTATTACAACTTAGTCAATGTATTGAAGTAGAAAATGTTGGTATATGTGAAACTAAATCACACAAAGCTTTAAAAAATCTTATAGTATCTATTTGTAAACATGAAAATATATACAAAAATCATTCACAATGTTTATCTAATGTTGTTTCTAGTAATGAAGGAGTAAAATGTTTAGAATCATACTTTAATAAACAACCTAAATCTGAAGATGAAATGTGTAAATTGATTCAAGATTCATCACAATGTCTTTCCAAACCTGTATATGAAAATTGTGGATCAGAAGTAATTAACTTTGCCTATGACACAATTAATTCATATACACAAAATTTCAATAACGCATGCCATATTGCTTCACCATCAATATCTTTACAAACTGGATGTTCCGAAGAAGATCTTATTGCATATCTTCAATGTGAAGCTATTATTGACAAATATCATTATATACCTATTGCTGTATTACCTGATAATACAAAGTTAGGAGAATTTTGTAATTTTGGTAGAAAAAGTTATACAACATGTCTTGATAATCTTAAATGTAAATTTGAACCTGCTACAACAGCTTCACTTACACTATTTGATAATCTTTGTGGTACATTTAATGAAGAACAAATAAAATATGGAGATTGTATTGCATCAATATTTAATTCATTTGATGGAAAAAATTGTCTTCAACCAATTACTGCTTTAGATGTATTATCTAAAGAAGGATACAAAGATATTTGTCATAGTATGACACAAGCATTTGAATGTGCTGCACCATTAATAGAAGACAAATGTAAATATGAAGCTGTTTTACATTCAGCATCATTATATGAAAATTATCTTAAAAAGTTTGATGGTAAATGTAGTTTAGAAAGTATTAAAGCAACAAGAAATTTCAACACTACCGAATCTGATATCTCAATAATTAAAGTAACAACTTCAGAACCATCTAAAGAAATAGTTACTGAAACAACTATTGCAGAGGATTCTCTTACTACAGCATCTCTAACAACTACTGTAAAAACTTCAAAAGAAAATAGTGCTTCTGTTAATTCAGCAGTATCATTTACTTTGTTCTCGGTTATCATCTCAGCCATACTTTTTTTCTAATATAAAAATTAAATCTCTTATATATATATATTCAAGAGATATAGATAATTTTAAATGATTCTCAAAATTTTACTAATGTTTTAATAACTAATACACATAATTATTGGAGTATATATTTTTATATTATATAAATTTATACACTTATTTTCTATTTTTTTTACATAATAAAGTATAAAATATATTTTTATTCTATTTGAGTTATAGCAATTTACGTCATTAAAATATCTTGTAAACATGTATAAAAAAATAAAGTTATAAATAATAATAGTTTGATTAATGATTTATTTTTAATAAAATCGTACATTAATTAAAGATTAAATTATTGATTTGATTTATTTATTCAAATTTTATAAAAAAAAATGTAAAATTTATACAATTTTTGATTTAATTACAAAAAAATTTTTTTTGTTAATACAAAAGAAATTTACATAAATCATATTTAGTTGAAATATTCAAATATTAATAATATTCAAATTTTATAATTATAAAATAAGAGATTTTTCTGAATCTCTTTTAGAGTTATTGGAATACTGAATTTATAAAAGTTAAAAAAAATAAACTATTTATTAAAAGTTTTAAATAAAATAATATAATGTATAGTAAATTATAACACCTGATAGTTTATAAAAAGTTAAAAAAAATTTTTTTCGTATATTCAAATTTTAGCAAAAAAATAATTTACATAAATAACCAAAATTATCATATAAATAAATATAAAAACAAATTTTAAAAAAATTTTAATTTTTTTATTTATTTTTGTTAATATGTTAATTAAAAAATTATGCATATATTAATATTCAAATTTTCAAAAAGAATTTTGAATATGTACGTGACCCTTAAATTAACTCCAAAAGAAATTTGCATAAATCAAATTTAGTTGTAATATTCAAATATTAATAATATTTACATTTTATCATTATAAAATAAGAGATTTTTCTTAAAAATTTTGTATTCATATTTTATATAATATATAACATTTTATTAGCATATTAAAAACTAATTTTCAAAATTTAATTGCTGTAATCAATAAATTATTATAAACTTTTTAAAAAATACTATTTCAAGAAGTTGGATAATTAAATTAAATAAAAATTTGAATTTAAAATAAAATTTTTATTGTTAAGCAATATATTTTGTTAAATAATGTAATTAAAATCCTGGTGCTAATCTAGGTTGTGCACAATGATCGCAATTTCCACCGACACCTGGAGGTCCAGTAGTTCCTGGTTCACCAGGTGCTCCATGTGATCCCGGTGGTCCTGGTGGTCCAGGTGGACCTACAGCTCCTGGTTGTCCTGGTGGGCCTTGCTCTCCCATACTTCCTGGATTACCTGGAGGTCCTGGTTGTCCTGGACGACCTGCTATACCTGGTCTTCCTGGAGGTCCTGTTTCAGTTTTATATTGTCCTGGATCTCCTGGTGGACCGGATCTTCCTGGCATACCAGGTGCACCTGGTAATCCTGGTGGACCACGAACTCCTGAATCACCAGCTTTTCCATCATCTCCATCTGGTCCTGGTTCTCCAGGTGGGCCATCTGGTCCAGGTGGTCCTTTTGGACCTTGAGAACCAGGAGCAGCTTCACATGGACATTGTGGTGGGAAAGCATCTAATGCATTTGCAACCATTGGAGCTGGTGGACCAGGTGGTCCTAAATCTCCAATAGCTCCATCTGGTCCATTGTTTCCATCTCGTCCTGGTGCACCTGGTGGACCTGGTGGTCCTCTTTGACATGAACAACATCCTGATGATGATGATGATGATGATGGACGTTGTACAGGATCATCACGTGCCTCAAAATCATGAAGACGTCTTTGCCAATAATCTCCAAGTGTATCACGGGTCAAACGACGATGTGTTAAAATCATCCTAGCAATCTTTTCAGTTTTTTCACTATTTTTGCCAATTTGTATATCAAGCATCTCTTTCCAAATATCTCTTGCACGACTCTATAAAAAAAAATAAATTTATTTATTAAAAAAAAAAGTTAAATATTTAAAAAATACCTTACAATATTCTAAATCCATTTCAACACTAGATTCTAATGTTTGAATATAATGTATAATCATAGGAAATGTAATTAGACATGATGTTAAAGCTACAGTACTAAAAACTATACCAGCAAAAGCCACAGGCCTTAAACTTTTACGATCCTTTTCACAATTTGTCATTTATAAAGTTAAGTAAAGGATAACAGATATGAAATTTAAGGAATATATATAAATAAGAATGTCAATGAAAAAAAGTTATACCCACCCATATAAATAAAACTGGATTTTATTTTATAAAGTGGTTTTATATATAAATCTTTATATTAATAATAGTTTTATTATATAGTGAGGAAATATGTTCCACAATTATGATCGTGAATAATTTCATGTTTTGAAGGCAATGAAATATAATTATTGTTGGATTATTTGATATAAGCACTAGATATAGAAGAACAATTGTATAATAAAAATATAGTAATTTTTATAGGAAATAAATTATTGTTTAAAAGGATATATACATATATATATATATATGAATTTTTATTTCTACATTTATTCAAGATCATATCAAACAATAAACAAAAATTAAAATTGTTTTATAGACACAATTAGCAAAAAAAAAAGATGAATAAATAAAAAAAAAAGTTAACATTGAAACTTTTTTAACACAAAAAAATTATTATATTAAAACTAAATATTATCAATCTTTTTTTTCGTTTGTTTATATAATAGTATATACAATTTTAATTCAATGGTAAAATGACATTCATAAAAGTATTCTGTATGTAAAGAAAAAAAAAAGATATAAATTAAACATTAAAAAGCTAACAATAACTGTTCACTGTAAAATATTTGTTTTTTATTTACAATAAATACATAAAATAATTTACAATATTTAAAATATAGTAATTTTCAATTACTTGTATAAATTTTTTTTAAGTAATTACAATAAATGAAATTTATATTAATCATTTTTATATAATAATATTTAAAAGAAAATAAAGAAAAATATTTATTTTTTTTAAAAATTAGAAAACAATTTTTTCACGATTATCTCAGGAATCAATGGACATAATGAAATTATAATCATTCGTTAGGTATTTTTTATACCCAGAAGTGTTTTTTGATTTCTGGCCAAATATGTTTTTTCAAAAAAAAAATTACTGTTGTTTAAAATTCTTTTGTATTAATGTTTAATCAAAAAGTTGTTTCCATTAACTTTTCTTTTTTTTTGAGAAATAAATTTTTTTTTTGGCCATTATTTACCCATGTAATAGAATTTCACTCAAATATCATTTATTCTAAAAAGAAAATGCAGATTTTGCGTTCTTAAAGCCATATCTATGTGAAGATGAATTTTTTTATTTCTAAAATATTTCTTTTTTTTTTTGTATCTAGCGCTAATTTTAAAATATTTTAAAAATTGAAAAAAATTTTATTAGCACAAATTTCGCCTATACAATATAATAATAAAGATTTTTAATGCAATTTTTGAAGAATTGCATTAATATTTGTATTTCTTATATTTTTAAATATTTCTTCTACATTGATATTGTCTTCAAAATCGATGTTAGTATGATTAGTTTTATTTACTGCTACAAAGGGAGTAAAATTTCGTTTAATAACTTTTTTGGAAGGAAATTTTTTAAAAGCATATGGTTGAGTGTTAATTAGATACAATTCTTTTTGAGGAATTTTTTGGAAAGTTCTTTGTTTTTCATCTATTTGATATTCATTTATATAAATATCATCTTCATGATATCTAGGAATTATTGGACGGCCAAGGCAATAAGTTTCGAGATCAAGAACTAGACAACGGCCAACTGCTAAGTCAACAGGTACTGTACGATAAAATGGTGTACGAAGTAATTCATTTTTAAAGAATAATCGTGAAGAATCACAAAATGTTTCATGTGGCCTTGCATAATAATAACCATAAAAATATTTTTTACCAGTTTTATCAGTAAATATTCTTTCAATACGAAATGGACGAAGATCTACACGATCATATTTTTTATCATTTGATGATGAAACAGTGTCATCTTTTACATATACTGTTCCATTTATTCTTAATTGTAAACCATTTGAATTTATCATTGTTTTATAATAAGTACATCCAGGTATTGTAAAATCAGGTAAATTTTGTAAAAGAATATCAATTTGTGGTGTATATTTAATTTTTTCTTTACAAAATTTACATTTAAATTCTTTAGCATTCATTACTTCACCAGTTAGACAATCACCATGAAGCCAAAAATAACAATTATCACATTGAATCATCTCACCTTCATCCTCAACAATTCCACAAATACACCTTACACAATCAGAATCTTCACCTTGTGACTTCATTATAACAAGATCAGGATTATATGAACCAACTTGTACTTTTGAATTTAAATAAGTTAAATCAAATTCAGTTATATAACCATTTTTTTCTTTCCTTCCAGTAGTATGAGTATTTATTAAACTAGTATGATTAAAATATTTGTTAGTTCTTTTTGCAGATGCATAATATTCTTTAATTTCATTAAATTTTTCCTCTGATAAATAATTACGTATACATTTAGAAATAGCATATTTCATAATACAATTAAATGTTTTAGCACAATTAGAACGAACGTCTCTCATTCCATCAATAACAATTTTTTTTATTTCATTAATTTTTAATATTGAAAATTTTTCTTTTTCAAGCATTACTTGTGCAAAACAATCAAATATTTTATTTAATTTTTTATCTGCAAAAGGAATTCTTCCCTCTAATATTTTTCTTTCACGAATCATTTTTCTACAATTTCTTATCAAAAAAATATTACTACTTCGGACAATATTTTTTTCTTTTTTTGAGATCTTAAAAGTTAATTTTTCTAAATCTTGATAAATACTTACACCTGGAATGATTCCTTTACATTTTTTACTTTCACATTTGCATATTGTATCTTCTTTTCTTTTTATCCAATATTCAGAATAATCTACAGTTAACTCTTCACCTATTAATATTTTTTTGATTGAAAATATTGCAAAGCGATAACTACCATTAACATTCCATTTTTCTATTTTACAATTAGGATCACAACTGTGATTTAAAAAACGAGCTAAACTACCTTTACCACCACCATCAATAATAAAACCAGGCTGTAATTGTAAACCATATCCTTGAACTTTTCTTTCTTTATAATTATTTGTTGTAATTATTTCTCCAGTAAACTCTAATACATATTCATTTTCTTCAATATCAACATGTGTACGAAGACCAAAACCTTTATTTTCTGTTTTATAATGTTGTAATTGATGAACTTGTTGATTTTTTTGTATTCTTCTATTTTCACATTCATAATATAAATTACAACTAACATGTGTACATTCCATAAATTTTTCTCTTGATGGGCATGTTCTTGAACTTGTACATGGTATATCAGCATCACATTCACACTCCTCTGGTGTAGGTAATAATGGAGGTTTATTCACAATAATATTTGAACGAATTTTTATAAAAGTTTCAGCACTTAATTTACTACTATTATTTTCTTTCATCATTTTGGAAGAAACTTTTGAAGACACAAGTTTTGAACCGGTACGTGAAGGTGTTGGTTTTGAGGCAATTGATCTTGGGGGATTTTTTGATGCTATAGTTTTAGGACTTGTTGGTATGCTTTTTAATGAAATAATACTTTTTCCATTCATTCCTTTTGATGATGAGGAGGAGGAGGAAGAAGAAGATATTTTTGATGGTTGTATTTGTGATTTAATAATTTTAGGTGTTCCAATTATTTCATCATTTTCTTTTTTAATTTTTTTACTTTTAATATTTTTTCCTATTGATGTTGCTGGTCTTTTCATTGTATTAGTATTTCTTCTAGATGTTGGAAGTGTTCCCTCATTACGAAGTTTTTTAAGAGAATGTAAGAAATTTTTAAATTTTTCCAATCTTTCATTTTCATGTTTTTTCCATAATGCTAAATCAATTTTTTGGAATGGAGAATTACAATAGGCACTTTGGTATTTAGGTTTTGTTATTTCAAAATCTAAATACTCTAAATCATTAGCCATTTTTGGCACCATATTATCAAAATTTTCTTTTAACTTATTTCTTTTTAATCTCCTAAATTCTTCCATAATTTCTTGACTTGTAACTTTTTTACCAACAGTCAACATTGGATTAAAATCATTATTTTCTTTACGTTTTTTTTCTATATTTTCATTTTTTTCTACTTGAATAAGACTGGAACATTGTAAGAATGTTTCAGAATCTAAATGACTTTTTAATGTTTCAACAATTTTTTCTGGAGCCATACCAGGTGTTATAGAAATAATTGGACTTGTATTATTTATTTTTGGTTCACGTTTTCTTCCTTTTCTATTTTTTTTACCTAAATTATTTAAAGATTTATTATCAGGTTTAGCAAGTATTGGAGGACTATCTAAGGGTAACTTTGGCATTGAATCATCAATATTATAATTAATTGATTCACTATGAGAATCCAATGTTACAGGAATTAATGTTGGCATATCAGAAAAGTCATCTTCATCCTCCTTTCTTTTACCATCCAATTTAATTATTTTATCACAAACTGTTTTAGAATATTGTATACCAACATTATTTTTAGGTGATTTCATTGGTGGTGTCATAGCATTAATAGATGGTGGTGAACCACCAATACTTTGAATACCACTATCTGGAGTTCCAGACATTTGTTGATTATTATTATTGATATTGTTAGTTGTAGTTGTAGGATTATTACACCAATTTTGTCCAGATTGTTGTTGATTTTGATTAAAATATTGTGGATTATGTTGTGATACATTAATATTAATAGATGATTGTTGATTGCAAAACAATTGTCCTTGATTTTTATTTATAAAAACTACATTAGGCGAAGAGGAAGATTCAGGTAAACCTTCGGCACCGGATAAAATATCATTTTGTTGTTCAAAAACATAATTTGATTTTGAATGATTTGTATTAGTTATAGTGTGATCGTTAGAATTTTGATATGAATTATTATCATAAGTTTGATGATGTGAGTACGAAGAAGAAACAGAAGATGTGTAAGATGGGGATATACGTTGATGAGATGTAGTTTCATTATATTTCTCAGTTTTTAATGTTATTATTCCAGTATTACTATTTGATGTTTGGTGTTGTGGAGATACTGTTGAATGTACATATTGAGGTGTTGTTGCTGTTGTAGTAGTAGTTGTTGTACTATTAATATTTGGAGAGAGGTAATTAGATGTTTGTTGATATGAACATGATGGTAACATTGAAATATATGAATCATTAATTCCATTTTGACATGAAATTTCTTTAAAATTTTGTTGTATATCATCATTTATACCTCCTCCTCCTCCTCTATTAATATTATTTTGACATGAGAAATTACTTTGTGGAGTAACAACTCTATATCCATGAGAAATATTAGAACCTAAAATATTACCTCCATTTTGAAGATAACACGTTTGTACAATCATATTATGTGAATTTTGTATATTAATAGTTGATGTTGAATTATTACTAATATTACATGTACTATTTGATTTTTTTGGCATAATTTTAGGTAAATTATTATTAGTAGGTTTAGGTGCAATATTAGTAAAATAATTACCATTTTGATGGTTTTGAGGTGTTTGATCATTAGAAGTACCAAAATTAGTATTTACATTATTTCTAGGTCTTATAAATAAACCAACATATTCAGCTTCTCCACCATCTTCTGTTCTTCCTTTAAATTTACATGGAACTGCTTCGTAACTCATAATAAAATTGATACATGCATGTTTGTTTTACTAAAATTTAAAAATCAATCAAATTGAAAATAAATTATACTTGTTAAAATAAATGCGCACTTTAAAAGAAATATATTATTAATACGTGTGTGTAGTGGGATAATTTATTTATACAAATGTTTCTTAATAAAAATTAAAATTGGTCATCCAGTTAAAATATATTTTATAATATTGAATAAATATTAAATTTAAAAAAAAAATATATATATATATATATATTTAAAAAAAATAAAGAAAAATATATTAAGAAAAATATCTTAATAAAATTATAAAATATTATAATAATAATAATATTAAAAAAAAATGTTGGGGTATCCTAAAAAAGGTAATACCAAGAGGATTATTATGAAACATATGCATGTAATAGAATATAACAAAAATGCACGTGATTATATGTCTATTATTTTAATAAATTCGCGATTATATTGAGTGTAGTTGAAAGTGAGGAGATACTTTAGTCAGAAAAAAGATGCGATATTTGGAAAGGGCAACTTGCGTTTTTAGTTTTATGGTAATTGAAAAATATTTTTAATAATAAAGTACATATTAGTTGTTTTGTTTTTTTTTTTTTGAAAATTGAGAAGATAAAACTCGAAATTATAGATATAAAAAAATATTAAATTTTTTTTTACTTTTTATAATATTAAATTTATTATAAAAATGATGTACAAAAATATAAAAATTAATCATCTTTGTCAAACAATTAATGAAATAGAGTAAAACGTTGTGACTTCTACCTCGTCATATCACTTAAAAATAATAAATAACAACCAACTAACTGATTAATCGATGAACAAAGAAGTGCGAAGCAGTCTTATTAATATATCAATTTTATAATATATAAACATTCAACTCAATATAAAATATATGAAAACATATGCGATTCACCGTTAAGTTTAACATTAAATTTAACTTCCTCTCAGAATGAACACAAATATTACATAACAATACTTTTTAAAATGTTTTGATAAAAATAAATAATATTGCCTTTAATAGACAAAATTAGCTAGTTTGCACTTTATAAAAGTTTAAAAATTTGTATCTTTTTTATTTTATTTTTATATCATAATATTTAAATAAAAAAGATTGTTATATTTATTAAATTTCCCATGAAGTTTCATTTTAATAAAAACTTTACAACATATTTTTATATAAAATATTTTTTAATTAATGTGAAATATTATTTATAGATATAGATAAATAAAGTTATATAGTAAGTAAAAATTAATAATATATTTATATGGAAAAAATATTGGTTATAATATTATTATTACAAATTAAAATAAAATGAGGGTAAAAGTTAAAGAGAATAACTAAAGATACAACTTTAATAATAATAAAAATTTTATGATAAAAGAAGATCAAGTGAATATATATATGTTATATATATTTAATTTATCTTTATGACAATTTCAACACACGAGTAAAAGGATAGCTTGTTAAAAATTTTTATAAACAATATAATATTGTGATATAATAATAATTTGTAAACATCGTTGTAATGTTTGATATATGAAAGGTAACAATTATTTAACAAGATTATAATAATTTACCATGTCAGGAAATACTATATATATGTATATATATATAAATATATAACATAGCGGAAAAATAATTAATTAACTATTGTTAATTTAAAAATTAAAAAACATTATATTAATATAATAAAAAAAATTTTTTTTTTTTTCATAATAAAAGTTAATAAAAAAAAAAAAATGAAAGAAGGTTCTTAGTAATAAATTTACAAATATACTCCTGATCAATCTTTTTCTATCTTACATGATAACTTCTTTAACCTCCTATCAACCTATATCACAATATTACCACTCAATATAATCAATGTGCGCGAACCGACACCTAGGCTTGTCACAATCATTCTTACCATAAAATATATAATACAGTTAAACAACACATATCTCTATCCTACATATACACCAATTTTCTTTATACAACAGAACAAAATAAATTTAACATATATCAAATAAAGTTCCACACATTAGGATGATTAATTCACAAAAAAAAAAAAAAAATAATATATATATATATACATTAATATATGTAATATTTTTTAACAAGCCTTAATTTAACGTTTTTTTTTTTTGACACCTTTTAGTATACTTATTATATATATAAAATATATATATATATATACGTATACATAAATATAAATATATAAAAGTTAAGGCAGGAGAAAGAAAAAATCAAGATTTCCATTTTAAAATATTTCATCATTATATTATTTAAAAATTTATATAAATATATATACTCACCTACCATACAAATAGAACAAGGGAATAATAGTTTTGACGATGACAAGATAAAATATATAGATATGGCGGCTGGTGGACACCAAAAAATTAGAATACAAAATATTTAAGTTTTATTGTCATTTCAGAAGAAAAGAGGAAATAAGTTAAGAGTAGAGAATAGTTGTTTTAATGCGTGGTTATCATTTTTAAAATGTTTATTTATAGTTTATATTATATTAGATGAAAGTTTATCAATATAATATATTAATTTAATTATTCACCAACATATGTTTAATAAATGATATACTATTATAATTACTTAAAATGTAACACTTAATTTTTCCTACAAATTAATAATGATTAATAAATAAATATGTATAGGAAAAAAAAAAATCTTAAAATAAAATAAGTAGAAATTTTTTTTTTTAAAAAATATATATATATGTATATATATATAAAATTATGAGGTAAATAATAAAATTAAAAAAGATAATAAAATTAAAATTTAATGAAATCTAATCCATTTATGAATGTATCAATATCAAGCAAAAACAATAATCAGGTCATCGATTAATAAAATATTCTTAACCGAAAATTATAATATTCACCGACTTGTCAACAACCTCATAATAAATAAATTCTCTTACACATGTCAATAAAATTAATGCTTTTCTATTTTGACAATTGTAAATATATATAGAAGGGAATTAATTGAAATATTTTGACTAAATAACACACTAAAATAATACACTATTACTCCTCAATATGAAAAAAAAAATAATAATAAATAAATAAAAAATTACTGCAATTGTAATAATTTTTTTTTTTTAATTTAACTAATTATACCTTAAAGATAATATTACAATTGAATGATAAAATAATAATAATAAAAAAATTTTTTTTTTAAATAAAATAAAAAAATTACTAAGAAGAGAAGAAGAAAAATAATATTTTTTGACTACTAACTAAAGTTTATATAGAATTTAAATTTAAAATTGTATAATATATAAATATATATTTGTATCAGAAAGAAGAGAAAAACAAAAATATTTAAATCAAATCTTTAAATAATCTATTATTATTTAAAACAAACTACAAGCTAATATGCCTTTTTTTTTCATTAGTTCAATTCCCAAATTCATTAGCTAAAAAATATCTATGTATGTTTTTATATTATAAATATGTATATTAAATTTTTTTATTACACATCTATTTTTTTTCTCTTTTTTTTTATATATATATATAATACATATATATAAATATATATATATGAATGAGACAAATAAACCATCAAATTGGGAAGAGACAAAAAGAAGTTGGTTATCAAAAACCTTAACTTGCCGTAACTTTATCTCACCACATAATTCATTCTTTACTCACTATATATACCATCTATAGTAGAGAAATATATATATTTATTTCATTTATATCAAAGTAAAATATCTTAAACAGTATAAACTCGAAAATTTTCTTATATCAACATACATAACAATCCTTTTTTTTTTCACTATTTTTGTTTTAACTCTATGCATATGCCTCACTAAATGGGACAAGATTACTTTTTTATTTATATCAAAAAGAATTATGCTAGTTGTAGATATATAAATTTATATATATATATATATATATATGTGACATCAGATATATGTTAATAAAATGAATGATAAGCAAAGAAAAAAAAAAGTGAAAGTTAAAGTTAAACGTATTTCAATAAAAGACATGAAGATTTATAATAAAGAGGTTGTTTAAATAAAGTCTTTTAAATAAAAGTTAATTTTAATAGTAACAAATGTTAATACCATAAATTTTATTTATTCCACTCGTTTTGTTAGATATTTAATAAGTTTATATGGAATATTATTATGGCACGTGTATATATATAATATATATATATATATATATATTATATATATATAAATATAAAGATAGTAAAAGAGATAAGAACTAAAAATATAATTTTCCTAAAATGCATGAATTAATGATAAATGGTATAAAGTTAAATATATTTAAAAAGTGGCAATAGTTGAGGAAAATATCAAAACTATATTAACCTCTTCTTTAATAAATTTCTAAAAAGACACTATAGATGGAGATAATTATAAATAGAAATTATAAAGAATTTGTATTGTTAAATGGATAGAGAGAGCGGGCTATATGCTACGTATTACGCCAATTGATGTGCCAATATAAGATATAAAGTTATATATAGTCAAATGGCACACTGATTCAGGTTTAAAAGATGTAGTTGATGATCGAGCGCGAAACGGCATTTCAAGGAGAGTAAAAATAGATATAAATACATGTAATTTAACGATTAATTACTGACACATATTATTGTGTAATATAAAAGTAAAACAAAGTCCAAATATAACAAAAGATCAATATGATTTATCACATTAAAAACAGTAACAAAATATAATAAAATATTTAATTATTTATATATAATATTTTATTTAAATTTTTTTTTTATTTCTGATAAAAATCAAACTATAAAGATTTATTTTAATAAAAAAAATATATATAATCAAATCATAAAAACATTAAAATGTTTACATATAACAAAAAAAGAATATATAAAAAATAAAAAAAAAAAAAACTCAACATGTCAAATATGGGGAACATCAAAACAATTCTAAATTTTAATTACCACATTCATGTTATTATTTTTTTTTAAATATTCTTACAAGAACCACCAACTTAACTTATTATTAAAATTTTTGTCTTTTCTCATTCAATTTTCCTCAAGGTTCCACCAGTATTCTTTAAAAATATCTATTTATATATTGTATATCTTTCCTACCAACATATATATATATATATATATTAACAAAC
This sequence comes from Strongyloides ratti, assembly GCF_001040885.1. Lineage (NCBI taxonomy): Eukaryota > Metazoa > Nematoda > Chromadorea > Rhabditida > Strongyloididae > Strongyloides > Strongyloides ratti. The sequence goes on from NC_037307.1 coordinate 6,831,880, forward strand.
ATTACATTTTTGAGTTAAAATGGTCGACTAAATAATTATATTTATCATGTACACATATATATTTTCTTTAAATAAGGAAGTTAGTATTTTAATATCTCTTCTTGTCTCAATTTTATAAGTAGAAAAAAATAAAAGAAAAAACAAAAATCTGAATTCTAAATTATGTTATTGCACTTTTATGAAAAAATATTTAAAAAATTTGTAGCAATATTAGATAACTAAAAAATAATATAAAAGTAATCCAAAAATTTTGTTTTGACAATTATATAATATAAAAAAAAAATTTTTTTTTTCTTTTAGATAATATAACATATAACTACTTTTTAGGAAAAAAAAAACAACAATTATTAAGATTATTTTTTAACAAGTAAAATTTATAAAATGATATTAAATTTAAGATAAAAAAAAATATATAATTAAATTAATAATAATAAATATATTTGTTGATTTTAAATATTAAAAAAAAAAAGTGTTAAATTATGTATATATTATATGAATTAAATTATGAAAGATGGATTGCTGTATAAAAATAACTAGCATTGCCAATAAAGTATATGTACTTTAAATTTAATTGTTAATGTTAGAAGAGTTAGAAAATGGCTAAGTAATGTATAATCACATAATCAATCAACATATGGTAAAAGGGAAGTTTTGGTTAAACCATATTCTGTTTGTACAGTTGATATAAATGACCAGTGAGCAAATAAAAAGCATACAAAAGATATTGATCATAATGTGATAATATAATTAATAATAATTCACTATATGATTTTGATTTTAACAAAAAAAAAATATTTAAACTTTCAATTTTGGTATAATTTATATAAAATAAAAAATATTTAATTAAATTGATAATATAAGATAATATAAGATAATTTTATATAAAATTTTGGATAACAGAAAGAGTATGTATATATATATAAATATATATATATTATTAATATATGTATGTATAATTGTTATTGTATGTAATATAAAATGGTCAAAAATTATATTTATTAGAAGATTCTAGTTTTTCTTAGTCACGTTGTTTACAATAAAATAGTAGTAATCAATGAAAATAAAAGGTATAAAAGCACATTTATTTTAAAATATTATTAATATTTGCCTAAATGTCAAATTGTTGAAGGCATAAAAATTAATTCACAAAAAAATACTGGTAAAAGTTGTTATTCATATACATTATATATAAATAGAAGTTAAGAGAAATGTGAAAATAATGAAACCAAAAATTGTTTTTAATAGTAAAATATATCAAAACAATTTTATCTTAAATTTATAAATTAAAAACTTTTTATAGTAAGAAAATTATATAATATTGTATATATTTATTATTATTTGTAATGATATAAAAAAAATTTATTTTTAAGAAAAAAAAAAAATTTTTTTTTATCTTTACAAAATTAATATATATAATATTATTTTATTTTATTTATCTTGCAAAATATATTTATAATAAATAAGGGTAATTGAATAAAAAAGTTTTTTTTTTGTTACATTTAATAAAACAAAAAGTAATGTCTATAGTTATAAAAAAAATGTCCTTTAATAATTTAAAATAGTTATTGAAAAAATTTTCTTTTTTTTTCCTGTAATTTAAAATGATAATTTTAGTTTTAAATAAAATAGGAAGATAAGCAAATACCAACAATTATAAAGTGTACTTTAATTTTTTTTAAGTAAATTTTTATTACTTTATTTTATATAAAAACATACAATTTCCGATTTTGATATTATTACAATAAAAATGTACTTTAAAAAAATATAAAAATTATTAAGTAGAGATGAATAAATTTATATTATAACAATACAAAGAAATTTTTATATACAATGAAATTATATATAAAATATTATATTTGTTATATAAGTGAATGTTTCTATAACCATTACTTTAACATTAAACAATTTTTAGTTATTATTATCAACAATTAGAACCAAAAACGAGTAATTTTACTATTATATTCAATATATGTATGCTTTTCATGTTATAATTTAAACATTTTTATTGCACGAGTAGGTCATCATTTCTCCATTTTCTGTTTCGTAACAACCACTTCCACGAAAGCAAATCAACTGTTAGTAAAAATAAGTGTTAATTATTTATAAATTCTATAATGGCCATTAATAGTAATTGTGGACTTCCTATTGGAGTATATCAAGTAAATATTGGAGAATCTTTATTATCAAAAGATAACAAAAAAACTTTTCATTCAATTAAATGTAATAATATATATAAAAATAATTTTTTTTTTTTATAAATGTTAAATATTATTTATAATTTTAGATGACTTTCGACCAGCCAGTATATCATCTGGTGGTGCTGAAACATTCCTTCAATTATCACAAAATAGTTATGTTAATGTTGCAATAGAAAATGAATCAAATAATTCATTAATTTTATATAAAGGATCAGATAATAAAATGAGTAATAATAAAGAATGTATGATGTTACTTGATCCTAGTACTAATAAATTAACAATTGAAAAATTAAGTAGTCAAATAAGGGTAAAATATTTAAGAAATCCTGCAGATCAAATTGTCCAAATAATACGAGATCAAATTGAACATAAAAAAGGTTTAAAAAAAGAAAAACCATCTGAAATTTGTAGATCAGAGGAGAGAGAGAAAACTACACCTATTAAGAATTCAACTTCTTTTAATAAAATGAAAGAGGCAAAACCTACAAAAATGGATTCAACTGAAGATTTATTAAAAGGTTTAGATATAGATTCACCAAAGAATATAATTGAAGATGTTATTGATAAAAAGGAGGATAAATCGTTAAGCAAATCTATTGTAGACATATCAGATTTTGACGACAGTAGTGATGATAATTTTGACGATTTCCTAGATCAGGCAGTTAAAACAAAAGACAGTTTTGTTCAGGAAGAATCACCGGGTATAGAAAAGTCAATTAATAATGTAAATAGTAGTAGCAAAGTAGTTTCAGAAAAATCTAATAATGATTTTATGGATTTCTTTGATAGTATTAATGATATTTCAAATAAAAGTCCAAATAAAATTGCCACAAAAAGTCCAAAGAAAAATTCACCAGAAAGCAATAAAAAAAATCTTCAAGAAAATAATCCTGTATTATTTAATCAAAATATTTTTGGATCATTAGATGATTCCTCAGATGAGGATCCAATTGTTGAAAAAGAAAAAGCCAAACCAGTTGAAAATAAAACTACACCACAAAATAAAATGGTAATGGGTCCGGGTGGTCGTATGTGGCATGATGACTTAGATTTAAGTGAAGACGAAGATGAAGATTCCGATGATGACTAAAAAATAATGTATCTTAGTAGATTTTTTTTTTTTAATTTATTTTAATAAACAACTTGTATTAATAATGTAAATTTTAAAAATATGACAGTAAAAAATATTTAACTTATTCAATTTCAAACAGATAATAATTTTTCCATTTTTATTTGCCAAACTATAAACAAAAATTTATAATTTCATTTAAAATAAAATGAAAATTGTTAGAAAAATAAGATAAAAATTTTTATTTAATTAATTATAAAACAAAATTCTTACAAATTATCGTAAGCTACTATATTACCATTTTTGTAAACAAACATACATCTTAAAATTATAATTGTTCACTTTAAATTTAATAATAAGTAATTATTTTTCTTCTAATTGTTTCAAGCGTTATGAATTGCTTTTGAATGTCATTGTTTAAATTTGAACTATTTAACAAAGTATTATTTATATAAAAAGATTAATTTTCTCATTGAGTTTGATTTGGTAAAATTATTTTTATAATTTAATGTAGTAAATTTATAAATAACCTTAAATTTTAAACATGTTTTTTTTTAATAATCCTTGATAATATGTTCTTTAAAATAATTTACTTTGTTGATTAATTTAATGAAGAATCATTTAATTTTTGAATAGCTTTAATTTCAATTGAAAATATATCATAATCATATCATCTATGAACATTAAATTATTTTTAATATTTTGATGCATAACACACTAAATAAGTATATTCTTGAATTATTTACAAGAAAAATTTAATTATTGACAAATTTGTTAGTAATTTTTATATTTTGTACCATATTTTTTTTTTTTATTATTACATCATACAAATAATCCATGGTAAGAGAAGTGAAGACAGATTCCTCCAAAATATATGATGTGCAGGTCCCATTGGTAAAATGTATCTTTAAAATATTTTCCCAACAGAATAATTGATGCTAAAGATGGTGATTTTTTTATTTAAATTGGTTTATTTTTGTTATTAAAAAAACTCCTATATGTCAAAATATTATTTTCTATATAAATTATCGAAATAATTTAAAATATAGTATTTGAAAATTTTATTTAATGTTAAAATTTGATTTTTTTTTATTCATTGTAATAGATTTTACCTTATTCGAGTACATATTAAACAATATTTATTTTCAAATTCAAATTCTTTTATAATAAATATTATTTTTAAGGGAAAAAATGGTTACCGTCAGGGGTAAAGCTACAAAGATTGTTAAGAAACACCCAAAACGCTTCACTCGTCATGAATCTGACCGTTACAGACGTGTTAGACCAAATTGGCGCAAACCAAAGGGTATTGATAACAGAGTTCGTAGACAATTCAAAGGAGCTCGTATCATGCCAGGAATTGGTTTTGGATCTGACAAGAGAACTAGATTTGTTTGCCCAAATGGATTTAAAAGAGTTGTCATTCATAACATTAAGGTTAGTTTTTTTTATTTTATTAAAATTTTAATAACAAATTTTTATATATATTTTTAGGAACTTGAAGTTCTTTTACTCCAAAACAAAATTTATGCTGCTGAAATTGCTAAAGGAGTATCAGCTAAAAACCGTAAATTGATTGTTGAACGTGCCAATCAACTTGCTATCAATGTTACCAACAAGAATGCTCGTCTCCGTACCGAAGAAGCCGAATAAACTTTTAACAATTCTTTTTTGTTTGTTGTTATAAATGATAAAATTTATTCGTTGTTGTATGCTTTTTATTTCTTTTGAAAATTAATGTTTAACTTATTTATTTTTCTTCAAAGAAACCTTCATGATAAAGAATGAATATATTTATTTATTTTATATAAGAAAGTATAGTAATTAATAATATAGTAGTTTCATTAATATTTGATTAGATATAGTTTTTCTTCATTTAATTTTGTAAGATATTTATTTTCTTTTATATATATATATATCTATTTTTAAAAAAGATGGCTTGGGTTAATAATTTAAGAAATTGGCAAAGATTTAAAGATTCTCATGAATATATGAAACAGGTAATAAATTTTATTTATATAAATGATTATATTTAGGTGTATGGTGATCCTAATGCACATTTAAATAACTTTAGTAAAACAGAATTTGTAACAGATCGTGAATATTGGGGTAATTTTGGATATGGTGAATGTTTTAATTCTACATCAACTGAAGTACAGTGTGAAATTCTTCAGGGTGAATTTGATCCATCAACATTACCATATGAAAAAAGAATGGCATGGCATTTTCGTGAATTTTGTTATAAAACATCAGCACATGGTATACCAATGATTGGTCAAGCACCAAATAAATATTATCGTGCTGCATGGATAATTCTTTTTTTGGGATGTATGATAATGTTATATCAAAATGCAAGATCAGTACTTGATAAATATAATAGAAATGAAAAAATTGTTGATATAGAATTAAAATTTGATACAGCACCATTTCCAGCAATAACATTATGTAATTTAAATCCATATAAAGCATCAGTTGCAAAAAGTATTGATCTTGTAGCAAGAACATTATCAGCTTTTGATGGTGCTATGAATAAAGCAGGTGGAATTGTAAGTGAAAGTAGAATAAAAAGAAAAACTGTTGACATGACTGCTGGACATCTTTTTGAACCAGGTTATTCAAAATGTGATTGTAGTGTGTCTTCTGGAGAGGGATCAGTAGATGATGAATTTGAATGTGAAGGTAATAAATATAAGTTACTTGAACCAATAGGTGAAGAAGATAAATGTATATGTGCTTTTGATAGAGCCTCTAAAGATACTTGGCCATGTTATTTAGAAGAAAAATGGATTAAACAAAAATGTTTATCTTGTGATGATCATGCTGTTTGTAAAAAAAATATTGACTTAGCTTATAAAAAAAATGGAAAAAAATATCCATGTTTATGTGCTCCAGTTGGAGAATTTTGTGTAGCATTTGATGATACTACACCAATGTTAAAAATATGGGAATTTTTATCAGGAGGTCCACCAACAGAAGATCCTGGTTTTTTAGAAGCTATGGGTTTTTCAGGAATGACTGATGAAGTTGCTATTGTTACTAAAGCAAAAGAAAATATTATGTTTGCTATGGCTACATTATCAATGGATGAAAGAAAAGTTCTTTCAACAACAAAAAGAGAATTAATTCATAAATGTTCTTTTAATGGAGCTGCTTGTGATATTGAAAATGATTTTATAACTCATGTTGATCCAACATATGGTTCCTGTTTTACTTATAATTATGATAAAAGTAAAAATTTAACATCAATTCGTGCTGGACCTATGTATGGTTTAAGAATGTTAGTATATGTTAATGCTTCTGAATATATGCCAACAACTGAAGCAACTGGTGTTAGATTAACTATACATGACAAGGAAGATTTTCCATTTCCAGATACTTTTGGATATTCAGCACCAACAGGATATATAAGTTCTTTTGGATTGAGATTAAGAAAAATGACCAGATTACCTGCACCATATGGTGATTGTATACAAGATGGAAAAACAAAAGATTACATTTATGATGAATATGAATATACAGTTGAGGGTTGTTATCGTTCATGTTTTCAACAACTTGTACTTAAAGATTGCCTTTGTGGTGATCCACGTTTTCCTGTTCCAGATGGAACAAATCATTGTCAAGCAACTGATCCAGTTGCACGTAAATGTTTAGATGAAAAATTAAAAGAACTTGGTGGTGTTCATGGTTCTTTTAGATGTCGTTGTCAACAGCCATGTAAACAAAGTATATATTCTGTAACATATTCTGCAGCAAAATGGCCTTCTTTATCATTACAAATTCAATTGGGAGCTTGTGTTGGAACAAATGAAGAGTGTAACAAACATTACAAAGAAAATGGTGCTATGGTTGAAGTATTTTATGAACAATTAAATTATGAAATGTTAACAGAATCAGAAGCTTATGGTTTTGTTAATCTTTTAGCCGATTTTGGTGGTCAACTTGGTTTATGGTGTGGTGTTTCATTTTTGACATGTTTTGAAATATTAGATTTTCTTTTTCATACAATTTGTCTTGTTGTACGCCATAACTATGAAAAGATAAAAAATAAGTTTATCAAAAAGAAAGATGACTTTTTTTAAAATTATTTTAATGTTTTATTTTTATATTATACATTTGTATTGATAACATAAATAAAAAAATAAAAGTAAATGCTTTCATAATATGAGAAATATAATATTATTTAAAAATATTTACATTTAATTATATTAAATTTTGACTAGTTGAACTTTCACTGGGAAAAGTAGAAGATTGAGATTGTTCCATTATTTGTTGTAAAGCATTGACAACTGCATATGGAAAATGATCCAAAGCGACCCGAGCATTTAAGTGAATTTCAGACAAACATTCTGGTGTAATCCAACGCCAATGAGCTGTTTCTTTATCAAACTGAATATGAAATAATTGACCAGGAGGTAGTAATTTTGTTCGATCTGCCTGATATGTCGTATGACGCATATTTATTCGTGTCTCTGTTATTGGTTCTTCAATAAAATCATCACTTGGTATAGAACCTTCTTCAATATTATCATTATAAAATGGAATATTATTTCTTCTTTCATAATTAAGACCATTTATATCAATTCTTTCTTTTTTAACAAATAACTTAAATATTCCTTTAGTTAATATTTCATATTTTTTCATTCTTGTTCTATATAATTCCTCCTCAATAGCACATTTTAATTTAAATAAACTGTGATAAGACATTCTTGGAACAATATCTTCACCAACAATTATTGATAAAACAGAATCTTTTAAATATTTTCTTCCTTCATTATCTAAAACACATCCTGGTGGTGAAATAGAATAACATTTAATATTTCTAGAATATTTTTGTTTTAATAATAATGTTAATAATGCTCCAACGCCTCCTCCTAAACTATGACCCGTAATGACAAGATCATATGATGGATAATCAAAAAATGTTTTATCGAGAATCTGAGAGTTATCTAACTTTGTTAAAATATTTTTTGCAACTAACAACATTCCTTTATGTGCTTTTACTTTCATTTCATCACCTTCAATTGTTTTATCAGAATCAACATCTAACATAATGACATCTTCATGTAAAGAGAGATCTGTTACAAAGTCATGTATTGATGCTGAACCACGAATAGCAATTACAATAGAATTTGTTTGATGATCTAGGCATACAATAAAAGGAATTTGAAATACCATATTTTCAAAACTAACAAATAATAAATCTTCTCTTCTAATACCAGTTAATGTCATAAATGCTTTTACATTTAATAATGATTTATTTTCTTCCTCCTCTTCATTTTCAAAATCATTTTCTTTTTTTGGGCAACAATTAACTTTTTTAATAAATTGCCAAATTAATTTTTTATTTGAATTAAGAGCAATAAATGTAGTCCATCCATATACAGCTAATGCAAATTTAGTAAATCTATTTGTTCTATTAATATGAATTATTTCCATCCATTCTGGAACTTCATTATTTTCAATAATTTCATATGATGATTCTTTTGTATCAGAATTATTTAAAAATAAAACAAGACCAGCAAGAATATCAGAAATGACAAAATCATTATCTAAGAAGAAGGCTGTTAAAATATCAGCAACTTCATCTAATGCATTATTTATTTCATGATCACTAGCTAATCGCAAATATTTTAATATTTGCCTTAAAGTTTTTTTATTTTCTGTGGCATAGTAGTCTAAATTTTTATTACCATGTTTACTAAAAACTAATAATACACCAACTGCAAAGACAAATAATAGAATTGCTTCTAATATTAATGCAACTAGTATTATTATTTTAGCATTACAGGAACCATTTCTTCTATCTATAAAAAGAAATACACTTGCAACACCTGTACAAATTCCCTCTGAAATAAAAAGAACCATTTTTATATATAATAATTTTGAAACATTTTTTCTTTTTTCAACTTCTAAAATAGTTCCTTTTCCTGCTTCAATTACTAATAATATACATACTAATATGGTAAAAAAATTAAGAATAAGAAGAAATGCAAATGCTTTAAAATAACGTTCTCCTTCACATAACTTAAAATTATATAAACTCTGTAATATCAACATTATTAGAAACCTAAAATTTACGTCATTCATCATGTTTATAAAACATACCAAAAAAATCTAATAAAGCTTTCCAGAAAACCTGGAAAAACAAAGTCATCCGAAGCAATATTCCATCTTCTTCCAAATGCTATTAGAGCAGGCATAAGTAATACCAAAAATATATTAATAGACACCTAATAATTTGACAAAATAAAAGTTTCGAATATAGATATTATTGTTTAATCGACCCAATCGTTATTTAATATTGTTGTGTCTTTTAATTGTTATTGCATCTATAATAAAAAAAAAAAGTAAATAGAGTTAATCCAGAATAACGTTTAAAAATGATTGTAAGTAAATCATTATGATAATATTTAATAAATAATAATTATTAAAACTGATAGAGTATCATAATATGTAGAAATAAGATGTACTATCAACTATTTTTATCAGGAAACAAATGTTACGTAAAATGATATATATGTATTAAAAAGAAAAAAAGTTTTTAGGAGGATTGTTTTAACATTTATTTTTAATATTACTATTAACAATTTTTTTTAATAAACAAATTTTTAAAAATTAAATAAACCAAAATTACAAACACATATATATATTTTTTTTAATATATAATAATATTTAAAAAAAATGAATAAAAAATATATTTGATTTACAATTAAGTTAAATATTAATGCTAATTTTAATAAAAATTATTATATTTTTAAAGATGACTATTTTTAAATGTTGTAAAAAAAAATATTATTTCACCATAAAAAAAAGAACAACAATAGTTAATATTTACATGTAATGGTAATGTTTTTCCACAAAAACTTCTCAATTTATATCACGAATTTTAATAATATAAAAATTTCTGCAAATCAATTATTTCGCAAAACAAATATTTAAAAAAAAATACTGCAACCATTATAAAATATAATATTATTAGTATTATTTTAAAATATCAAACTACTGAGTAATAAAAAATTTTTAAACATAAGAAAAACTTGAGAAAAAAAAAATTCTACTTGACAAATGTTGATAAATGTCATAAGTTTTAATGCTATATTTTTTTTTTTTCAAAAAATCTTTTCATTTTTAAAGTTATAACAATAACCTAATTCTCTGTTTATTTTAATATTTAAAGATTATATTTACATTTTTTTTTAATAGATAAACACTACATTATCATGAAAATAGCAAATAAGTAATTTGAATACATGGTATATGGTATATTATATTAATTTAACTTTTAATTTTAAATCTCCGCCTTTAAATAAAAAGGCAAATGGATTAAACATATATCTTTAGTTAAAAGTATGTAGTAAAAAATTATATATTCCTTCATTCAAATATATATTTAAAAGCCATCAAAAAGATTTTATTCATGTATAAATGTGGAAAAGCGTGCATTTCATATTCGTCTTCCAAAGAAAGTTTGTAGACGTTATATCTTGTAGCGAGAGCAAATTACCCCGTCGTCCTCGAGAATAAATGCTTCATCCTTATTTTTGAATCACTTATACATAAGGATATATTAGATGTTATCTATTATTAAGAAATTGGTTTTTTTTTTTACATTTATTATTGTTATATGGTGATTTTTTATTATATTTTCTTATTTAAATAATTGAAATATTTTTATCATAATTAATTTTTTTTTGAATTTTAGACTAAATAGTCTGTTTAATATAATGGGTGCCTATTTAGACCGTCCTATAACTGAATCACATTATGATTATGGAAAAAATGACAAAATTAAATATGTCGCTGCAAGTATGCAAGGATGGAGAACTGAGCAAGAGGACGCACATAATGCAATTTTAGATTTAGAAAAAGACATTCATATGTTTGCAGTATATGATGGTCATGGTGGTAAGGATGTATCCACGTACACTGCAGATCATTTTCCCCAATATCTTATTCAACAAGAAAATTGGAAAAATGGGGAATTTAGTAATGCCTTAAGTGATGCTTTTATTTCATTTGATGATGTCTTAAGGCAACCAGAAGTTTTAAAAATATTGAGCAGTATTGCACAAAAACCTTGCTCATCTGAAAATCGTGTTGATAATGATAGTGATGAGTCCAAAAATTTGACTACTGAGTCAGGAATGAAAATTGAAGATGTTCTTCAACGTTACGGTGTCCAACTAAATAAAGCAGGAATAACTACTGAAGAGTTAGTGGATCAGGCAAATGCACTTTTACAAAAAAGAAATTTATCAAATGATGAGGATGATAAAAATGAAATGACAGAAATTGGTAAAAAAAGGGCGCCACCTCCATTAGAAAATAGACCTGCAAAAACTATAAAGTTAGATGATATTGATGATAAATCAGAATCATCTAATGATTCAGATTATGATGATGACAAAGCTGCAGAAGATGCTGAAGAAGAGTTATCTGATGAAGAAAATACAGAAGATGAGGAAAATGATGACGATTGTAGTATGGATGATATGGATGAGGAAGAAGATTATGCAAATGTTGGACCTGAAACACCCGGTCTTGATTCAGGTACAACTGCTTGTGTTGTTGTTATACATAAAGAAAATATAACAGTTGCAAATGCTGGTGATTCTCGTGCTGTTTTGTGTAGAGATGGAAAAGCAATTGAACTTTCTTTTGATCACAAACCAGAAGATAAAAGTGAAAAAAGTAGAATTGTTAAGGCAGGTGGTACAATATCTGCTGATGGTCGTGTAAATGGAGGTCTTAATTTATCTCGAGCCTTAGGGGATCATTATTACAAACAAAATAAAGATTTACCATTGGAAGAACAGATGATATCTGCCAAGCCTGATATTGTTGAAGATAAAATAACAGATCAAGATGAATTTTTAATTATTGCTTGTGATGGTATTTGGAATTCGATGTCGAGTCAAGAGGTTGTAGATTTCGTTAAAGAATTATGGGGAAAAGAAACTTTAAAACAAATTTGTGATAAAATAATGGCAAATTGTCTTGCTGAAAACACAGAAGGTGATGGTACAGGATGTGATAATATGACAGTTATTGTTGTTGATTTAAAAAATACTACTGAATTGGGACAATTTGATAATTTTGAAGATACTAAACAAATTGAGTAAATGGAGGTTTAATATATGTTGATCTCTTTTATTACTACTTAATTTTTTTTGTTCTATTTTTTTTTTTTAATTTTATTTATATAATATAACAAATAACAATTCACTATAAAGGACCACTTTCAATAAAAGTTAATTTTTATCTGAGAATTTTGTTTTTATTCCATGCTTTTCAAAAAATTCAGTAATTTCACCATCCTTATGCATTTGAACGAGAATGTCGCTTCCACCAATAAATTCTTTATCAACATAAACTTGAGGTATTGTAGGCCATTCAGAAAATTGTTTTATACCTTCTCTTAATTCTTGATCTTCTAAAACATTATATCCTCGGAAAGGAACTTCGTGATAGTCAAGAACAAGTTTGACATTTCTTGAAAAACCACACATTGGCTCATCTGCTGTTCCTTTCATAAAAACAACAACCTTATCTTTATTGAGATATCCTTCAATTCTATCTTTTAATTCTTGTGATAAGGAAGATGTTGAACTGTTAGAACGAACAAAAGTTTTAGAAAGATTAATAAACCTAAGTGTACGAAGCATCTTAAATTTAAAACAAATTTAAAAAAAAAAAAATTTTTAAATATAAATATTTCCGATTTAAACGGTATAAGACAACCATAATACAATAAACTAACTTTTATTAGAATTTAATGTTAGTATTAAAATACCGAGTTGAAATTCATACATTATTATCCATTTTATAGTAGTTACAAGAAATAATCTGGTGTAGGTTTTTTTGCAGGAGCACCTCTGTTTTCTTGAGGAGCAGCCTCAAATACGGTAAAATCCCTATCCAAATTTTCAGATAATTCCATGATAGCTGCAACATTACCACAACGATAACAATAATTTGGAGCTGACCAAACGGTACAAACAGTTTCTTTAAAATGATATTTATAACCTTCCATCACCAATTGATGGGCACGGCATATAAGTTCAATTTGATTTTCATGGCAGAATTTCTCTGTAACGTCATTTCCAAAAAGATATCCAGCACCTCTTGGTGATATTTGAAATCCATTTCCTTCCTCAGGATCACTCCACAATAAATCACACATTGGTCCATCATGAGGAACTTCTTGTCTTCTGTCTATTGGTCTTATGGCATCAATATGAGAAATGGCAGGTGATAAACCTCCATGAACACAGAAAACTTTATTGCTAACAATAGCAGCTAATGCAAGGCAATCAAATACCTCTGTGCACATTTTCCAAACTGAAGCACTGCCATATTTTCTTATACATTCATCATAAAATCCATAAACCTAAAAAGTTTTAAAATATATATAATTTTTAATGTAAAAATTACCTGAGTAATTTGGCGAGATTCATGATTACCTAAAAATATTTAAACAAAATAATTGATAATTAAAGAATAACAATAACATTACCTCTTATGAGTATTATGCGATCTGGATATCTTACTTTTAAAGCTAATAGAAGAAGAAATGTTTCTACAGAATAAAAACCCCGATCAACAAAATCTCCTAGAAAAAGATAATTAGTTTCTGGAACCCGTCCACCAACACGAAACAATTCTTTTAGATCATAAAATTGACCATGAATGTCTCCACAAATCTTAAATAAATTGTAAAAAAAATACTTATTTGTAAATTAAAAAAATTAAAACAAACAGTTACAGGAGCATCTACACATTGCACATTAGATTCTTGAATTAAAATTTCTTTTGCTTTTGCACATAACACTTTAACATCAGATTCCGGAATTAATTTACAATCAAATAATGTTTCAATTTGTCTGAAAATATTATTATTAATATAATCTAACTAACAATATTATTTTTCTTACTTGTCAATGTCACTTAATTTTGGTCCAGCCACTGAAGTAGAAGACAAATATTCATCAATTTCGGAAAGCATAATATTTAACTAACATTAATTGTGACCAAATTTCAAAAATAGATAAGGGATAATTGAAAAATTAGGTTTAGAGAAATTTCAATTTTTGTCCCCCTTAAACTTATGCTACAATACTCATAAACGTTGTACCACAAGGACATCCTATTAAGAGATATTTTGAATTATAGCGACTAAGATAAAAAAATTTGAATGTTAATTTGAAACATTTTTTATTTTTATAAGTTTTTTTTATAAATATAAAAAACTTTTATATATATTAATTTAATAATTATTAATTAATAAGTTTAATTAATTATGATTTTTATTGAAATAAATTGTTAATTCTTCAACATCTTCAAAGTTTCTTAAAATATTTAAATAAACTGTCTACTATGAATCATAATTGTGCTAATAAAAGTATTGAAAAATGTATAAATTATTTTTAAATGTTATTTTTTATATGGAAACAATGGAAAATTTATGACTGAAATATAAAAATATTTTTCAACTTTTTTTTATTTATAGTTCTAAATTTTGTTTAAAATTGTTAATTTTTCATATAAAATTAATTGATAACAGAATTTGTAAACAAATTATGACATCTTTGAGAATATTTTAGTATAAATGTTTTATGATTACTAGTAAAAACTGAATATTTTCATTTCTCAATAAATATTATAAAACAATTTTTATTATACATTTTTACAAATAAATTACTAAAAATAGAAATTATTTTAAAAATATTTGTGAAATTTTCCACCCATTGTCAATACATACTTTCCATTCATAAAATGATTAAGTATTTAAATACAATGAGTATACGTTTATCTAAATAAAATAATATTTCAATGATAAGTTAAACACTTTTTTATTTGATTGATAAGATAATAATTTTTTTTTTCATTTTAATATTAAAACTTTTTGTTTAACAAAAAAAAGTTGTTCTCAATCTTTTAAAATTTAATAAATTACTATGCACTTTGTAAAGTAAAAATTTTTTGTGTTATATTTGTTTATAAAATTAATATTTTAAAATTAATAATTTGTTACACTTGAAAAATATTGAAAATTTCAAATAATTAAATATTAAATAAAAAAGACTTTTAACATTTTCAAATATTAAACTATTTTAGTCATTAACACAATTTCAAAGGACATTTTAAGTTTAGATTTTTGATTTTTTAAGTAATTTTTTTCCTTTTGTGATCAAGTGTTTAAAAAAAGTACTTGTTTTTATTTATTTATTTTTTTTTAATTTTAATATATCTCTTGTCAAGACGTTATATTAGAAAAACGTCTATTTCACCTTATCATATGTTCTGTTTGCATTTTTAACATGAATGTGTTTTATTACAATTATTATACAACAATTTATTAACATTTGATTTTACACATTATTTTGTAAGAGATGTCATCTCTAAGAAATTGTGTAGCAAGGGCAATAGCTCTTGATGAAAGTGGTGATTATGAAAAAGCCATCCAAACATATATTGAATGTATTGATATTATTATGAATGAGGTATTTTTTTTTCTTTTATTTTTTTTTTATTATTTTAAAATAAAATTTAGATGAAAAAAGAGAATAATAGTAAGAAAAAAGAGGAAATGAGATTGAAAATTGAAAGATTTATTAAAAGAGCAGAATATTTAAAGTTAGAGATAAAAAAAAATACTATATCAGATGATATGTTTCCTTCAGTCCCAACAGATGATTTAACAATTTCAAAATTAGATCCTTCTGAGAATATTAATGAAATGATAAAACGTCCATCATCAAATGATTTATTATCAAAAGATGAAAAAAAAGTTCTTATGGAAACATCATTGATAAATGGAATAAAATATGTTCCTTTTATGGACATCGATTTAAAAGAGAAATTTTTTGGTAATGGAAAGTTTAAAGATCCAGATGGTTTATTAAAATTATCAGGGAAACAAAAAGAACAATTAAAATGTTGGAAAAGAATTGATGAAATCTCATCGAAACCAGTAATTATTGATAAAATTGATTGTAAATCTGTAAAACAAACAGTTGTATCTGACTGTAGTTTTGTTGCTTCTTTAAGTATTACCTCAGAATATGAAAATAAATTTAAAAAACAATTAATATCTAAAATTTTATATCCACAAAAAAATGGATATCCTGTTTATAATCCTTTTGGAAAATATATGGTTCAATTGTATGTAAATGGTATTAAACGAAAAGTTATTATCGATGATTTGTTACCTGTTGGTGAAAATGGAAAAATTCTTTGCTCATTGTCAAAAAATCCAAATGAATTTTGGATATCATTAATTGAAAAAGCTTACATGAAAGTTATGGGTGGTTATAATTTTCCAGGATCATCTTCAAATATCGATATGTATGCATTAACTGGTTGGATTCCTGAAAGAAGTCCTTTAAAAAGTGCTGATCCTGACAATCATATTGATAATGATTTAATTTTTAATAAACTTCTTAGTAGATATCATCAAGGTCATTGTCTAATTACCGTATCAACGGGTCAATTATCAAAAGAAGAACAGGACAGGACGGGTTTAGTTGAACTTCATGCATATGCAGTTTTAGATTTAAGAGATATTGATGGATTGAAATTATTAAAATTAAAAAATCCTTGGACACATTTTGAATGGAAAGGAAATTATTCAGATACCGATACTTTAAATTGGACTCCAAAATTAATGAAACTATTGAACTATGATCCAAAATATACTCAAAATAATGATGATGGTATTTTTTGGATTGATTATAAATCATTAATACATTTTTTTGATGTATTTTATATAAATTGGGATCCAAAAATTTTTCCATTTAGTGAAGTAGTTCACGATTCATGGGATGCTGGATCTGGACCTGTTAAAGATTTGTATTCTGTTAGTCAAAATCCTCAATATACATTAGATGTCTATCCAGACCATGAAACAACATCAGTTTGGATTCTTTTATCACGTCATATTACAGAAATCAGTGATTTTGAAAATAATAAAGAATACATTACTGTTATTGTTTATGAAAGTGGAAATAAAATTTATTTACCTTTTGATATTAAACCAATTCATAATGGTTCAAGAATTAATTCTCCACATTATTTAGGTCAATTATTAATCAAAGGAAAAGGTATTAAAAAATATACACTTGTTGTGGCACAATATGAAAAATCAAAAACAATATTATATTCATTGAGAGTTTTTTCAACAGCTAAAATAAAACTTAAGAAGATCATAACTCAACATAAATTTACCGAAAAATTGAGTGGCATATGGAGTGATAATGAATCAGAGAACAAGTCAATGTTTATGATTGTTTTAGATGATTCATCCGATAAAAATGATTTGGTTTTTGAAATTAAAGCTCCTAAACAATATCATGTTTGTCTATATTTATATTTAGTTTCACTTAAACGACCAACTCATAATTCATTTGAAACTAAATCTTGTGATAAATATAGAAACGGATATAATGTTTTAGAATTAAAAGATGTGCCATCAGGAACATTTAAAATTGAGGTTAAGACACATATTGAAAAGCAATATGGACCATTTTTTTTATCAATACAATCATCTTGCAGATTTAAAGTTAAACCAGCTTGAAAACTTTTTGTGATAATATTATTTCTAAATTTTTATTAGAATGACTAATATTATTTAAATATATTTATGTGGTTTAAAAAAATATGTTGTATCAATTTTTATTATCATAAACATTAGTTTAGTATTATATATAATAAATGTTTTTCTTTAAAATTTAACAGCTGTTAATATAATACTCGTGATTTTTAATAAAGGTTTTTCTTTTAAAATTAATTGTCAGAATTTTAAATGAAGAAAAGATTAATATTTTTACCAAGACAAACAAGTATAAATAGATATGAAAATGTTACAAATTATTTAAAATGAAAGTATTACTTGTTGCTACTTTTATAATTATTGTCATTCTCTTTATTCAGGCAAACGGTAATTTTTAAGAAATATATAATATATATTTTTTAGGTGCTGTTTATGATAGGAGACATGAATATAGAAGAAAATCAATTCCAGATTGGAAATATAATCGTTTGGTAGAAGAAGATTATTTTAATAAAAAAAAATATTATGATTTATATCCTCGAGAAGACTTTGAGCCCACTGATGACAGCTATGAAAGAATAAAAGTAGAAAAAGTAAGAAGATATCCTGGTTATTATGATTCAATAAATCATGTAAGAGGTAGATTCTATAATAACAATTATTGGAATGAAAATAGACATATTGGTAGAAGACGCAACTATGATGAATATGATTTTAGAAAAAATAGTGACCAACAAAATCCCAATCAATTTTGGGAAAATGGAAAAAAATATGAAGTAATAAACGGAAAGACATATGAAGTTTTTGACGCAGGCACCCACTAATTTTTTATATCAATTATAATTGATGTTAATTTGTAAGAACAAGTTTTTGTATAAATTTGTTTTTTAACAAATTACATTTTTTAAGAAATAAATTATAAATAAACTTTATTACTTCTAAATAGTAATTTCTTCTTAGAGCCATTGAAGAAAAAAAAATTCTATTATTGTTGACATACAAATCATAACTTTTTCACATCGGGTAAAATAAAATCATCTAATTTTTCTATGATGTAAATTAAAGAGCAAAAACCATTTCAAAAGCTTTTGTCAATCCAACATCATTATAGTTGAAATGTAAAAGTCCAGCTAAACAAGTAATAGCAAAGACAATAGCTGAAGCACGACCAATTTTAGCTAAAGTATTTCCATAAAGGAAAGGACGAGCATAGTCAGTAGTAACCATGTGCCATCCACTAAAAATCTATTTATTTTTTTTTATAAAACACTGAACCTACAGATAAACATGGATAGAACAACCAATAGCTAAAGCCATATCCATTGCTGGACCATGAATAAAATAGGCAGCAGGAATAAATGGCATAAAAGCAACAGTCAAATACTTTTCAATCAAAAATTCTTTTGCTGGTTTCATGTCAACAGGAAGTGGTTTGTTGGATAATGCCTCAAATTGTGGAACTTTTGATGCTACTCCAGAGCAAAGGCGAATACAAGAAATAGAAGGATTAATTTTAAGAGCACGAGCTCCATTTATGGCAATACGTGGAAGAAGAGACATTATTGTAGTTTGCTAAGCTAAAAATATTCAAAAAAAAGATTCAATAAAATAAAAAAAAAAGGCAAATTTTTCATTTTACAACTTATCACGTACAATGTAAACTCTGGTGAAGCGAACACAAAACCAAAAATAAAACAAAATTATCTTAAAACGAATGTAAATGCACTTTATTATACAATTTTTATGTACAAACAAATTTGTAAAAACTTTGTTATTTATTATTTCTTTTATTTTTCAAAATGAGTAATCAAATGAGAAGGAGACTTATGATGGATTACAAGAATATTAAGGTAAATTATTTAGTTTGTTTGGCTTAAATAATTTTTAGAATGATCCTCCACCAGGAATAGAAGCAAGACCAAATCCAGAAAATATATCAGAATGGGATTGTATAATATTGGGACCAATTGGAACAATTTTTGAAGATGGTGTTTATAGATTAAAAATGGAATTTAAAGATGAATATCCTATAAATCCACCAATATTACGTTTTATTACAAAAATGTTTCATCCAAATATATATGCAAATGGAGATATTTGTCTTGATATTTTACAAAAGCGTTGGCTTCCATCATATACAATTACTTCAATATTAACTTCCCTTCAGTCACTTTTAGATGATCCTAATTGTGATTCACCTGCTAATGCAGAAGCAGCAGAATTATTTCAAAAAAATAGGGCAGAATATAATAGGCGTGTCAGTGAAGTAGTTATGAATTCACTATTATTTAACGGTAAACTAACTAAAAAACAGGAACGAAAACTTGAGCACATGGACAGAACAAAAATTCCCTATCTAGAAGATTTAAATGTTTCTGACTGTGAAAAAGATTTATTAAGTGATAGTGAAGATGAAGAAAGTGAAGGAACATCTGATACACTTTCTACTGAAACAGAAAAAAATTCTCCAAAGTCATCTGACCATATGGAAGATGAGTAGTATCATTAATGTAAATAACTTTATAATTAATTATTAAAAAATCCATCATATTTATCTCATTAATAAAGATATTTTTTTTGTATTTTCTAACTTTGAATGGACTATTTTACTTTTTAAAAGTGGCATTTTTCCAAATAAAATAAACATAAAAATAAAAAGTTTCTTGAATTTTTATGGTTACAAACATGTGGATTGTTTTTTTTTCTAAAGATAAAAAATATTTTGCCAAGATATCATTTTATTGACATATAAATTTCTATATTTATTTATTCATTTATAGATGTCAGGAAATCGTTGTCTTCCACGAACAACAAAAAAAACTTTATTAATTAAAGAATTTAATAATTATTTATTGGAGTCATATAAATCACATGATTCAAATGATGAAAAATATGAATTAATAAATAAATTTAAAATACTATTTGAGAAAAATGATTATAAAAATATGAAAAAAATATTTTTGGAGTTGATAGAAGAAAATAATCAGTTATCTAAGAAATTAGATGTTTTAGATTCTGTTGATCATCTTAAGGAATCCAGATGGTATGTTTTCAAATTGATAGAAATAAATTTGAATATATATTTTTAGTATGCCTAAATTTAGATCTGAATTTCCAGAGATATTTGAAAAAATAAATACTTTAACAATGGAAAAATATCTTTTAGAAGTTGAAAATAAAAGACTAAGATTAGAAGTAAAACAGTTACATGATGCAAATATAAAAAGATTAGAACCTTTACTAGAAAAGTCTATTAAATGTTTCCATTGTCATAATACATTTAGATATTGTTTTGATGAAAATGAAAAATTTAATATTGAAAGATTCGAAAGGATGTCAAAAACATTTAACAAAGGAATCAATACATCAATGGGTAACATTTGTTATATACCTGTTGTTGAGAATGGTCAAACTACGACGGTGAAAAAATCTTCAGTTGATGAGGATATAAATGATGGGAAACGTGTAACAGAAGAGTGGTTAAAAAAAATAAAACGTTCCCAAAAATCTACAAAACCCTATCACATGCTTATATCTGATAGACAAAGGAAAAATAGAAATATAAAAATGTTAAAAGCAATGTATAAAGCAAATGCTGGAAACAAAATTGATCCTGAAACAATTGATTACATTATAAATGAAACAGGATATGAAGGACAATTAAAATTTTCAATATCAATTGAAGAATTATCTCCAATTATAATGCATCATAAATTTTCAAACAGAGGTTTATTTGCTTTAAAAGCTTTAATTGATGGTAAGGCTGGATGGAAAGTTTTTCCAACAAGGCAACAAATAGCTAGTGTACGTGCCGATACATATGAAAATCTTCTAAATAACAATAGTACTCTAGAAAATTCAATTGATGATGACAAAATAGATAATTTAAGAAGTTCAAAAAACACACCAGAACAATGTACTACAATATCTAAAGATGGAGATGATATCAAAGAAGAAAATACATTATAAAAATAAACTTTTAGTATTAAGTATAAATAATATACAATTTTTTTTTTATTATTAATTATATATTAACAATAGTTTCTTTTAATATTTTTATTAACAAAAAAATATTCGTAGTTATCGTTATCTCGTAGCGATAAAATGGCATTCCATATACTCCGATGATTTTAGACCTACTGTACCAGGCTTTTAATTATTCTTGAACAGATTTTTTTTTTCTATGTTCAATTTTAAAACTGCTTTTTGAAATAAAAAAAAACTTTTTTTTACCTAGAATATACTATTTTTTTTTAAATTATTAAATAACATATTTAAATAACCGATTAGTTTATTTCATATAAACAATTTTGTATTTTAAAAAAAAATTTGTTACTGTATCAATGGTTAGATATATGAAAAATTATACATTTCCTTTTAATAAAAAACAAGAAAATTATCGTGTAGTTACAATTGATGAAATGAGAATGTTAAAAAGATTGAAAAAATTAGTTAATGAACATAATTATTATGAAATTCAAAACATGTTTATGAAACTTTATAGTGAAAAAAATGAGTGTATTGAACTTTTAAATGTAATGGAAGAGGATATAATAGATTACAAGAAAAAGATTGATGAATTGAGGTAAGTTTGGTAATTTTTTTTATTAAGGAAAATACTTATTTTGTTAGATTTAAATCTTCAAATATTCCAATGTTATCTAATACAGAGTTACTTGAAGCTGAAAATAAACTTTTAAGAAAAGAAGTAGAATATTTACGAACTTTTGAAATAGATGAATTTTCAGATTTAATAAATAAAGAAATAACGTGTCCGCGGTGTTCTTACAACTTTAAAAAAAGTACATTATCTGATTGTACTTTCTTATCTTATGAATTTGAAAAGATGAAAACTATTAATGGAACAATTACAAATTTACCTGTTATAGATGAATCTTCTGACGATTCCTTTATATTGTATGAAAATATTACTATGAATAATAATGTTGAGACAAATAATAATATTGAAAATTTTGACATCAATTCTTCAGTTACAGAAAATACTCACATAATCACAAAAAAATCATTTCAAAGATTAACTCCTAAAGCACAAAAAAAACGTAATATGCGTTTTACTGATATGCTATTAAAAAAGAATGGTGGAGAAAAATTACATATTTCAACACTTCATCATATAATAAAAGAAATGGGTCATGAAAAATCTTTTATGCCTAAAATTAGCTTAGAAGAGATAAGAGATTATGTATCTCATCATAAAGTTTCATTTCGTTCAATAAATAAAATTAAGAAAATGATTGAAGACAAATTACAATATAAAATGTTTCCTGAAACTAAAGAAATAAAAGAAATATGGGATATGACAACAAAGGATAAAATAGATGATTTAAAAATGAACGAAATATTCAAATCTGTTTTAGGTAATCTTGATTCACATGAAAATAATCAAATAAATTTGCATTAAAGCTGACTATAGTCATTTTAATAAATATTAAAAATACATTTATTACTGTTAAAATATTAATAATATATTTATAAATTATCTGCATATACCACTTTGTCCTAAGATCAATAAAAATTCTTCATAACTAAGTTGTATGAATCCTTGTTTGCCAATATCCTTAACTTTGAAAGCATCAGTTAAAAGTTGTAGTGAGATAACAGATCTGATAAAGTCATCGAAGAACAAAGTCATGGGCCTCTTTCTTGCAAATTTATTGACAAAAAGCATAATTGAGGCATCAGATATTTTATATCCCATATGGTATAAAAGTTCTTTGAATTCTCTTACTTCAATAGCTCCACTTCTATCACGATCAACAGCATGAAAAGCTCTTTTCCATGCTTCTACAAAAGAAAAGACAACACGAAATTGACTCATATTAAGTTTTTTATGTCCTTCTCTATCAATCATAGCAAAAAGTAATGAAACTGTATCCATATCGAATCTTTCTGTAGTCCCATTTGACATACCTCTTTGAAATTCATCCATTGAAATAGTACCACTTCTATTTCTATCTAGAATAAGAAAAAAAGCATCGGCAGCAGCATAGTGAATAGAATAGTTATAAGCCATTGTTCAATAAATAAGAAAAAAAATAATTTAAAAACAATTTTTATCTTTAATGAAATTTATGTTTCATAATTTGAATAAAAGAAATATTATTACAAATTTTAAATTATTCAAATATAAAAAACTATGCCGCCAGCAGGGGTCGAACCTGCGACCTTGGGCTTATTAGACCCACGCTCTAACCGACTGAGCTATGGCGGCTTGCCTTTGGCGCTTTTCTTTTTTATATATATTTTTTATCATTTTAGTTTCTTATTTTAATAAATTGAAGATATTTTACTAAATAAAATGACGAATATACAATAAATTTTTTAATAATAAATAAACAATATTTTTAAAACTACGATAATATTATTATTTTAGCTTAAATTCAGTAGGAAACTTTTTTATATCATAAATTTATTTTTTTTTAGAATATTTGAAGTTACATTATACTTATTATTTTAAAAAAAAATAAATTTCTAGTAAAGTATAAGTTATTTATAATTTAATTGATATACATAATTTTATTAACCGAAACAAATTTTTATTTAAACCGGAATTTAAATGAGTTTTATTTATAAACAACAAGAAAAGGATATTTTCATTTAAAAAATTATAAACTAAATGTACTTTAATTTAATAAATTTTTGATAATGGTATTTAGAATTGTTATAAATATATAACAATAACCATGGTATTATAATATAAATGAATTAACAACAAAAAAATTTTATTTTTCTTGATTCTCAATTGGCAATAATACATTTTCAATGAAATTAAAAATTAAAATATATCAGAGAAAATTATTTATTGTATATATAAATAAACAAAATGGAAAGTTTTTTAAAAAAAAGTAAATATTTATAATTAAATGTGAAAATATACTTTAGCTAATTATTTTTTTTATTAATTTTTATAATAAAAATAATTATTAAATTTGAATCAAGTTATAGCTTTTGGATGTAACTCTTTTTTCTAGCCAAAAGAAAAGAAGAAAAATTACAATAATTACAACTAAAATAATTGCTGTTGTCATTAAAACAGCTTCCAATCCTGACAATGTTTCAAATTCAGATAAAGAGTTCAAATTTATTCCACCTAGCAATGTTGGAAAGTTATTTTCAAAATTTTTTTTGGTCGAATTGATGAGCTTCATTTCGTAAAATTCTAAAATGACAAAAATATATGTTTTTATATAGAAAAAAAATATATATATAAATAATATGGAAGTTAATAAAATTAAAAAAATATATAAACAATTTTTAATTTATATTTCAAGAACAGCACGGTTATAAATAAGAATAAAAATATAAATAAATTTTAAAAATAGGTTATTGCTAAAAAGTAAAACAAAAACATTTTAAGAATTTATATTTTTTCTTCAGTTGTAATAAATAATTGTAAATTGAGGAAAAATATCTACAAGTTAATTATTTTTTTCTATAAATTTTGAATTATTACAAGAAGTAAAATGATTAAAAATTTTATTACATAATATTATATTTTTACAAAAAAAAAAAAATAAAATATATTCAAATAAAATAAATGTTTTAATAACATAAAAAAGAATAAAATTCAAAATATTAAGTAATATTATGAAAACTTATTTATTAGATTTTTAAAAAAAAGATTTCTTTTAATTAGAATTATTGTTTAATATTATAGTAGTTGAGTTTCTTTAACATTTTTTATTGAAAAATATAATATTCCTATAAACGTTCAATTTTTTAAAATTGAAAAATTTTTAAGAAACTTTGAAAATACTGTATATATAATCACACACACAATTATTATTTTAAACAATTTAAAAAAAAAACAGGCAAAAGTTTCGAAGAAAAAAAAATTAGGTAAACATTTACAAAAATAATTAAAGTTATACTTTTTTATAATAACAAAAACACATAAAATATATTAAATTTTTTTTTTTAATTAAGTGCTTTTACACTGAATAAATGTATTAATTTATAGCGAATAGACTTTTTAGTGATTATCATTCACTAATATTTTTAAAACAATGCAACAAAAAAAATTTGTTATGAAATAATACTTTAAAATATATCATCATTATAATCATTTTTATGAATAAAATATGTATATTTTTATAGTATTCTACTAAGTATGGCATACATTGTACTTTATAACTTTATTAGTGATAAAAAAAAATTCGTTGATAACTTATTTTTAGTACATATTAAAATTAAAAACATTTAAAATTAGTTATATAATTAATCTAAAAATGGTTTTAACAAAAATATAATATATATTATTAAAATTTTACATATAACCTTAAAAAAAGAAGTTATTTAATATTAAATAGCTTTAAGTAAACTAAGATTTTGAAAATAAACAACATTCTCAAGTATTTATAATATTTGTTAAGAGAAATGACTTTATTAAAATTTTTTATTTTGATGATTTGTATGTAAGATTATTAAAAAAAAAACTTGTAAAAATAGTACTTTATTAATTATAGATATGTAGCATATTGTTAATAATTAAACTATTTTCTTGTAACATATAAAATTTAATATTAACTTCTAACTATTAACCAATAACATATTTAATAAAAATTTATTATTGTTGATTCTTATTTTTTATCTTATATTAATATTTCTACATAAAAAAGTTGTATTAAAAATTTGCTACAAGTACTTACAAATATTATTAAAAAAAAAAGTTATGATGGTAATTTAATGTTTTTATTAAAAAAAAAAAATTTTTTTTTCAAATGTTTGATTGTTTATTCTTTTAAAATTATTTCATTTGTACTTTTTTTTAATTCATTTTTATATTAGAAATAAATACATATAAAATATTATTTTTGTTACTTGGTTTAAATATAATAAAAAAAATCGTTTACATAAAAAATTATAAAGAAAACATTAATAATATATTAGTTTTAAATCAAAAATTACACCTACATTTATCTTATATCATTTCTATTTTTCTTCTATTCTCTTTTTTTTTTTAACTTTCTTGGTTATTTTTTAGAAGTGTTTTAATATCACAAAGGAATATATATTAAATTGTCATAATATTTAAAAAGATTTTAGAATTACAATGGAATAATTTTAGTTCATAAAATTAGATTTATTTAGACTATTTTTAGCATTTCTTAAAAATTTTGAGTAAAATTATAATTTTAATGTTAATTCAAAAGGAACAAAATAAAGTTTTTGGTTAATAATATACTTTTTAAATAATGTAATGTATTTGTAAACTACATGTTAAATTTGAAGATTATGCGTTTTCTTTAAATGAAATTGTCATAATTCATGAATAAAAAAAATTAGAAATTGTTAAAGTATTAAAGAATATTAAGTTTGAAAAATAAGTACTGTAGTTTAAAATTAAAAAAAAAACAATTTTTTATTGTTTGTTACTACAAAGATGATTTTAATTGTTGTAAATTTTTACTACATCACACTTAACTGATACATTTAAAATATTTGTAATCTAAAACAAAGATTATGTAAAGTATTGTAGCTGTTGTTAATATACAAATAAACTGGAATTAAAACTTTATATTTAAAATAATTATTAGTT
The DNA here is from genome assembly GCF_001040885.1 of Strongyloides ratti. Taxonomy (NCBI): domain Eukaryota; kingdom Metazoa; phylum Nematoda; class Chromadorea; order Rhabditida; family Strongyloididae; genus Strongyloides; species Strongyloides ratti. The sequence continues at coordinate 6,859,257 of NC_037307.1, forward strand.
TTTTTACAAAAAAAAAAAAATATATTTTTAACAAATTTAATTATATTTATCAAAAAAAAAAAATTTGAATATATTTACAATAGATATAAATATTTTTAAATTTTAAATTTATTAACAAAAATTTATTAAAACATTAAATAAAAAATTAAGTATCGAATATATTGCACTATAAATTATTTAAAAAAGAATGTAAAAATGACATTGTTTTTTAAAATATTTACTTTAAAAATTGTATTTTTATTGAATTAATTTAAAAGAGCATTTATTTAAATAACACTTTATCATTATAAATAAATGTAAAATAGACTTTTATATGTACAAAAATTTTCATAACATTAATCTTCTAAATAATCACATAGCCATAAGATATATATAAATACATATATTTAAATTAAATAAATCAAATTTTATATTAATTGTATTTGTCAAAAAATGTCATATATATATATATATGGAATAAAAATATTATAACAGTCCAGAAAATTCAATGAAACATTAAAAACTTCCAACTTTAATGTCAATTTTAATAAAAAAAATTTTTTTTAATTATTTATTTCTTTCATTTTCATATTTATTTGATATACCAACATTTTTTTTTCTATTATTACTTAAGTTATAATTTTTGTTTTATCTTAACTTTTGAAAAATTCTAACAAATTAAGATAGATGACAACAACAAAACAGAAACTATTTGTTAATACCTTTTCTTTATTTTTTTTTTTTTGACTATCAATAAATTTGTATAATTCTATTACTCATACAGTTATAATAAAAAAAAAATGATTTGATATTGGTTGTAATTTAAAAGTATCATTATTATTTAGAAATAATGTGAACTGATAAAAGTATATAGAAAAAAAAATATCTTTGCAAATATTAAAAAAAAAATATAAAGTAAATTGTTATGAGAAAACATTTTTCATATATTCATACAATTTTAACATTTTTTTTTAAAACTACATACCATTGGAATAATCATTTATAATACCATTTTTAATACAAAATTTAAAAAAAAAATTTTTATAAAGACAATTGTTATAAACAAAGAAATTTTTTTTTAGAAACAACTAAAATATTACTAAAAACGCCGCGGCGTAACATCGAAATTTTTGAAATACATTATGGTTTTTGAACAGTTGGTTAAATGAACAAAAAAGATTGGTTTCATTTCATCACTTTACCTACTGATGTTTATTTTCATATCTAATTGGCCATATATTTTTCTTTCAAATTTACAATTTTAATAGTATATATATATTTTTTTTTCATAATGAATATATCTTATTTATAATATATTCATTTTTTTTTTCGTTAATTTTTTTATCTTACATTTAAATAGTAGTGTGTTTTTATTTAAAAATTTTATTTATAAAAATTAAAATAATAAGTGTAAAAAGTTTTTAGTTAATAATATTTATTAATTACTTTTTAAAAAGATTACCAAATTTTTTTATGTAATTTATTAGAATAATAATAATTAAAAAATTTTAAATCATCTATTTTATTTATAGATTTTTATTATTTATTTATGTTTTTTTATTTTAATTATTGTTTAACTAACTTTTAGAAATGACTAATGATAAAGATATTGGAGAAAAGACATCAATACGAAGGAAAAAACCTCAGGTTGATTCAGATAGTGATATTGGTTATACTACAGAAAATGAAAAAACATTTTATGATTTGAAAAAAAGGTTACCTCAAAGTTCAGATAAAATAGGATTTCAAATTGATCAAGTTTTGTTGGGTGTTCCGGAACGATGGCGAAATTATGTTGTCAGGCTAATATTTACAGTAATTATGATAAGCTTATTCTCAATAATTATCAATAAAGGACCATTATATCTTGTCTTATTAGTTATAATAATTCAATTTAAATGTTTTCATGAATTAATTAAAATTGGTCTTATTGTTTATAGATTATATGATTTACCATGGTTTAGGACATTATCATGGTATTTTTTATTATCAAGTAATTATTTTTTCTTTGGTGAATATTTAATTGAATTATTTAAAATTATTATTCAAACAGATGTAAGTTGACAAAAAAAAATATATTTATATAATTTTTTTTTAAAGAAATTACCAATTTTTTTGGTTGGTTATCATAGATTTGTTAGTTTTTGTTTTTATTGTATTGGATTTATTTGGTTTGTGTTATCATTAAAAAAAGGATATTATCTAAGACAATTTTCTTTATTTGCATGGACACATGTTGCATTAATGTTAATTGTTGTTCAGTCATACTTTATTATTGAAAATATACTTCAAGGTATCATTTGGTTTTTGATACCTGTATCAATGATTATTTGTTGTGATGTTATGTCCTATTTCTTTGGATTCTTTTTTGGAAAGACACCTCTTATTGCATTATCACCAAAAAAAACATGGGAAGGATTTATTGGAGGTGGTATTAGTACAGTTATATTTGGTTTAATTTTATCATCATATTTAATGAAAAGTCATTATATGATTTGTCCATTAGAAGAATATCTTAAAAAATCACATGATTGTGATATTCCTGATGAATTTACACCAAAAGAATTTGAAATTTTATATCCATATAATATAATTTTAAATTTTTTTAATATGAAAACTACAATTGTATATTTTCCTTTTACTTTACATGCATTAGTAATTAGTTTATTTGCTTCTATTATTGGACCATTTGGTGGTTTTTTTGCTAGTGGATTCAAAAGAGCTTTTAAAATTAAAGATTTTGGGGATATAATTCCTGGACATGGTGGATTAATGGATAGATTTGACTGTCAGTTACTTATTGGAACATTTACGCACGTTTATATAATATCTTTTATTAGAACAAGAAGTATTGATAAAATAATGAATGAAATATCACGTTTAACATTTGAAGATCAACAAAGAATTTTAAATCATCTCCAAGATTATTTGAATTTATCTTAATATATTTGTATCATATTTAATTATTATCTTTTAAAATAATTTTTATAATAATAGTATTAATTTTATGTACAATATAAAAAATATATTATATATTTTGTAAATTTTATTTAATTCAATTGAAAAAAAAGACTGATAACAAAATTAATAGTTTGGTAGAAATAATAATATTACTTTAAATTTTTTTTATTTATAAAAAAAAGTAGTAATATAAATTATTAGTCAAATCAGTTAAAAAAATATATACAATAAAATTTTATTACAAATTATTTTTGAAACCTCTTCCTAATAAGTATAATTCAGCACTATCATCTCTAGAAGCTTTTGGTTTTACCGTAATTACATTATTAAAATATTTATTTAGCATTTCAGTTAATTCTTTTCTAGAGTCACCTTCCCAAATTTTGCATAAAAATATTCCATTCTTGTCAAGTGATAACACTTTATATTTTGTAAATAAAAACACTACTTCTTTACACATATTTATTAATCTTATTTGATCTGTTCTTTTATCACCACATGGATTTGGTGCCATATCCGATACAATAGAATTAACTTTTCTATCACCAATTAACTTTTTAATTTCATTATGTGTATCTTCTTTTGTTATATCAGATTGCCCAAGAAATGTTACACCTTCTATTGGAGCAATTGCTTTTAAATCAATACCTAATACAAACCCATTTTTCAAATGTGGTTTTACTTCTTCAACTATATATTGACACCAGGAACCAGGGGCACACCCTACATCTACAACAACATCTCCTTCATAAAATAATTTATATCTATCATCAATTTCTATTAATTTAAAAACACTTCGTGCTCTATAATTATGTACTCGAGCTCTCTTTACAAATTCATCACTTAATTGTTTCTTTAAATAATCTCTAACTTTATTATTTTTTGTTTTTATTGCAGCATATTTCAGTGAACTTAAAAATGTCATCTTAAAAAATATAATTTTTTAAATAAACAAAACAATTATTGGATTACCAATGAATAAAAATAAAAACAGTAAAAAAAAAATGTTTATCATTAATAATCTCTTGTTTTTAAACATTGATTAACAGTATTCATAAGATTTTGATTTTCTATTGCAGCAGCTACACGTTCCTTATCAGCAAGTTGTTTATTAATACTTTCTTCACTATTATGTGATCCTTGTGTAATTCTTGTAATTATTTTCATACCTGGAGGAAGTGATCTTTCTAATTTAATTCTAATACATAATCCTATTAATGTAGCCATTGAACAGTGAGGAATAGTTGGAGTAAATCTTACATCAACATAAGGATTATCCTCATTATTATCTACCATAATCAATTCTTCCTGGACAACATTTAATTGTTCTAATGTATATGGATGTTCTGGATCATTAATATCTCTAATTTTAAAATAATACAAAATATATTAATACTTTACATACCTTATATATTCAAATACTTCTTCAGCTGTTATTGGTTCATCATCTGAAAGTGCTAACTTTTGTAAAATTTTAGTATATCCACGTTCCTTGACATCATAAATTTTAGGAGCAACATTATCAAGTCTATCTTTACCCATTATTATTAAATTTTTAAAGAAAAAAAAAGAGTTATACAATACCAACGTTTTATATAATATTCGTTGTAAGAAACAATAATAAGTTGATAAAAAATAATAGTAAATGAGTGAAAATTTTAACAAGTAAATCATTGAGAATCAGCCTTAAATAAATTTGGAAGTTCTTTAAATATTTTATCTTTTAAAACCATACAACCACGATGTCCGAGATCTCTCAATTTCTTATTATTATATTTTGTAGAAGATCCAACCTGATCTAACAATACAACCATATTTAAATTTGGACATATTCCATAATGTATTGTGGCGCAACATTTTTCTAATGTTTTCAAATCAGGATCAACAACCACCTCTTCAGTATCTTTAATAATTCCAATTGTTACTGCAACAACAATATCTGATAATTGTATAGATGCTTTCATTAAAGCAATATTTACAGCAAGAACAGTTGCTGCTAATAATCCACCATCATTGTTTTTAACATTTATATTTACTTTGTATTTTATAGTTCTATTTGGTTCTCTTAAAACTGTATAAAATATTCTAGGAATATCAATAAGTTCACTTTTAAAATCAGCATCAAGTTTAAATTTTACAATTTTTTGTTCTGCTGAAGAGGTATCATCAACAAATTGAACTGTATCTAAATAGGCAATAACTTCTGTTTTACCAAATTTGGCATAACCACTTGCGTAACATCCAGATAATATGTCACTAGAAATAACTATAAAATGATCATTGAAATTTTGAAAAAAATTTTAAACATACGAATATCCCGAAAAGTATAATTTATTTTTGTTGACTCAGGAACTTCAATTTCCATTTTAACTTTATTATCAACATCTTTTTTAGGTCTTTTTAAATCATTTAAATTTAAATTCCATAATGAATAAGAAGTCTTTTCTTCATTAAAATTAACCATAATTTAAGAATGTAATAAACACATAAAATTAAACTAAAATATTTTTAATTTCTTTATAAGATATTTTTTGGAAATATACATACTTTAATTATCAAGATAAATGTAATAATAAAAGTTATATTTATTTAAACCAAATAAAATGTATAAAAATAATTGATGAAATAACAAATTAATTAAATTTATTTATTTTAATGGTATTTGAACCTTTTCATTTATCTCATCATCCTCTAATTTTGCTAGAACAGCCAACTGTTGATTAATTGTTAATGGAGGTACATATGTATGAAGTGGCTTAATTTCCATCTCCATACGTCGGTCAATCAAAGTGTCAGATAATTTTTTCATTTCACAATTTCGGCATATACGTAATCTAAACATTCTTGAAAGTGGAAATCCCGAACAACAACACAACATTAAACCTGTTATTAAATAAAGATGAACAACATTATAAATAGTTTCAATATTCTAAAAATATATTTTTTATTTATAAAAAAAAATAAATTTCTTCTCTTACAGTTGAACCACATTCTTGGCAATGTTCCTCAAATTCATCTTCTCCAGCACAAAACAATGGCATTCTTCAATATAATTATTTACAACCAAATTTAATTTTAATTCAAAAAAATGATATATAATTATTTATATAATAAAATTTTTTTATATTAAATAAATATTTTGTTTTAAAAAAATAATTTTAATACCATTAACATTTTAATTATTTAAATTGATAAAATTATTATAAAATGCACAATTTATTATTATTATTTTTTTAAAATATATATTATTCATTTACTAAAAGATTAGGTTGAAAACATTATATTTTAAAAGAAAATGTTATATCGTTTATAACATAAACATAAATTTTTCTTTAAAATATAATTTTTTTTTGTCATTCTTTTTAAGGCGTGGTGTAAAGATGGTATATCTAAGATAGCACTATTTCAGATTTTGTCATTATTAATCTTGCTTATAGTTGTTGTTAGATAAAAAGAATTTTTAGTCATTTTTTATATTTGACTATGAAACTTTTATTTTTTTATTTTTTACTTCTTCTATTTTGGAGTACAAATAATGTTGTTAATAGTATAACATTTTTAAGAGATCCAGTTACATTTTTAAATTTGAATGAAACATTAAAAGGTAAAAAAAATGATTATAAATGGAAAGAGGAATTTTTTGAAAAAATGCCAATTGATCATTTTAATTATAATGATGATAGAACATTTAACTTGAGATATTTAATAAATGTAATGTATTACAAACCTGGAGGACCAATATTTTTTTATACTGGAAATGAGGGTTCTATTGAAGTTTTTGCAAAAAATACAGGATTTATGTGGGATATAGCACCAGATTATCATGCTGCAATAGTTTTTGCTGAACATCGTTTTTATGGAAAAAGTTTACCATTTGGTAATGAGTCATTTTCAGATATCAAAAACTTGGGTTATTTATCATCAAGTCAAGCATTAGGAGATTTTGCTGTATTAATAAAATTTTTAAAAAAAGATAGATTACCAAATGCAATTAAATCCCCAGTTATTGCTTTTGGTGGTAGTTATGGTGGTATGTTAGCATCGGCTTTGAGATTAAAGTATCCTCATCTTTGTGAAGGGTAAGTCAAGAGAGTGTGTTTTTTTTTTATTATATAACAGTAGTAAGACAAAAATTATATTTTTGGCAATGTAAAATTTATATTTTCTTGATTAACATTTTAAAACATATATACTTTAGTGCAATCGCCTCATCTGCTCCTATTTATTGGTTTCAAGGGAAATTAAATAAAGATAATACTTATGATAACATTGTTACAAGAACATTTAAATTGTCAGGATGTAATGTAGATACCATTTCAAAATCTATTGATGCTGTTAAAAATATTGTAACTAAAAAAGATGGATTAGATTGGATAAATAAATTATTTAAATTAGAGAAGAAATCTCTTCTGACAAAGGCAGAGGATGGAGAATGGTTGATTGATAACTTTAGAGATACACTTGGAACAATAGCAATGGTTGATTATCCTTATGAATCTAATTTCCTTTCACCATTACCAGCATCACCAGTCAAAGAAGCATGTAAACATTTTCAAGGAAGTGATAAGTACGATGACAAAACACTTGTTACATCTATTTATAAAGTTTTAAATTTATTTAACAATTATACTGGAAATACACCAAATTTATGTGTTAATCCGGATACCTGTTCTGGACCCTTTTCTGGATTAGGAGATATATTGGGATGGACATGGCAAGCTTGTACGGAAATGATTATGCCTATGTGTGATAATGGTTTACCTGATGATATGTTCCCAAAAAATTGCCCATTTAATTTGAATAATTATCTAGAAAAGTTTTGTAAAAAAACTTTTGAAAAAATAGGTTACAAAACAAGTTTAGCTAATCCTGATTCATATATGACAAATTATGGCGATAGCTATGAAACTGTTGGAAATATTGTCTTTACCAATGGATATTTAGATCCATGGAGTGGTGGTGGTTGGATGTTAAAACCAGGAACAAAAGGTTCAGTTGTAAGTATTATTATCAGTTCTGGAGCACATCATTATGATTTAAGAGAACGTAACAAATTAGATACACCAGAAGTTAAAGAAGCTCGAAGATTAGAAGTGAAACATATAAGTCATTGGATAAGAAAAGCTAAGAAACGCCATGCTAAAGAATTAAAGCACCAATTAAGAGAGAAACAAGATTTAAAAAGTAAGGAATTTTTTTTTCTAATAAAATAACATTATAATTTTTTAGAGCAAAAACAAATGACTAAGTTGACAATACGTTAAAAGATTGGATAAGATTACAGTTGGAATATAATACTTTTTTATGATTTTTTTAATTCTTAATAACATTTTAACTGATAATTCTGATATAATTTTTTCATTTATGAAAAGATTCATTTCTTCTTATTTTACAGTGGTAAAGAAATATTAAAAAAAAGTATTTTCATGAAGCAATTAAGTATAATTTAAATATTTTAAACATTTACCATTATACAAATTAAAATATGATTACTAAAAAATTTTTTTTTGCTAATAAAAAACTTTCATTGATATGTTATATTTACTTTTTTAACTACTATAAAGAGAATAAATGAATACCAACTACGACAATAGAAAAAATGATGATTTACAAATAATTAAATCGTCAATCATTGAATGATCAAGCATTTAAGTTACTTTGTTAATCAATTACCACAGACTTCTTATCTTATATTATTTTATCATGGAAGTAATTTAATCAATGAGTTTTTTCTTTTTGTTAAAAAGAATAGAAATATAAAAATGTCTCTTACAACAGTACGTTATAAATTTAAAGGAATTCAAAATTATTATACTTCTATAAATGTTCTTTATACTGTAAGTTATTTTTTTTATCAATAAATATACATTAACTTAATTATAGGTTATTTCATTAGTATTATTATTAATAGGAAATTATGTTAGAGAATTAACATATCCATTCTCTTCTGGAGTAATATTAGGTCTTATCATATGTAGTATTATTATTGTTTTTATTGCTATATATGGTTTCTATATAGGTAATCGTCAAAATCATGTTAGTATTGTTTTTTATATAATACTTCTTTCTTTTGCATTACTTGCTCAATTGGCAGTTGCTGCAGTATGTATCTTTCATACAACAACAAGTGAATTAAATGAAGAAGTTAAATATCATTGGAAAAATTCAAATAATGATCAAATTTTTAAATTTGAAAATCGTTTTGATTGTTGTGGTTTAACATCAACAATGGATTCAGCTGTCAATTGTACATTATTAAAATGTTCCCAAAATAAAGATTGTGATCCATGTATAAATGTTATTAGTATAAAAATTTTAGAAGGATTAATACTTGCTGGATCAGTTGGAATTGTTACTTCAGTATTTTATTTTATTGGAATTTATGCTGCTTACAAGTATAAACAGGGAATCGATGATTACTGGGAAGATCATTTAATGATAAGTGAAGAGAGTGATAGTGAATTTTACTATGAATAATCTTGAAACAACCACCTTACTTTGGTTGGAATACTGTTTTATTTTAATCTAAATAAAAATATAAGATTGTTGTAAAAAAATGTTAATTAATTTTTAATTATATATTGTTAATTTTTCAAATATTTTGTAAACTTTAATAAATTACTAAATGAAATGTTTTATAGGATTATTTATTACAAATGCAACCAGATTTATCACCACATCTTCATACTGATGAATGTAATGTTTTGATAGATATGCTTTTTTCATGTTACAAAGAACATCCTATAGGAAAACTTCTTGGAAAATGTTCTACTATAGATGAATGGGTTTGGAAGTGTACTAAACAGGAACGTATTTGGAGAAGGTATTTTTTTTTTAATTATAATATTGTAATATTATTTTTAGAGACACAAATCCAAGTTATGGTAAAAGAACTTATGAATCAAAACGATTGCCTATTGAATATTGGACACCAACATTACATAAATTGAAATCTGAAGGAAAAATAAATATAGATGAATCAAATGGTTGTAAAATATAAATAGGATAAAAGAAATTTATTTTGATGTATCATATAACATATTATATATTTATCAATTTATTAAAAAGAGATTTATAATTTTTGTTTTCCTACAATTTTATCTACTGCACTTTCAAAAATATATCTACCAGTAAGAAAAGTTATACAAAGATGGGTATATAAAGATAAGATTAATGACATTGTTTGTGATGAAGTCATATCTCTTTCATCTTTTGGTTTCCTTAAATTTGCTATTAAAAATTGAATATTAAAAAAACTAAATATTATATCTAATAGTAATCCTAAAAAATATTCTGTATTAATTTTTGAAAATATTGATGTTAAAATTAAGCTAACACATAAACCAATACCCATAATAACTATTATAAATTTAGTTCTATTTCTACCAAGACGTGGTCCAATAATAGTAATCGAGGATACTAATACAATTGGAAGGTAATATGTCACAGATCCATCTGATATTGTTAATTCCAAATAATTTATAACATTTTCAACACAAATACCAAATATGAAAGCATTTAAAATTAAATCTAAACGTCTCTCAGCTATTGTCATAAAATTATTGTCTGATATTCGTTTTATTAAAAATAAACGTAATGGAAGTAGTAAATATGTTATTAATGCTGTTGCTGGTAAACCAAATATAGAACTCATTAAATAACTACCAATACTACATTTTCCTATTGAATGGCCAATTTCTTTGGCAGATGTTATAATAAAACTCCAAAAATATGCAACTGTTATATAACCATAATCAAATTTTTCTGGTATATCAGAAAAATCAGTTATATTATCAAATGCTCCTATGATAATATCCATAATAAATGATACAAATGTATCATATCCTTGTGTAATTTTAAAAAGTGTTACATCAACAGCATTATACTCAATTTCATTATCAGATGTTCCTCTTTTTACAACACTAAATTAGTTGATTAAAATAAATAATATTAATACTTACAAATCTAAGTATTTCTTTTTTTTATCTTGATTATTATTATTATTATTTTTAGATGGGTCAGAAAAGTTATTAGACATATTAATAATGTCATAAAAAAATTTATAATCATATCTATATTAATTAGATGTTTAAAAATTAGAATATTATTTATATGTATTATTGAAGTATTATTACTTAAAAATAATCTCAAAAATATATTTATATATGATAAGAAAGAAAATGTGAAAACTTTGTATAACCTTTTTTAAGAGAAAAAAAATGTGTTGATTATCAAAAGTTTAATTAATTTTTTAAAAAATTATGTTAAAATATAAATATTGTAGTGAAAAATGTAAAATTATCATTTAATATAAAATAGTAATTTTTAAATGAAATTTGATTTAAGGTTAACAAAAGGCTAAAAAAAAACCGTTTGTAATTATGGCTTTTTATAAGAATAAATTTTTAATCTAGATATGAAATTTTCAAAAAAGTTTAATACGTTTGTAAGATTTTTATTGAAACATTTCTAAATAAAATATAAAAAAACCATTTAAGTGATGTTGTTTTTTTTATTTTAAGTATAATATTAATCATTTACCTTCTATTTGTTCTGTACAATCAGATTGCCAGTATAAAATTTGTTTTTATGTTTAATTAAATTAATCATCCAAGTTAATGATTGGAATGACATTGTATCTTTGAAATTTATCAATGAATAATTTAAATTATGAGAGGTTTAAAAAGTTTCAACTACAATTGGTAAATTTTTTAGCTACAACTATCATTCGTATCATTTCTTTTTTTTTTAATATTTTTAGTAATTTTTTAATAAATAATACTGTAATGATTATCAACCACTATCAATGGAAAACAACAATTATTAGTCTTTGCTTTCAGAATAGATTATCAAAAGAGAAAGATTGATAAAAAGAATCGGTATTAAGAAAAAGATTTAGAAATAAAGTAGTAACGAACAAACCAGGAGATTCAGATAAACTGACAATTATAGATAATAAAATTGAGTTAATTTTTTTTTATTTATTAATGATATTAATAAAAGTATATATTTTCAAAAATATAATAAAATAATAACTAATATAAAAGTACAATTTTTGTTTAAATCAATTTATTTTCTAGAAAGTTCTGTGAAAATAAATGTGAAATTTGATGTATTTTGTATATTCAAATTTTCAATAAATTATAACACATTTTTGAAAAGTTATATTCAAATTATAGAACATAATTTTCAAAAACAATGTTTTAATTCTACGTCATCAAAGAATATAGAAATATATTTTTACTTAATTGTCAATTTTTTTTTGTAAGAATTTGATATATCAAAAAAAAAACTATTTCTTTTACGTTACAAAAAACTAAAAACTTTTGAAAATACTAAAATGGTGATATCAAAATGAAACAATAAAAAATATAATTTTATAATATGTAAATTTTTTATAATAAATCAATTGATACATTTTTAAAATATCAAGAGATATTTTATTTACCTAAAATTAATTTTTCTAATTAAATGTTTTTGAGATAACATAGTTATATATTGAAAGTATTTTTTCATAAAATACAAAAAAATTTTTTTTTACCTTTTTTATACAATAAAATTATTAATTCATAGATAAAAATTGTAGTGCATGTTACTTGACAACAATTACTTTAGATTTATTTTTTGTAAACTACTTTTTTTAATCACGGAATAAAATTTATTTTGATTTTTATATGCAAATTATACTAATTTATGATTGAGTTTCATTCCAATAAATTTTAACAATGTATTCAAGTGAAGACAATTGTTGTTATATAATCTATATTTTTTAGTAATAAAGAGTGAAATTATAAATTTTTGTTATGAATTAACTATATACAAAGTACAATAGTAAAAGTTGAAAATTTAATTTTTATTAATTATTTGTTTAATAAAAATATGCATAATATTGAAATTTTCAAAAAAAAAACCTTTGAAATTAGAGTAATCCTATGACATGGAAAACAATCCAAATTTAAAAAAGGTAAAATTAGAAAACATTTTAACTTATGATTTGTGATATACGGTAATTAGTTGTCTGTATCCATGATCAGAAAAAAATTTAAATAAACTCTTGTTTTTAAAACTTTTATTTGTTTAAATTATTTCAAAGAACATCAGACTTAATAATTGAAATTTATTCCTATTAATTAAGCTAAAAAAAAGTTTTTTTAAATATCTAATCTTTTAGAATATTTTTTTGCTAATCAATTAAGCTTAATACCAAATTTCTATATCAATAAAAAATTTAATTTTTCCTTCAATACTTATAACTCTTCTAATTTTTTTTTGATTTTTTTGCAATGTTTTTCTTTTTTTAAACTAATAAAAAATAAACTATTTTATTATAAAAAAAATTTAATAAGTTAATTTAGTAAAAAATTATTTAACTTAAATTACTTTTTTTTGTTTAATGTAATAAAATTTGTATATTAAAAATGCATTATGTTAATTTTGATAAAAATTTTGAATATCTGAATAATAAATTCTAATTTTCAATATAAAAAAAAAGGATTTAAATGTTGATTTTTTCATCAAAAAAGCAATTAAAATTTTTTTGGATTATTTCCAGCTTTATTGCTTTGTTGCTGTTTCATCATTTCAACTGCTGTGATCAAAGTCCTGATGAGAATCTCTTCTTTTTGGTGCCATGAAAAATTACTAATGAAATATTTTCAATTGCTATAGAACACTTAACTATGACACAAATTGTCATTGTAAAATGAACATTGAACAAATACAATCATACGGATTCCAGTTTCTGATTTTTACTTAAGGATTCAATAATTTATTCAAGTTTAAAAATTTTGATTTCTAATTTACTTTTTCTTTAGATACCAGTCACGTATAACATTTCTAAAACCAACACTTTTATCTGTGGAAATGTTCAAATAAAAACAGAGAATTCAGCACTTGAAGTATATTCCTGGACCTACAGCTTTGAGTAGGAGAATAAGTCAGACATCAAAAATTTTGTTAAGTCGCTTCAAGAATCAAAAAGTCTTCCCAAATTAACGAATGAATGTGTAGATAATCAAAATAATATAGTAGTTTTGTCAAAGAATCAAAGTTATGATCCTTTGGCTGGAGGCAAAGAAATATATTATTCTTTCAGCATACCTAATGAACAGGATAAAAATCAGTTAGAATATCCATGTGAAATTTTCAAGACTATGTATGGTGAACCAGAAATTACAATTGTGAACTATGCATCATCATTATTACAGAACGGGAGATCTAGTTTTCATCTCATTAAGCAAAAGCAAATTTCACAAGGTTATAATATGAAACTTCATTTGAACGGTGATATTATTGATCCAGACTTTTACAAGGACAAAAAGATTATGATAACAAAAACGAGATTCTTAAAAGATAGTGTTCAAAATGTTTCAAATTTTGACAGTAAAGTACAATATAAATTTGGGCTGAAAAACTATGGTGTTTTGAAATTCTTCTAAAATTATGAAACGTTAGAAAATTTACAAGAAATATCAAAATTTTTTATTTCGGTCCGGAGGAAAAAAATCAATTACATCTAGAAGAGATGATACCATATTTTTCAAATGAAAGTACAGTCAAATCAAACTGTACTATTGATGGAGTTACTTTTGGCTATCTAGAATCAGTGTCATATGGCAATACCAAAGATAACTTCAAACGTTCTGAAAGCTCAATACTTTTTGAAAGTTCAAATAAAAGAAATATACATTTTAAAATGTATTTATAAAACACTAAATTAGATATTCACAACATTACCAAAATTCGTGATAGAAGATTGCTTTGTTGTTAACAATAATTCAAATGGAACGGCAATTCATGATGTCAAGATAAAACAAGAGAAGGAAAAAATTGAAAGAAGTCAAAATAAAACATTTGATATTGCTATAGATAAAATTGGAAGCGGTTTAAGCACATGTAATTGTACTTGAAATAATTTTGATTATTTTTGTCGTTATTTTAGGTATCATTGTATTATTTTATATAAAGTTTATATGAAAATGGTTTCGAGTGTGAAAGTTAATAAGTAAGTATTAATTTTTAGGGAGATGTAGTATCTTGAAAATGTTGAAGAAATTATTGCAATTGTTAGTGAAAACTTTAATAATGATAAAAATGTTAATACAAAGACATATAATTAGCCATATAACAAAAGTACTCACGGAAATATAACTGTCAATTTGAAAAAAAATATACCAACAGAGCTTCTTAACATTGAAGTCTTTAAATTTACATTGACTATGAGTAAAGAGAATCCAATAGATATGACACACTTTCATATTAAAAATTGGAAATAATATGAGATTTCAATTACTGATCTTTACCATACAAAATTATACAAAAAGGTTTCTGACATTGCTGGCAATAAAAAACTTTTTCTTCATATTTCACATGGTACTGGATCACGTGGATTGATCTTTACATACTTTAATTGTATCTATGAAGTTATGGCAAGTAATACAACTATTAATAATTTTATGAAAGTTATAAAAGAAGTTCGTAAAAAGCGTTACAAAGATAACATAACTAATATGGAATATGGAAATATTTTAAAAATATTTTTCTTCTTAATTGATAATAAAATAATTGTTAATTCAAGAAATTCTCGATTATTATTTGACGAAAAATATGACAACACATCTTTAAATTAGAAGATCGTAAATGTCGAATGAATGAAAATCTAAAAACTTTCTATCGTTTTTTAATACTGTAAATTTAGGGAAAATAAAAATTACTTGTGACCAAATTCAAAATGTGAAGAATGATTCAGATGAAATTCTAATATAAAAATGTCTAAACTTTTATGCTTTTAATAAGGTAAATGTACTAATGAAAATTTGTTACAGAGATATTCCATACTTCGATAAAAGTATACTGATCGTTAGAAAAAAAGTAAAAAATGATACTAATGGATTTATTTATGCTAATGAAATAAAATATAAAATAGTTGGAGAAAAAGAAAGAAAACATATTTTGTGTCAGGTAAGGTACGAAAATTTTATTATTTTGTCTAAATTATATTTTTAGGAATCATCATCAACTGCAGACAATATTGAAATTGTAATTGTACTCATCAATAAGAAGGAATTTAATAAATAATCGAATGAAGAACCAAAATGTCATATATACTTTCCAATGAAAACCAATAAGTATATTATCACAAACTACACAGTAATAAAAATAGTTACAAATGTGATGAGAAAAATTATACTATCAAATAAAATTTAACTATTATCAATTCAAGTAATTTTTAATTGCTGCATTATTTGGATTGGCCTGATAAATGCAAACTTACTTGTTAAAAAAATTTTAATAATTTATATTTTTTAACAGTACCTCGTAGATCCAAAACTTTCTATGAACTTTACAAAAAAATTATTAGTTTGTATAATGATCGCCACATAGCTATTCATTGTAAAGCAGGAGTTTGAAAAACAGACACATTTTCATTAGTACTCTATATGATAGTCTTAATCAATTTAAAAAATTTTTTAATCCAACAAAAAATCTAGTTATAATATAAAAACATTGAAATTTTAATGATTAAAAATAATAACTTTAAATATTTTATACATTTATTATTTTATTTACTATTAAAATAAATGTATACATCTGATAACATTTTTAAGTTTAAAAATAAACAATTTTAAAATGTTTTATCTAATTTATTAATTATGAACTTTCAATTATTTTAATCTTTCAATGAAATGACTATTATCATAGGAAAAATTATATGCAGCACTCTGAAAATCTTTTTACTATAACTTACTTTATTTATTAAGTTTTTTTTTGGTCTAAAATAGTAATATAAAAATTTAAAACTAATATATTCAAATTTTTGTTTATTCAAAAATTACAAATAAATTTAAAAAAATATTTATTATGATTGAAATAAAAAAGTACATATATTATTTGCTTAATAGCATAGAAAATTGTCTTGATACTAATATATCAATTGATTGAAAGAAACTTCACATGGATAAGTTAAAACAAAAATATTTTATATTTAAACATATAATCACTATAAAATGAAAATGTTATGTTTTATGATTGTACTCGAAGTTTTTAAACAAGTTAATTAATGATAATTTAAATAAATATATAACAATTAATTGTGATAAAAATTTTTATATGTTATTAAAAAAATTTAATTATTTGTTTTAAGTATTTTAAAACTTTTGATAAATTTATATTTTAAAGTAAGATAAAATTAAAAAAAAAAGATATATAAAACAAAATAGATAATATACAAAAAGTTATTTTTAAATAAAAAGAAAATTCTTAAAATAGATATTTATATTTAAAATTAATAAAATATTATTTAAGTTGTAAATTTAAGGATATTAGTGTAATTTTAATGATAAAGCAAAAATATAAAGAGTAAAAATTAATTTTATTTTAAAGACAAATTATTTAAAAATATCTTAAGATATGTTTTTGATTACTTCTAAAGAATTTGTTTTGGCTTTTTAACTTCATCTATCTGTGACATTGAAGACAGTATTGTAAAAATAAATATGAGATTTATAAGAAATTAAAATAAAATATAAGTTAAGATATAAAATTGAAAAATGATGAGCCCGATAATAATATTATATATGGGTAGTAATCAAATATAAAAATTAATATTTTATTGACTAGTTAAGGATTTAATTTTTCTATCAACATCTGAAAGAATTGTTTCAATTTTTTCAAGTGAAAGCCTTGTTTTTAAAACTAAATCTTTTGTTGGTAAAATTTTAACTAATTCATCTGCATGCTCTAAACATACAAAATATTTTTCACTTTCTTTTTTAGATACCAATGCTGATAAAAAACACGTTGTACCACAAATTTTACATTCTCTTAAATTATCATTTATTTTTTCAAATAAAACAGTCTCTTCATGTTTTATACCTAATTTATAAACATGTTTTCTTAATTCATCTTCTTTATCAGCCATTATTTTTAATTCATTATAAATGGCAATTATTAAATGAGATCCTAACTCATCAATATGTTTATAAAGATTATAAATTAACTCATCATGAGCAAATACGCAATGGCGTTTTATAGATTGATAATGATCAATACAATTTCTACCATAAATTAACCAATCAGCTGGGGCAAAATTACAAGCTTCTGCAACATTAAAACCACAATTAAAACCTGCATGATAGGCTCTAGGATATGTAACTACAATTTCACCTTCATTTTGATGAACTGTAGTAACTTTAAGTCCTCTTTCTATTAATATATTTGGATTAATAACAAGTGTTAATGTATGCATAATTCCTGGTTGACATTGAAATAATTCTGGTACAAGTTGTTTTGCAATATTATCAAATTTTTCACCATCTAATCCTGAAACTCCATACCATACTTTTGTATCACCTTTATGATGATAATTAATTGAATACATCCAATGATCTTCTGTATGCCAAGCAAATGTTGAAAAAGCCATTCCAACATAAATCCATGGTACTATCATACCAGATATATCAACTCCAATATATTTTAATACAGTTTCTTCTAGATATGGTATATTATTTATATTCCAAGGATGTTTAAGATATTCATTAAAATCTTTTAAAGAAACATTTTTATTACATTTATCTTTTGCACTTTCTCTAGGAAATCCACTACCATAAATTCCTGCTGATAAATCAGCACCATATTTAACAGAGACAGAATTTTGATTAATTGCATTTTTCCAGTATTCTTTTTCAATTTCTTGTATAGAAATAGTACTTAAATTGTTTACACAAAAATATTTTTTTTTAAAATCATCACAATATTCTTTAAATTCTTTTAAAGTAAATGCTTCACGTGATTCCTCAAAACCATAAGAAGAACCAATTGATATTAATGATTTTTCAATACATTCAATACATTTCCATTCATTTGTACCAGGTTTCTTTTGTTTTGGATCAAAACAATAACTATGACATACTTTACTACAATCTTCACATATCATTATACATTTTTCATTTTCATTTTTATGACAACAATAACAACATTTTGATTCTCTTTTAGGTTTTTTAGGTAATGATGGACAATGTTCTTTAGATCGTAATCCTGCCATCATCCTACCAGGTGCCTGTCTTGGTTCAACAAAATTTGAAAAATCACGTATAATATCAACATTAGTTATAGATTGTTCCTCAGCATATTTATTCATTTTTTTCATACTTTCAGCAAAAGAAACTAATACTTTAAAATAAGCTTCCTTAAATCTACCACTTTGACTTGCTTTAAAACCACAATATTGTGATATTTTTCCCCAATTTTTTTGTATACAACATTCCTCATAACCACCCAAATTTTTTACTAACTATAAAAAAAAACAACAACAATAACATTTAATTATATAATATTATATTAATATATATATCTTACTTTGTATAACCAAAAATAATCTATACTTTTTCCATCAACAGTCATTTGTTTATATGTTTTACCCTGATAACTATAAAAATAATCAAGTCTTTCTTGAAATTGTGATTTAGCTCTCCTCATCATATCAATTTCTCCTATATTTTGATTTCTTGGTTTAAATTTAAATTTATTTTCATCAATAACAAATGGTGGTTTAAATGAAGATGGTGGTACAATTTTTATAACACCATACTGTTCAGCTTCAGGTTTAATTTTTCTAATATAATCAATAGGTGATTTAAATTCTTCCTCAGTTGGATAATATATAGGAGCTAATGGTATAGCTTTAAAAGAACGATATTTATTTTCCATACTTCGTTCCATTTTGTATAAATAAATTGGCTTATGCAAATTAATTATACTATAATGTATTCTAAAAAGAGTTTGAATAATTTTATATTATATTTTAAAGTGAAATAAATTATTATATTTATAAAAAAAATAGTTTATTATTATTAAGAAAACGTGTAATTTAAAAAAAAAAAGTATAGTTAAAAAAAAAAATAGATATATGATATATCTAACTGTATAAATGTTTCTCTGTATGATGTAGTTAAAAGCAAATCCAAAAATGGTATAATGAGGAAAGTTGAAGATAGAAGACAGAGAAACGACAACAAGAGGAAATACGCAGCATCTTACTCATAAATGTCTAATCAATATGTTGTATAAAAGTTATTAGAATGAAGAAAAACATTATAAAAAAAAAAACTCATATAGTATATCAATTTTTTTTTTTTTCATAATCATATTATATTATAAGTACAATGCAATTTAATAGAAGGTATATTTCTGATAACATTATTCACCATTATATTTAATTTCTTTATGACTGGTTAAATTATAGTTGGGAAAATGTTATAAATAAAAAGAAAGAGGCTGTCATTTATTTAGATTAGTAATAAATATATATATATAATAATATATATATCTACTACTGAAAGATGAGATTTAGAAAAAAAAAATAATGTCAAAGATAAAATAAATTTCTTGAAGTTAAAATTTGCGTAAAAATTTATAATGATAGTAATTTTAACATATATGTATATATTGATATTTATCAATATTATTATCAAATATTTCCATGAAATCATACGTATCTTGTTGAAGTATATTTAATAAATATCATCTTAATAAATTTTATTTGTTGATCATTTAATATTAGTAAATTTATATGTATATAGAAAATTAAAACTTTTATTAGTATTAAATTTTATTAAAATTGTAAAAATCCTTTTTAGTTATTAATAAATTTCAAATAAAAAAAATTAATTTGTATGTTTTTAACATATAAAATGAGATTAATTTTAAAGTATGAAAAAATTGATTTTCAATGAAGATAATAATTTACTATTTTATTTTAATAAATTGACTCATCCATATTACTAATAAAATCAGTCCTACACATTTTTGATAAAAAAATAATCGGTTTATTTAACAATATATATATACGAATGCACATTTATGAGAGATATTTTATTATTAATATGTTTATATTTTATATATTAACTATAAATACCAAGAATGTTTTAAATATTTTTTTTTATAAAACATTTTATAGTTTGAGTCATTTTATTGTAGATTTATTTTTTAAAGGTCGTTCTTATAGTTTGCATTTTAAATGTCCTATATATAAAAACATTGAAAAAACTTTTTTATAGATAAATATCTTTATATTAAATGGCACGACAGGCCTTTTGTTAACTATTTAAATGATAGATAGGCAAAATGTATTGTGAAAAAAATTTTTTTTCTTGCCATAGTTATATTGCCATTTCTCTCTCTTATATCTTCAATTGTACTATCTCTTTCAACAGTGTTATACACATCGAATTGACATACAAACATAGCATTCTATAAATTTATTTATTACAGTGTGTTATAAGTATTGGCCTTGTTCATTATATTATCAAACTCAGCGAAAACTCTGAGCTGCGTTTCTTACTGCATTGATGTTAGTATTGTTTCTGTTGATGTCAATGTTTGCGGACATCTCTCTTTAGAAAATGACATAAAATTTCTTTTTGTCAACAATTGCATTTTCAGATTATTTAAATACTTTTACATTTATAAAATGTTGATTAATTGATTTAACATTTTTATCATCTGGGCTCCCCACTTTTGGAGATAATTTTAATATTTATTTATTTATTTTCATATTATTTTTTTACTAGATATTGATAAAATTAGAGATTTTTTAAAAATAAATTATAATATATATTATATGATATTTTTATTTATTTTGAATATTAAATATACATAAATAGTTTGAAATAATTTAATAAATTCATTGATTAACTTAACTATATTTTAATTTTATTACTAAGAATGTTATCAATTTTAGTATTATTCATGATAACAATATATAGTTTGGATATTATAATAACTTTCTCAGTTTATTCATAATTGTTTATACTTAAAATTGTAATGCTTTATAGCTTATGTAAATTTAACTCTGATAATATGCTATTTATTTATAATTTATGTGACTTGAAATGAACAATTTTTTCTCTACTTTAATATTCTAGTTATACTTGTCTTTTAAACTAATGATTCTATTTTTAGACTTGATTTAATACAACAACAAAAAAAAATGTCAGATGGAAATCCACCAGAGCCTGTATTAGAAGTACCACAACCACCAACAGAAATTAAAATTTTAGAGACAGCTGAAGATATACAAAATAGACGTCAAGAAGTTTTAGGACATTATACTCAATTTAAAGAGTATGCTAAAGTAAAAAGAGATAGATTGGAGGAAGCCCGTCAATTTCAATATTTTAAAAGAGATGCTGATGAATTGGAAATTTGGATTTTAGAAAAGTTACAGACTGCTGCTGAAGAATCATTTAAAGATCCAATTAATTTACAAGCTAAGATTCAGAAGCATGAAAGTTTTGTAGCTGAAGTACAAGCACATTCCAATGCTATTACAAAACTTGATAAAACTGGAAATGATATGATACAAAATGGGCATTTTGCAAGTGAAACAATTAGGAAACGCCTCCAAGAATTACACGCCTTATGGGATAAATTATTTTTCAAGCTCAATGAGAAAGGGGTTAAATTGCAACAAGCATTAAAATTATTACAATATAATAGACAATGTGATGAAGTTCTTTATTGGATTAAAGATAAAGAAGCTTTTGTTACAGCAGAAGATTTTGGAATGGATTTAGAACATGTAGAAGTATTACAAAGAAAATTCGATGAATTTTTAAAAGAGCTTGGTAATCATCATTATAGAATTAATGATGTTAATCAAGCAGCAGATAAATTATATGATGAAGGACATCCTGAAGCTGAAGCAATTTTTAAAAAAAGAGATGAAGTTAATGAAGCATGGCATAAATTAAATACTCTTGCTGCCACCAGAAGAGAAGGATTATTTGGAGCTCATCAAGTTCAACGATTCAATAGAGATATTGATGAAACAATGAGTTGGGTTGTTGAGAAAGAAGCCATTCTTACTTCAGATGACTTTGGAAGAGATCTTAATAATGTACAAGCTCTTCAAAGAAAATTAGAAAATACTGAAAGAGATTTAGGTGCAATTGAATCTAAAATGGAACAATTGAAAAAAGAGTCTGAGAGACTTATTCAAACACATCCAGATAGAGCTGAAGCTATTGAAGCTAAAATGAATGAAGCTCAAAATAGATGGGAAAATTTGAAAAAACAAGCACAAGCAAGAAAAGAAGGACTTGATAGAAGTTTCAATCTTCAACGTTTCCTTGCTGATTATCGTGATTTAATGCTTTGGGTTTCTGATATGAAATTAATTATTGGTGCCGGAGAATTAGCTAGAGATGTTGCTGGTGCAGAAGCATTACTTGAAGCTCACCAAGAACACAAAGGTGAAATTGAAGCTAGAGAAGATAGTTTTGTTCAAACTAAAGAAGCTGGAGAAAAAATGCTTATTGAAAGTTTTCCAGAAAGTGTTGAAATTAAGGAGAAATTAGACAATTTAAGCAATGAAAGAGATTCATTACTTGCATTATGGGAAGAGAAACGTGTTCTTTATGAACAATGTATGGATCTTCAATTATTTTACCGTGATACTGAACAAGCAGAAACATGGATGACTAAACAAGAAGGCTTTTTAAATAATGAAGATTTGGGAGATTCTCTTGATGCTGTAGAATGTCTTATTAAAAAACATGAAGATTTTGAAAAAAGTCTTGCTGCTCAAAGTGAAAAGATAAATGCTCTTGATGAGTTTGCTACTAAACTTATAAATGGAAATCACTATGCAGCAAATGATGTTGCTAATAGACGTGATATTCTTTTATCTAGAAGAAAGCAACTTATTGATAGAGCTGCATTGAGAAGAAGTAGACTTGATGAAAGTTTCAGACTTCAACAATTCGATAGAGATTGTGATGAAATGGTTAACTGGATCGTTGAAAAACTTAAGATTGCAAACGATAAATCTTATCTCGATCCAACAAATATTAGAGGAAAACTTCAAAAACACATTAATTTTGAGCAAGAACTTAAAGCTAATAAAAATCGTCTCGATGATATTAATCAATCTGGACAAGATTTAATTTCAGCTGATCATTTTGACAAAATTCACATTAAAAGTCGTCTTGAAGATGTTGATTCTCGTTGGAATGAATTGGTTGATGCTACAGCACTTAAAGGTGCCAAATTGAAAGAAGCCAACGATGAACAATTGTTTAATCGTAATATTGAAGATATTGAACTTTGGTTAAGTGAATTAGAAGGTCAACTTAGTAGTGAAGATTATGGTAAAGATCTTACTTCAGTTCAAAATCTTCAAAAGAAACTTGCACTTATTGAAAGTGATTATAATGCTCATCATGATCGTATTGATAACATTAAGAATCAAGCTAAAACATTTGCTGATATTGAACATTTTAACGCTCCAACAATTATTAAAAAACAAGAAGGTTTACTTCAAAGATTTGACAATCTTAGAGAACCAATAACTAAAAGAAAAGTTAAGTTGGATGAATCTCTTCAAGGAAATCAATTATTTAGAGATATTGAAGATGAATTGGCATGGATCCGTGAAAAAGAACAAATTGCTTCAAATACTAACAGAGGACGTGATTTGATTGGTGTTCAAAATTTAATTAAAAAACAAAATGCATTAATTGCAGAAATTAATAATCATGAACCTCAAGTTGAATCTGTTGCAGCTGCTGCTGAAGCTATGGTTGAGAGTGGACATTTTCTTGCTCCAACTATCAGAGATAAGGTTGCAACATTAAAAGACAATTGGAGAAATCTTAAAACAAAGGCTGAAAAAAGAAAACAAGATTTAACTGATTCTCTTCAAGGTCATCAATATATGGCAGATGCAACCGAAGCCGAAAACTGGATGAGAGAAAAAGAGCCAATTGTTGGTAGTATTGATTATGGTAAAGATGAAGATTCTGCTGAAAGCTTGCTGAAAAAACATCGTGCATTAATGAGTGATTTAGAAGCTTTTAAATCTACAATTGATGTTCTTTCAAAACAAGCTAATTTATGCAAATACCAAGAACAACCTGGTGGGCATTTAGGTAGAGAATGTGTTATTGCACTTTATGATTACACTGAAAAATCTCCTAGAGAAGTATCAATTAAAAAAGGAGATGTTTTAACTTTATTAAATGCTCATAATCCAGATTGGTGGAAAGTTGAAGTAAATGATAGACAAGGATTTGTTCCTGCTACTTATGTTAAGAAACTTGAACCTGGTAGTGCTCATTATCAACAAGCAATGGCTGCCAATCAAGCTAACTCTATAAACTCTAAGCAACATTCTATTGAAGATCAATATCAAAACTTGCTTCTTCTTGGAGATACAAGAAGAAGAAAACTTGAAGAAGCTTGCAAAGGATATCAACTTCTTCGTGAAGCTAATGATTTAGCTGAATGGATCAGATCACGTGAAACTGTTGCTTCTGAACAAGAAATTGGTACAGATTTGGAACAAGTTGAAGTGCTTCAAAAACGATTCGATGACTTCAAGGGTGATTTGAAAGCCAATGAAGTTCGTCTTCAAGAAATGAATCAAATTGCCACTGCTCTTAGTGCTTATGGTCAAACAGAAACAGCTGTTAAAATTAAACAACAAATCGATGATTTGAACTTGAGATGGAAAGCTCTTGAAAAGAAGGCAATTCAAAGAGAACAACAACTTGATTCTGCCCATGAAGTTCAACGTTTTCATCATGATATAGATGAAACAAAAGAATGGATTCAAGAAAAGAATGAAGCTCTTGACACTGATGACTTTGGAAGAGATCTTAGATCTGTTCAAGCTCTCCAAAGAAAACATGAAGGTATTGAAAGAGATTTGACTGTTCTCGGAGATAAAATTCGTACACTTGATGAGAAAGCTAACAAATTAAGACAAACTCATCCAGAAGCTGCTGAACAAATTTATGATCTTCAAAAAGAAATAAATGCTCAATGGACAAGACTTACACAAAAAGCCAATAATAGAAAAGAAAAACTTTTGGATTCATACGACTACCAAAGGTTTTTATCTGATTTCAGAGATCTCATGCAATGGATTTCTGGAATGAATCAACTTGTCAGTTCCAAAGAATTGGCTAATGATGTTACTGGGGCTGAAGCTCTCCTTGAAAGACATCAAGAATACAAGACAGAAATAGATTCTCGAGCAGCAACTGTTAACGCTTTTGATCAATTTGGAAATCAACTTATTAATGCAAATCATTATGCATCAGAAGATGTTAAAAGACATATGGCTGATGTAGCTGAAGCTCGTCAAAAATTAAAAGATGCTTGGATTGCTAGAAGAAAAGTTCTCGATCAATGTTTGGAACTTCAATTATTCTACAGAGATTGTGAACAAGCTGATACTTGGATGAGTGCAAGAGAAGCTTTCTTGAATCAAGAAGATGGTGGAAATGTTGAAAGCTTAATTAAAAAACATGAAGACTTTGATAAAGCAATTGCTTCACAACAAGAGAAAATTAATGCACTTAACAAATTTGCTAAACAACTTGTTGACAATGATCATTATTCAAAACATGATGTTGATAATACAATCAAAAAAATTCTTAAAAGATGGGAAGGCTTAAAAGATGCTCTTATTAAGAAAAGAAGTAAACTTATTGAATCACAAACACTTCAACAATTTAGTAGAGATGCTGATGATATTGAAAACTGGATTGCAGAGAAATTCCAAATTGCTCAGGAAGAATCTTACAGAGATCCAACTAACATTCAACAAAAACATCAAAAACAACAAGCATTTGAAGCTGAACTTTCTGCTAATGCTGATAGAATTGCATCACTTATAAGTGCAGGTCAAAATCTTATAAATTCTGCTAAATGTGGTGGTGGTGAAGAAGCTGTTTCACAAAGACTTAAAAGTTTAAATGATCAATGGGAACTTTTAGTTAAAACAACCACAGAAAAATCATCAAGACTTCGTGAAGCCAATAAACAAAAAAGTTTCATGGCTGCTGTTAAAGATCTTGAATTCTGGTTAGGTGAAATTGAACGCTTGTTAGCTTCTGATGACTATGGTAAAGATTTAGCTTCCATAGAAAATCTCTTGAAAAAACACCAATTATTACAAGCTGATATTGATGGACATCAAGATAAAGTTAATGATATGAATAGGCAAGCTGATATTCTTCGTGATGCTGATCAATTTGACAACAATAAAATAGACGAAAGACGACAATCAATTAATAATAGATATGAAAGAGCTAAAGAATTAGCTGATGAAAGAAGAGATAAACTTAATAAAGCACATGCTGTTCATCAATTTTTACGTGATATAGATGAGGAAGAATCTTGGATTAAGGAAAAGAAACTTCTTGTAAGCTCAGATGACTATGGAAGAGACTTGACTGGAGTTCAAAATCTTAAACGCAAACACAGACGTTTGGATACAGAACTTGCTTCTCACAAACCACAAGTTGAATCTGTAAGAGAAAAAGGAATCGAATTATTACGTGCTGCAGATTATGTTCATCCAGAAATTGAAGCTAAAATGGCTGAAAGAATGAAAGCATTAGAAGAAAATTGGGAAAGTATTAAAGATCTTACAGATACAAGACAAAAGAAATTAGCTGAAAGTGAAGATTACCAAAACTTTATTGGTAAAGTAGAAGAAGAAGAAGCATGGATGAATGAAAAAGAACAAATTCTTAGTGGTGACAATTTTGGAGACAATATGGCTTCTGTTCAAGGACTTCTTAAAAAACATGAAAATTTCCTTGGTGATATGAAAGCTCATGAACAAAGAGTTGAAGATATTAATGTTCAAGGACAAGATCTTATTGATAGTGGAAATCATAATAGTCCTGACATTAGAAAGAAAGTTGAAAATCTTAGAACTCATTTTGACAAAATTCGTCAATTAGCATTAAGTAGAGGACAAAAACTTAGAGATAGTTCTGCTTATCTTCAATTCCTTTGGAAATGTGATGTTGTTGAATCATGGATTGCTGAAAAAGAAAATATGGTTAAGAGTAATGATTATGGAAAAGATTTATCTTCAGTTCAAAATCTTTTAGCTAAACAAGAAACTTTTGATGCTGGATTAAATGCTTTTGAACATGAAGGTATTCAAAGAATTACTGAACTTAAGGATCAACTTGTTGCATCATCCCATCATAATTCTCCTCAAATTGAAAGAAGACATGCTAATGTAATACAAAGATGGCAAGAACTTCTTAGAGATAGCGCTACTAGAAGACAAACTTTAATTGCTCATAGCCAAAATTATAAAAAGATTGAAGAATTATTCCTTACATTTGCTAAAAAAGCTTCTAACTTTAATTCTTGGTTTGAAAATGCTGAAGAAGATCTTACTGATCCAGTAAGATGTAATTCTCTTGATGAAATTCGTGTTCTTAGAGAAGCTCATGCTCAATTCCAAAAAAGTTTAGTTACTGCTGAAGAAGATTTTAAACAACTTCAAGAATTAGATAGAGTAATAAAAAGCAAAAATGTTGGCCAAAATCCATACACTTGGTTTACTATGGATGCTTTAGAAGATACGTGGAAAAATTTACAAAGAATTATAAAAGAAAGAGAAATGGAACTTGAAAAAGAACATAGAAGACAAGAAGAAAATGATAGATTACGTAGAGAATTTGCTAAATTAGCAAATGATTTCCATAAATACATTACTAATATTCGTACAGATATGTTAGATACTGATGGAACATTAGATCAACAACTTGAAATGGTTAAACGTAAGGCAAGTGATATCAGACAACTTCGAAATGCTTTACGTCAAATTGAAGATCGTGGTGCACATCTTGAAGAGCTTCTTATTTTAGATAATAAATATACACAACATTCAACAGTTGGTTTAGCTCAGGCATGGGATCAACTAGATCAACTTGCCATGAGAATGCAACACAATTTAGAACAACAAATAATAGCATGTAATCAATCTGGAGTAACAGAAGAGGCACTTAGAGAATTCTCCATGATGTTCAAACATTATGATAAGGAGAAGCGAGGCGTTTTGGATCACCAACAATTCAAAAGTTGTCTTCGTGCTCTCGGTTATGATTTACCGATGGTTGATGAAGGACATCCAGAACCAGAGTTCCAAAGAATTTTGTCAATTGTTGATCCTAACAATACTGGAGACATTCATCTTCAAGATTACATGAACTTCTTAATTAGCAAAGAAACTGAAAATATACAATCATCTGAAGATATTGAAAGTGCATTCAGAGCTTTGTCTAAAGAACTTAGAAGATATGTAACAGCTGAAGAATTGTATGCCAATCTTTCACCAGAACAAGCTGAATATTGTATCAAGAGAATGAAACCATATACTGATGCTATTGGTGGAAGATCCATTCCAGGAGCCCTTGATTTCGAGCAATTTGTTGCTGCTTATTTTCATAATTAAATAATTTTTTATTTGCTTATTTTAACTATACTTTTTAATTTTTTGCTTTTTAAATAAATGTAATGTGGTAAATTTAAATAAATTCATTAAAAAAATTTTAGTCTAAAAGTAAAGTCAATGTTATTTTTAATAATTTAGAATATTAATAATATAAATTTTATTAATCAATTTCAAAATTACCGTCGCATTAATTTTAAGAAAATTAAAAGTAAAAAAATTTCTTTGATACTTATGGTTAATATAAAAATAATACAACATAGTGAAACATTAAACACATAAAATGAAATTCTTCGTCTACGAAGGGTGTATTTTTTACTTGCAAATTATGATATTAGGCTTAATTTTAGAGTCGCTGACGTACTAAATTTTTTTTAAATTACAAAAATGGTTCAATAAAATTTTTCATACTAAAAAAACAAATAGATAAAAAAAAAGAAATTATTTAATAAATTTTTTTATTTTTTTAAACTATCATATGCTAAAATTACTTTATATTTAATAAAATTTTTAAAAACTTTTTTAATACTTTATTTTTATTATATCAGAAAAATTGAAAATAAATGATTACAATATATTAGGTTGTCCCATATGAAATGTTGTTTTTTTAATGCGCGACGTTTACAGCTAGTTTTAATTAATAACTAGCTATGTTTTAAAAATTCTAAAATATTTGCTAGATTCCTATGAATCTTCTCTACATAATGATATAAAGATTATGCCAAAATATAAAATTTAATTATTTTTAATTTAATTTTTTACAAAGCCTTCTAAGCGTCGATTTCCCAACATTTTCCTTTTTGAAGTTAAAAAAAGGACAAATGAAGCAAAAATAGAAAAAATTTTTGATAATGTTTTTGAGGTGAATCTTGTCAATGCTTCTACCAAAAAAAATTTTTTATAAAGATTCAGGGTGGGAAAAGAGAAGCTTGAGAATGCGCAGCATGGAGAAAAATTTCATTCTTTGATAAAAGCGTCATGAAGAACGATTTTAAAGCATATTTTTTTACAAATTGTCAGAAGGACATCTGAAGCTTCAGATGTTTCAAAATCTAAAGTTTCTAACCATTTGTAGCTAAATAGATACTCAAAAAAGAAAGGTCAAAGGTTATTGCCAGGGTTGAACATAAAGCAAGCAATTCATCGTATTGATGTCTGTTTTTTTTCAACTTTTGAGAGTAAAAATGACTCATTTTTTAAATGAAACATAACCTATGAAAAGAATTGGATTCTAGGCAGCAATAGTATCCATTTTTTATTATAGTTTCATAAAAATTTTGTCTTAAAAACTACAATAAATCTTAAAACAGGAATATAGTAGTATTTTAAAAAAATTGTGCACTGGAGATCTATGAAACCTAGTAAAACTTGTTGAAACTATGAAAACTGAATCCAATTGTGCACAATTTAAAAAAATGTTAATAAAAATAGCCCTAGGACAAATCTTTTTAGCAAAAATAAACAGCTAATTAATTTTTATAAAAAATTCTTTTTCATAGATTTCGGAAACCATGCTTCAAAAACTGAAGGATTCAAAATAAAAAATTCTTTTTTTGCCCAAAATATATCCCTAACCTTGTCCTCACTTACCCTCATTTTTTTTAAAATTTGAATCATTCTTAAAGAAGAAATTCTTCAAAAACGATAAGCCCTTAGAATCTGCCCTTGAAGCTTCTATCGCTTCTAGTTTTTAAAGTTTTTATTCTAAACGCTTGAAAAGGTAGTTATACGATAGAAAACAATTTGGTGAATCTAATGACTGTTATTAGAAGAAAAAATATTAATTTTCCACTGAGTTACGCGCATTTAAAAATTTAACAAAAAAAACAACATTTCATGTGGGACAACCTAATAGATATCATTGTTTAGAAAAAAAAAAATAATTTTTTAGTACAAGTCAAAAATTAATTACCTTTTTTTTCCTTATTTTTTATCAAAAAATTCAAATTTTTTTTGTTTAGAAAATTATTTATTAAAATATAATTATCATATACTTTTTTTTTCATTAAATTTTATTCATTTTAAAAATTGACATCAAACTTTATTTTTTTTATTGATTTATGATAATTTTCGAATATATCATATATTATTTTAATATGCAAAAAAAAAATAATTTTTTTATATTCATTTTTAAAAAATTTTAAATGGTGAGGTTCACACCATAAAAAATCTGAAAAATTTCATTTAATTATCATTGAAATTTTAAAAAAAATTATACATATGTATAATATTCAAATTTTCAAAAAAATAGTTTAGTAGATCAGTAACATTAAAATTAAGCCTAATTTTTCAGTTGCCATTGATGGAATTCCTATGCAAACTTTCAAAAATATTTTTACATCTTTTAACAGTAGATTTTTAAAAGTTATGAAAAATTTGTTTACAAGATTTTCTTCTGGATCTTCGTACTTCTACCATATGTTTAATTTTATTAAAATTTTTTGTATTTTTGTTTTCTAAATTTACATTTAAATTTTATTTGATTTTTCCCGTCACTTCAGTGGCCGTTTTTTTCTCAATGTTCAAATTAAATTCTTTAATTTTTTTTACTGAATTTTGAAAAAGTTCAACATCAAGAACCGCACTTCGTGTTTTTTTCAAACGTTGAATAATTTTTGTTTCAATATTGCTTTAACGTTGTTTTTTCATATTCCCTATGCTTTAATTTATTTATTAAACATTATATTAACATCAATTATTTTGCTGCAACGTATCGTCAAATTCATATTTTGATATATTTTCTTTCATTCTTTTCTTCTCATTGTGTTAGTGTTTCTTCCGAATCTTGTTTAATTGATAATACCATTAGTCCATCGACAGTAGATTCTCAATAAATTCTAAATCCTTATTCAAAATTTTCACTATCTTTTCACATGTTGCTGACATTGATTTTATTGGTGCTAGACTTGTTCTTAGTTTTTTACAAACTTCAGATGATAGTGACGTTAGTAAAAAATTCATTTTTAATCCAATATCTCTTATTAATTTTCCATAATATTTTCATTCTTCTTTATATTCTCTACATTGTTCATTTTTTTGAATTGAATTCAGGCATTTTTTCTTGAAACATTAACTTCTCTTTAATTTTTTCTCCTTTTGAAATGCTATTAGTGTTGAGACTCTTCTACTTATTCTCCAAACAACAATGAAACACTTAACAATAATTAAATTAAATTAAATTTTTATTAAAATATGGTTATATTTATAGTCTAATTAATATTCAAATATATCATAATTTGAATATTACAATTGAAAAAAAAAATTGTAATTTGAATATAACATTCATTACTGTAAATATTTTCTTTTATCAATAATTAAATGTTACAAAAATTATTTTATAAATTATTCTGAGTCATCCTGAATTTTTTGCATTCTTTTTAATAAAAAATTAAATATGTGTTTTTTATAATTAACTTTGTGTTATTAACAAAAGATTAATCTTTTTTTTATCTAAAAGTGATTTAATGTTTTATAAGTATTAAAAGTGTAAATATTTTTATAAAGTATATATATAAAATATAATTCAAAACATTAAAATATCATAAAGTGTTTAATTGTTTTGTAACATAAAAAATTTTTTAATGTCAATAAATAAATTATAATTGCCAAAAAATAGATTATAGAATTTGATTGATTAAATATTTTAAATTCCGATGTTTTAAAAAATTAAGTTATTAAATGGAAATAATGATTATCATTAATATAGTACATTAAAAAAAATTCATATTATACTTTTATTAATCATGAAATATTGGAGGATTAATTATAAAATATACACCTTATTATTATCATTGACAACTGATAAATCAACTAATATTGATAAAATATTTTATCATTAATGATACTTAAAGTGAATATAAAAAATTTTTCAACAATTATAAATTTAATCAGATTGTTTTATTCATTTTTAAAATAAAATATTTTTTTTTCATTGATAAAGTATAATTTATATTTCTTATATTAATAATATTTTAGGTTTTAAATTTTATAATTACTTAAAAATGATAAAATATTTCCTTTTATTTATATTTGTTTCTGGTACAATAGGAATTCATAAATTTCCAAAGTATGCTAAGAAGCCAGATAGTTCTGGTTATTATTATGATACAAAAACATTTACAGTACCAGTTGATGAATTTTCTGAATCTATTATGGATACATATGATATGAAATATTTAATCAATGATACTTATTACAAATCTGGAGGACCAATGTTTTTTTATACAGGAAATGAGGGATTTATTGAGTCATTTGCTGATAACACAGGAATAATGTGGGATCTTGCACCATTATATAATGCTTTAATTGTCTTTGCAGAACATAGATATTATGGGCTTCCACAAAATAGACCTTTTGGAAAAGATTCAAAATCTTCTATTAATCATATTGGTTACCTCACACCAAATCAAGCATTAGCTGATTATGCTAAACTTATTACTTATCTTAAAAATTCTGTATATAATAATACTAATATGAAAGTAATTTCATTTGGTGGCTCATATGGTGGTAAGTATAAATAAAAAAATTTAGTAAATTTCAAATAATTTTAGGTATGCTTAGTTTTTGGTTTAGAATCAAATATCCTCATATAGTTGATGGTGCATGGGCATCATCTGCTCCAGTTATTTATTTTGAAGGATCTCATATTGATTGGGGTGCTTTTGATAAAATAACAACAAGAACATTTGCTGCATCTGGATGTAATACAGATATGATATATAAAGGTTGGATTGCATTACAGAATATTTCAAAAACTCAAAACGGAATTGCCTGGATTAATAAAAATTTTAATATTGATAAAAAATCTTTTTTAGCTAAACCATCTGATGTTAGTAATGTTATATCATATATTCAAGAAGCATTTGAATATATGGCTATGACAGATTATGGTTATAGTACAAATTTTCTTAAACTTATGCCTGGTTTACCTGTTCAAGTTGCTTGCCAATATTTAAATAAAACTTTTACTGATGATAAAGATCTTGCAATGGCAATATATAAAGCTGCTATGATTTATTATAATTATAATAATCCAAATGGAACAAATTGTGTTAATCCACAATTATGTGGTGATGAAGGTGTTGCAAGTCTTGGTGATCCTGATTATTGGAATTGGCAAGAATGTACTTCACTTGTTATTACCCAATGTTCAAAAGGACCAAAAAATGATATGTTTTTACCAAATTGTGGTAAAGGACCAATAGATAATATGCTTCAATCATGTCCAATTACATTTAAAAAAATTAATTGGAGTGCTAAATATTTGAAACCAACAGAAATTCCAACAACTTTTGGTTTAACATTTAACAGTATTTCCAATGTTATTTTAACTACCGGAACATATGATCCATGGTATAGTGGTTGCCTTAAATCTAGTATGACAGGAATGAAAGAAGCACAAGCAAGTAGAGCATTTTATGTATTTGAAATTGATGGTGCAGCTCATCATGCTGATTTACGTCAACCAAATAGCTGTGATTCACCTAATCTCGTTAGAGCAAGGTTTGAGGTAAACTAATTATTTAATAAAAATATTATATTATATAAATTATTTCAGATAACTCGTATTATTAATTGTTGGGTTAATCCATCAGATTCAAAATGTAAAAATTTCCCATTTAGCATTAATGATTTTGGTTCATTCAAGCCACAAAATACCGATAATTGTTCCTATTTGCATGGTGGTTATCCATGGGGACAAAAGGAAACTATAAATGGTGTAACAAAATCTAATATAATTTCTTTTAATAACATTTTCTTAATAGCATTAATTACCTTTTTTTATAACTTTTTTTAAAAAATAAATGTAGATAATGTTTTATAAACAAAAATAATTTTATAAGAAAATCTTTATTTTTAAAATATTTTTTAAGTATATAAATAATAAAATACTTTTGTGCTATTTCATACTATTCTTTTTCATTCAATTATAGTTAGCAATTCAACTAAAAAAAATCAATTAACTTTTTAACAAATTAAATATTAAGAAATTACTTATGTTAAAATTTAATACATAAAAAAGTTTATTTACGATAAATGTTTAATTAAAAAAAAATTATATTCGTGGGATCAGTTGCTTTTTTTTCCTAAATAATAAAAGTTATAACACATGACATTCTTTAATGTTCAAATTTTTGTCAATTCAGAAAAAAAGATAGAGTAGCCATGAAACTATATAGAAGAACATATGTTTCTCAGTAAGCAAAAAATTGTTGTTTCATTCATTGTGTAATGATTGCTTTAACGCTTCAATTTTTGTTCTTCAAGCCCTTGATATCAAACAATTTTTTAAACCGGAACAGTAAATTTATGATCGTTATAGACTGCCAATAAAAAGTTATTTGAAATACATTCAAGAATCATTGAACAATCATGCTCATGTTAAACATTAATTTGTCTTAATTTTAAAATCAAAATTAAATTAAAAGTTTTTTAAAATTAGAATATTATTAATTTAAATATTAGCAGTAATCTAATGCAAAACAGTAGCAAAAGCAATGATTTTAATAACTATGAATAGAAGGAAAGCATAAAAATTAAGATTTTGTTTTATTTAATGCCAACTATTTAATACATTTATCTTAAGCTATAATTAAATTTTCAGTTCTTTCTGAATAGAACCCCACCATATACTGATTTAATAAAATTAACATAGAAAAATTATTTTTTTTGCATATTAAAATATTATATGATAATTTCTTAAAATTATTATAATTTAATAAAAAAAATAAGAAACAGATTAATTATTTAAATTCTATATTCTATAAAAATTTAAAGATCGTGTTAATTTTTTTTATTAATTTGTTCAATTAGTAGTAAAATAAAATTTTTTTTTTTGCTGAAACTAATGTGAATACTGGAAAAAGAATGATATTGGCGGGTTAAAAAAAAAGAATTATATCGTTTTTCGTTAATAACTAATAAGTAGATTGATAGTAATTCCCTCAACACAATGAATATTTTTTTATTAATTGAATATCATATTACCAAAATATCAAATGATTATTTTAATTTTTGTACCTTAACTTTAAAGAAGAAGATTACCTTAAATAAAAAAGATATGATATCTAAATTGTAATCGTTCATTTTTAAATTTTATTTTGTCATTAATGTTTCTCACTGTTAACTTACTATCATTTTTTCATCATTATTTAATTCGTACATTATAATTTTTATATTACTTAAATATATAATTTCTCATTACTAATATTTTATTTTAATTGAGATGGACTCTGAATTGTTAGAATTATTATTTGTAAAACTTTGTACTTCTAGTTTTTTCAGCCCTACTTATCCAACATTTTTTTAGAACTTTGGTACACTAGTCTTAATTATAAAAAAAGATATTGAATAATTTGAGAATAGCTAAATTTAACTTTGATTTCTTCTTCACAAACCAATGGTATACTACAAGTCGAAATTTTTTTTTTTTTAACATACGTATATACCATTTTATTAATTTATAGTAGTTTTAGATGTATGTTTCATTATCCATCTTACAATTTATTTAATATTCTTTTTTAATACCTTATTTAATTTTTTATCAATTACTTTTGTTTTTTTTTAGAATGTCTGAAGGTCGCATTGCTACACAATTACATAAACTTACAATTAGTCAAGGAACAATATGGTATCGTTACAATTGTAAAGTTGAAGTTTTATTTCCAAATAGTAACAAAACAAGAGATTTAACATATGTTAATTCTGAGGGTCCTAGGTAAATTTAAAATATTTATTTGATTGTTAATATTTTTACATTTATTTTAGTTCACCGATTGCAGCACTTGAGAAAAAAAATGCTTGTAGATTTGCTGTAAGTAAAGCTCATGAATTAAGTGGTAGTTTTGGAAATGACCAACTTTTCTATGCTTATGATGGAGTGAAAAATTTGATAACAAATCATCCTATAAATATTGATGAATTTGTTATGGAGAAAGAAAAATTAGGTATTCAATTCAAAAGTATTTTCAAGAACGGTAGTGTTAGAATCCTTTTTGAAAAAACACCCCGTTTTCATGAGATTGATCTATCCAATTATGTTGATTGCTATGGAGAAGAAGAATTTAATGTTATAATTGGTTGCTTGGATTTAATTACTACACAACAAGCTCTAAATGACAAAAGTGCTGGAGGAGGTGGATATGTTCAATTGAATGGTGGGAAGTCATTAACTGAATCAACATCATCTTCGGAATATGAAAATTTAAGAGTAGGCCCTGGTAGGATAATAATTGGTGGATTTACAAAAAATATTAAGTTTGTAAATATTGATGGACCATGTTTTGGACTTTCTATTGATGCTTCAAAAAATGTGTACTACAAATCTGAACCTCTGGACAAAATTATTAAAGATGAAATCTTTAGAGGAAATGTACCAAGTTCATTAAGAGAATTTAATAATGGAATTAATGATAGTAATATTAAAGGTGTCTATGTTGAAACTATGCATAGAAAGAATGGTGATATCTTTAAATTTCGACATGATCTTCATAACCATAGTGCAAAAGATACTTTTATTGACATGAAAGATGGTTCTCGGAAGTCGATTGCTGAATATTTTTCTGATAGATTTAATATAACATTGAAATATCCAGAATGGCCTCTATTTGTTCATAAAATTAAGAGGACTATTAAAAAAGATGAAGCAAAGGAAGTTATTGAAGAGGTTAACTTTTATCCATTAGAAGTCTTGAAGATTGTTTGTGGACAGAAAGTACCAATTAATAAGATGGATCCAGCTTCTGCATCAGCACAACAACGTGTCAACACTAGTGGCCCATTTGAAAGAAAAGGAAGTACTAATAATCAATTACATAATCTTGGTATTACCAGTATAAACAATCTTTTTACTAAGTTTGGTATAAGCGTGTCTAAATCATCATGTTATGTTACTTGTGATCAACCAGAAAATCCAAAAGTTTTAGTTCGTGAAAACCATGCTGTTCGTATTGAAAACGGAAGAATTAAAAATGAGAATAAACCTGCATTTCATGGTTGTCCTGAATCAATGAGTCTTGTTATTGTTCACAATGAAAGATGTAATAGTCAAGCTATTAATGGATTTGCTCAAAGATATGTAGATAGATGCAAAGAAAATAAGATTTATTTCAACAGACCATCATTTTATTCTTGTAATACTGACGTTGACAATGGAATTAATGAAGATGGTCTGTTAAAACATTTTAGTAGTTCTATTGAAAAGTGTTCAGGAAAACCGTATTTAATTTTGATTGATGATAAGAAAATAAAAAAAAGTCATACAGTTCTTAAAGTTTTTGAGCAAAAAAATGATGTTATTACACAGCATATTACTTTTGAAATTGCTTCTAAATGCCAAAATCAAATTGTAACATTAGATAATGTTGTAAGAAAAACAAATTCTAAACTTGGAGGTCTCAACTTTCATGTTTATATGGGTGATACAAAATACGGAAATTTTAACATTGATAACAAGGATACTCTTTACATTGGTCTTGATTTGTCACTTACTGTTCCTGGAACAATAAAACAAGATTTATCTACTTCTGTTGGAGGATGGTGTGCCAATTTAGGAGAAAAATTTGGTCAATATTGTGGTGATTATTGGTATCAAGATAAGAAAAAAGACGAACCATTTATTATCGAAAAGAAATCTTTAGAAGATATTTTTACAAGAATTTTAGAAAGATGTCGAGAAAACTCACGAAATCCACCTTCAAAAATTATCTTTTTCCGTTGTGGCTTGAATGAAGAACAGTTTAAAAAGTCGATTGAAAATGAGTTTAATGTGCTTATTGAAATGAAGTCGTTAATTGGTACTATTTTTGGTAGTAAATCAGTTAACACCAACTTTACTTACGTATTTGTTTGCAAACAAGATAATTCACGTTTTTATTCTATTCAAAATAATGGATGTGTTGACAATGTTTCTCCTGGAACTTTTATATCCAAAGAATTTAGTCTTGGTGAAAATATTAGAATGTATTCGAAAACAAATCCATCTTGTTTAGGAACAGCAAAACTTCCACTTTACTATATGGCTTATGATGAAAATAAAAATGAGGATAAATTTACTGTTGAGAAATTTGAAAAAGTTGTTAATATGTTATGTTATACATATGATATCATTCCTTCTGCTATTTCAATTCCTGGTCCAGCATACATTGCTGGTCAATTTGTTAAGAGAGGAAGTAATAATTTAATTGGTTTCTCCAAAACAAATCTTGCCCCATTTCAAGAAGTTGACTACGCTTCTTATTCATCTAATGTCAATTATTCAAATAAGGCACTTGGAAAAATAAGATTCAATGCTTGAGTTTTTATCATTAATTTTGTTTTACTTTATTATTTTAATATTATGCGTTTATTTGTAGTATTTACATGGTATAATATTGTAAAAACTTAAAATTTTGTACAACTTTTATTATATAAAATGTAATAATCATATTAAAACAGATTTTTTAAATATGTGTTTATTCTTTTGTTAATTTTTTTTCAAACGTGGAGAAACAACGTTTAAAATAATAATTAAATTAGAATTCTAGATAGTTTTAAAATAAAAAACACAATAAATATAAAAATTCTTAATTTAAATTGTTTTTTATATTAAAAACATAAAAAAAAGTTTAAAATATTAACTTTTTTTTTATAAATTTTAAAATCTTTTTCTACCGTCGTATTGAAAAAGAAGATTTATTCAAAATTATTATCGACATTAAAAAAACATAATAATTTTTATAATATTTTTACAAAATAAAAATAATTATAGATTTTTTTTTGTTCGCAAAGTCAATATATATATATATATATATCAAAACAAATTTATTTATTTTAAAATATTTTCTGTATATTAAAAATAATTTAAAAAAAAAATTTATATAATCATTTAAAAAAAATTCTTTTTATAAAAATTCTTAAATTTTTAAATTCAGTTTACTTCATCACTTCAAAATCGTAAGTGAAACCACGAGTTAAATCAAAAAAACGCATTCTTTTTAAATAAATAAAATTTTGACCTCTATTTGAAAAAAAATAATAAACTTAAATGGTAACATTGCTTTATATATCTTTTTAAAAAATGTAAAAAATATGTTTTAAAAAATTTAAATGATTTTTGAATTTTTTTACAAAAGTTTAATTTATTTCATTAATATAAAAAAAAAATATAAAGCTCACTAAGTCCAGTCTTGCGAGCAAGCGTGTGCGAAGTAGGCGCTTGTTTTAAAATAATCAAAAATTAATGATAAATTAAAAAAAAACGAAAAAGCAAGAAATATTTTTTGAAATGAACAACTTACATGATAAGAACAATATTTTTGAAATATATAAAGTTATTTTACGAGAAATCTATTAAGTTTATTTTTTTTTGAAAGAAATCTTAAACGTGAAATATGATAAAAAAATTCTAAATATGTACTCATAATTTGAGATGAAAACTCTAGAGATAAATAAAATTTGATATGGTAAATTTTTTAAATATTATTTGCGTCTAAAAGTATTCTTCATTTGTAACTTTTTTTGAAAGAGAACATTTAGTAATTTAATTGTACCCAATCATTTATCCATATAACAATAATAAGTATAGATCTGACATTTATTTGAAAATAAAACTTATACGAAAATGAAATAAAAGTTAAACACAGAAATTTGTTTGCTAAAATTTTTAATGCGAAAAAAGTTACAATACAAATACAAAAATAAAAAATTTTTTTTAAATTTTATTGTCACCAAACTTCTAATACTCCACCAAAAATATATCATACGAAAGTAAAAATAAAGCCAATCAACTTCATCTAAAACGTTGAACTGTAATATAAAGATTCTTTAGAATATGCTTACCTTTTAAAAAAATTTATAAATCATACATTTAATGTTTGATTACTTCTAAATATCATTCCCATATATAAAATATGCTTCTACAGATACTATTACTTAGTGATCAAAAAAAAATCTTCTTATCAAAAAGTATATCTTAACTAATCTGTTTTCCTTATATTTTATCCTATTTTTACAGTGAGTTTAAAAGTATTGAAAATTTTATAAAACAGTTATCTACAGTTTTGCATTTATTTACAAAAATTATACAATATAAACAAATTTTGATGAATGTTATAAGGTAATAAGATATGTAGCATTCAAATAAAAAAGTTATTTAACATCATAGATTAGCACACAAGAAAGAAGCCATTCCAGAAGGTGCACATGATAAGGTTAAGAAAACTTAAAGTTACTTCTTAAAAAAAAAGTTAATGTAAATAGTAAAATTTATGAGCGTTTTGAGCGAAATACTATAAATAGATTCAGTAAGAAAAGAAACTAGAGCTAAAAGTTATAGTTTTATGTCTTTAATATCTACTAATGTCTTGAATGCTTTAAATACTTGCATATCAAAAAGTCACAGCTAAACAACATGAAACAGTGTGGTATAATTGGATGGCATCAGAATGTGTTTTTTTTTCTCAATGTAAAATGGGTGCCTCAAATTAAAAATATTTTAAAAAAAATTAGACAACTAAAAAGAAGACTTTCTCTCATGTAGTACTTCTGGAATTGAAAAAACTCTCATAGTTAAAGATTCTAAAAGTCAT
Organism: Strongyloides ratti; assembly: GCF_001040885.1. NCBI lineage: Eukaryota > Metazoa > Nematoda > Chromadorea > Rhabditida > Strongyloididae > Strongyloides > Strongyloides ratti. The sequence continues at coordinate 6,901,029 of NC_037307.1, forward strand.
GTAGTCAAAGGTTTCTAACGAATTCGTCATCTATTATAACATTAAAGCAAAAGGAAATTTTTGTGAAACTTACTTGATATCCTTTCATTGTAACAAGATATTGTGATCCTTTGCTGATCCTCCACTGCCATGTCCTCCACTGCCTTGTTCTCCACTGCCATGTTCTTCTCTGCCATTTCCTCCAGTGCCTTGTCCTCCACTGCCTTGTTCTCCAGTGCCTTGTCCTCCAGTGCCTTGTCCTCCAGTGTCTTGTCCACCACTGCTTTGTCCACCACTGCCTTGTCCACCACTGCCTTGTCCACCACTGCCTTGTCCACCACTACTTTGTCCACCACTGCCTTGTTCTCCACTGCCTTGTCCACCACTGCCTTGTCCACCACTGCTTTGTCCACCACTGCTTTGTTCTCCACTGCCTTGTTCTCCACTGCCTTGTTCTCCACTGCCTTGTTCTCCACTGCCTTGTTCTCCACTGTTCTGTCCTCCACTGTTCTGTTCTCCACTGCTTTGCCCTCCTGTGATTTGTCTTTCTGAAATAAGTTTTCTATGATAATAATTCTATACTTACATTTTTTTGCTGATCTTTCTGTACAGATCCTCCACAGCCTTGTTCTCCACTGCCTTGTTCTCCAGTGCCTTGTCCTCCACTGCCTTGTCCACCACTGCTTTGTCCACCACTGCCTTGTTCTCCACTGTTCTGTCCTCCACTGTCCTGTCCTCCACTGCTTTGCCCTCCTGTGATTTGTCTTTCTGAAATAAGTTTTCTATGATAATAATTCTATACTTACATTTTTTTGCTGATCTTTCTGTACAGATCCTCCACTGCCTTGTTCTCCACTGCCTTGTCCACCACTGCCTTGTCCACCACTGCTTTGTCCACCACTGCTTTGTCCACCACTGCTTTGTCCACCACTGCTTTGTCCACCACTGCTTTGTCCACCACTGCTTTGTTCTCCACTGCTTTGTTCTCCACTGCCTTGTCTACCACTGCCTTGTCCATCACTGCTATGTTCTCCACTGCCATGTTATCCTCTGCCTTGTTCTCCACTGCCTTGTTCTCCACTGCCTTGTTCTCCAGTGCCTTGTCCTCCACTGCCTTGTCCTCCACTGCCTTGTCCACCACTGCCTTGTCCACCACTGCCTTGTCCACCACTGCCTTGTCCACCACTGCCTTGTCCACCACTGCCTTGTCCACCACTGCCTTGTCCACCACTGCCTTGTCCTCCACTGCCTTGTCCTCCACTGCCTTGTCCTCCACTGCCTTGTCCTCCACTGCTTTGTCCACCACTGCCTTGTCCTCCACTGCTTTGTCCACCACTGCTTTGTCCACCACTGTTCTGTCCTCCACTGTTCTTTCCTCCACTGTCCTGTCCTCCACTGCTTTGCCCTCCTGTGATTTGTCTTTCTGAAATAAGTTTTCTATGATAATAATTCTATACTTACATTTTTTTGCTGATCTTTCTGTACAGATCCTCCACTGCCTTGTCCACCACTGCCTTGTCCACCACTGCCTTGTCCACCACTGCCTTGTCCTCCACTGCCTTGTCCTCCACTGCCTTGTCCTCCACTGCCTTGTCCTCCACTGCCTTGTCCTCCACTGCTTTGTCCACCACTGCCTTGTTCTCCACTGCCTTGTTCTCCACTGTTCTGTCCTCCACTGTTCTGTCCTCCACTGTCCTGTCCTCCACTGCTTTGCCCTCCTGTGATTTGTCTTTCTGAAATAAGTTTTCTATGATAATAATTCTATACTTACATTTTTTTGCTGATCTTTCTGTACAGATCCTCCACAGCCTTGTTCTCCACTGCCTTGTCCACCACTGCCTTGTCCACCACTGCTTTGTCCACCACTGCTTTGTTCTCCACTGCCTTGTCCACCACTGCCTTGTTCTCCACTGTTCTGTCCTCCACTGTCCTGTCCTCCACTGCTTTGCCCTCCTGTGATTTGTCTTTCTGAAATAAGTTTTCTATGATAATAATTCTATACTTACATTTTTTTGCTGATCTTTCTGTACAGATCCTCCACTGCCTTGTTCTCCACTGCTTTGTTCTCCACTGCCTTGTCTACCACTGCCTTGTCCACCACTGCCCTGTTCTCCACTGCCCTGTTCTCCACTGCCATGTTCTCCACTGCCTTGTTCTCCACTGCCTTGTTCTCCACTGCCTTGTTCTCCACTGCCTTGTCCACCACTGCCTTGTCCACCACTGCCTTGTCCACCACTGCTTTGTCCACCACTGCTTTGTTCTCCACTGCCTTGTCTACCACTGCCTTGTCCATCACTGCTATGTTCTCCACTGCCATGTTCTCCACTGCCTTGTTCTCCACTGCCTTGTTCTCCACTGCCTTGTTCTCCACTGCCTTGTCCTCCACTGCCTTGTCCTCCACTGCCTTGTCCTCCACTGCCTTGTCCTCCACTGCTTTGTCCACCACTGCTTTGTCCACCACTGCCTTGTCCTCCACTGCCTTGTCCTCCACTGCCTTGTCCTCCACTGCCTTGTTCTCCACTGCCTTGTTCTCCACTGCCTTGTTCTCCACTGCCTTGTTCTCCACTGCCATGTTCTCCACTGCCATGTTCTCCACTGCCATGTTCTCCAGTGCCATGTTCTCCACTGCCTTGTTCTCCACTGCCATGTTCTCCACTGCCATGTTCTCCACTGCCATGTTCTCCAGTGCCATGTTCTCCAGTGCCATGTTCTCCACTGCCTTGTCCTCCACTGCCTTGTTTTCCACTGCCTTGTTTTCCACTGCCTTGTTTTCCACTGCCTTGTTTTCCACTGCCTTGTTTTCCACTGCCTTGTTCTCCACTGCCATGTTCTCCTCTGCCATGTTCTCCAGTGCCATGTTCTCCTCTGCCTTGTCCTCCACTGCCTTGTCCTCCTCTGCCATGTTCTCCACTGCCTTGTTTTCCACTGCCTTGTCCTCCACTGCCTTGTTCTCTTTTGCTTTGTAATCCAAAATGACTTTGAATTGTCTAGCAGTAGAAAAGCTAGACTGATTTTTTTAAAAAAAAAAGGTTATATTTATAATATAATTAATATTCAAATTTGCTATAATTTGAATATTATGATTTAATTATTATTATTTCCGTAATACAGATTATGGTAATTTTGATTTTTCTAATTGTTAGAATTTTGTATCAAGATAATTAAAGAAATAGAATGTGTGATAAACTTTGAAAATTTCACGGTATTGTTAAAAATATATTATTGTCTAATTTGTAATGATTAACCAATATACAGTTTACACCAGTTTGAAGAACTTTTTACAATGCTTTTCAAAATCTCTTTTTTTAAAATCTAAGTTCATTTTCACTTGAGATCTACGTAAAGAATTAGATAAAAAATCACCTAAGCTACAAATTTAATTAATTAAATAATATATATTCTTCTATAAGCTGTGAGCTTGTTTTGTAATTTTAAAAATTATGCATATATATAAATATTAAATTCTTTGTCCAATTCAGTTTTATTTTGAATAATATAAATTAATAATTAATATTCATGAAAAATTTTTTTAATTTTTAAAAATACTACATAAGAAATATTTTTTAATAAAAAATGGGGATCTCTTTTAGTATCACTAACGTAGTGAAATAATAAAAATTAATAAAGTATATGAAAACTTTTAGATAATTTAATTAAATATATAGTAAATGCAATATTTGATAATTGATAAAAAGTAAAAAAAAGTTTTAAAAAAGTTTTAATAAAAATTTTGGTACTTTATTATTTTGACCCCGCCGTTTTCAAATACCCATAGCTTCTTTTAAATTTTTTTTTTTATAAAATTTTAAGGGATGAGATTCTATTCCAATCCTCCTTTGTAGCTTAAAAAAATTTTATTTTACACTTAAATATTTATAAAAAAATAAATGTCCTTTAACATGAACTCAAATTCCTTAATTTTATTCCTTTTCCGCCACGTGAATTCGTACATGTATCCTTCTAACATGCTTCTCCGTATTTCCCTCCAAATGCTTTTAAAACAATTTTACTGCGCTATTTGTAGCAATATTTCATAACATTCATAAGTTTGAAAAAAAAATTTTTTTAATACAAGTCAAATATCAATTACCTTTTTTTTACATTAAATTTTTTCATTTTAAAAATTGACATCAAATATTTTTTTTTATTGATTTATAATAACTTTCAGAAATTATTATATAATATTTTAATATGCAAAAAAGAAATATTTTTTTAATATTGATTTTTATAAAATTTTAATGGCGATGAACTAACAAAAAAGAATCTAAATTTTTTATAAACTATTTTTTTTCCTCTTCATAAATTTAATAGCAGTCAATTTTGGTGTAATTATTATTTTGTTGAAGAAATTTTAAATGAAAAAATGTTTTTGAATAAAATTTATTTTAGTTAATTATTTTAAAAACTAGTAGTATAAAAAAAATTTTTTTTACTTTTGTAAAATACCAAGTTTCTTAACTTTAAATCATTTAAACTTACAAGACAACAATATTTCTTTTAAATTGATAATAACAAATATGTAATAATAAATCAAAGAAATATTTTATGCTAAATTTTTTGTTAAAATTTTAATCAAAAAGTTATTATGTGATTTTTTTTAAGTTAAAATTAAAACTAGAAACATCATCTTTTAATTCATACACATATATATAATGATAAAATTTCTATATTAAAAAGAAAAACATTACTAGTTAAATTATTAAATATACTTGACTTGCTTAATCCAAAAATAAATAAAATATGAAAAAGTTGTAAATATAATTTTTTTTTATCAAAAACAGTAATATCAAAATAATAAAAATTTATGAATATTGTTTTTTATAAATTTTTTCATTTAAATTTTATTTGTTAATAAAGTATGTCTCTAGATATTTAATGAAAATTAATAGATATGAGTTAATAATGTTAATGAACTAGAATTTTTCAAACATAAAAATAAAATAAATGACACTTGAATTTTATTATTTAAAGCTTGTTATTTATTTTTTTTCATAACTAAAAAAGATTAAATTATATTTTTACATTTTACTTCAAAAAATTTATTAAATATTGATTATAACTTGGTGATTAAAATAAATTTGTTAGATTGCTTTATAAAATTTAATGTGTTAGGTATTTTATTAAGTTGTAATAATTGTAACAATATTTTTCATTATTTATAAACTTAAGAACAATAATTTATATATATTATTTATTCTCTCTATTAAATCATAATATTTTTATTATTATTATATTTTAGTTATGAGAAGAATTAATAATTATTTATAATTTTTTTTTAAATACAACAATTATAGTAAAGTATAAAGTTTAAATAATAGTAAAAATTATTAATATTTAATATTATTATTAATACTTAAATATAGTAAATTATTCTTATGCCATCTAAATAATAAAGAAGTGGTTAAAGTTAATTGTACAATTTCCTTAAACCACAATAATTTACTCCTTCATCAAATCATAATTTTCATCTTTTATCTAACTTTTGACATTTTCAATTACTCTTCCCTAATCTATTTTAGTTAATTTCTATATTTACACTAACTCAAGATATATTAATCAAGTATTATCCTTGTTATACATTATTTTCTTTTTATTTAAAATATACTTATTATTGTTTTAAGAAGATTTAAAAAAAAAAATTTGTACACAATATTCTTAAATATTTTTACAGATTTAAATATAAACAATAAAATGATTTTGTATTATTTTTTATTTCACTTAAAAGTATTTCATTTAACTTCATTGATGTTTTTCAACAAAAAAAAAGTTTTTGTTTTAAAGTTAATGTAAATATAATACGATTTATTCTTAAAAAAAAGTATTTATCTTTATAAAAACACTTAAAATTTCTTTTTTTTTTCTTTTAAATGTTTAACAAATTTATATTAATCATTCAAGTTATATATGATAATATATTATTATTTAAAATTTTTATAATTAATATTAATTAAAGTAACTTTATCTAATTTATAAAAATAAAATTTTTAACTTTTAAATTAATAATTTTATAATATATCTTTTATTAAAATGAATCTGACTTTTTTTTTATTATTTAAATAAATATAATACTTTGGTGTAATTTAAATGTAAAGAAAAATCAACAATCTTTTATTGTTGTATTGAAACTATATATAGTTAAATTATTGGTTCATTTTGATTATCTTTTACCACTCTACTAAAATACTTTTATTGTTATCGAGAAAGTAATTAAATTTTTTAATTAATTGAGTTATTATAGTTGCTCATTAGAATATCTTTTCATATTATTGACTTTTCTTTTTGATTGTTATAATGACTAATTGACTCATTTGAAATTAAATTAATATATTTGTCACTATTTTTTTTTATAATATATTATTTGATTGTATAAAGTTATCAAAAATTACTAAATATTTTTTTTTTACAATTATGATTTTTGTCATTCGATAACTTATGATGTATGATACATTTCTTAATACTACTTTTTTTTTGACTATTGGTCAATGAATAAACTATAGATTATATTAAATAAAATGAAAATGTATCTATTCATATAATTATAATGATGAGGTTAAAAAAAAATGTTTAATGTTAAAAATTATGATGTTCAAGTTACTGTTTCAATGTATATATATTTTTGTAATATAAATTATTTAACATATACAATTTATTTTTTAATATTTTATTTATATAATAGACACAACATATAACATAAAATATTATTATACTTCTTATATATTATATCAAAAAATTTTTCTTTGCCAATTTTATATTTTGTTATATGTTTATAGATCAAAAAAAAAAAAAATTTAAATAAAAAGATGTGTAATTAATACAATAGTTGTTAATATAACTAACTTTATAAACCATTTCACTAGCTAGTGTTCTTTACAACAAATGTTTTCTTAATTTACATATATCCCGGCATTAATATAAATGATTTAGAAAATGTAAATTTGATTTTAAGATAAGCTAGTTTGTTAAAAGTAGAAAATTAGATAAGATAACTTTTTTGGTTAATTTGATATTTCTACTATAATTTTAGATTATATTTTAACGATTTATATTTCACCTTGTATTTATTTTATTATTTTATATTTTTTAGCTATCCATAATATAATACATAAAAATGTCTTATTTGTATCAAATTAAATAAAAAAAAAACATATGATATACATGTATAAAAAAAAAATTTTACACTTTATATTAATTAATAATGCGTAAAAAAAAATATTTATTAAAATATAATAATTTTAATATTTTTTTTCTTTTAATCAATTTATTATTTTATATTAAAAAAAAATCATTTTATATAGTATAATTATTTATATATTAACTTAATTGTAAAATAAAATAATATATATTAAAGAAGATGAGACCACATTAATATTATCATTACTTTTTTTTTTGTTACTATTTTATTTTAAATTATATACCTCTAATATGAGTGATTACTTAAGAATAGATATAAAGGTTAAACTTCATACATTGATTTAACTTGGACTAATGCATTTTACTTCGCGCCCATAATTAATATATTCTGTGATTGCATCATTTTGGCACACACAATTTTTTTTTATCTATTGACACAATTTACCTTAGTTATACCTTTATACTTTTTTTTTTTCTTAAGCTAATTTTTTTTTTAAATATTAAAAAAAATAATTTAAATATATATATAAAAATTTTTTTTTTTTGTTAGAATAGATAGTTATTTAAGCTGATCTTGTTTGTATAATATATATATATATACCTAACATTTTTTACATAGTTATATAAAAATTTTATTTTTATAAAATAACAAGTTATATATCTGTAACCTAATCATTCTCTTGTTAAGTACACCTAATTTAAAATACTTATGAGAACTTAAATATACCATCATCTGGTTGGGAAATGCTTGATTAATAAGATAAGAGTCTAAAAGTACCTACATTTATTTTTTTTATATTTAATTACAACTTTTTTAACAATAAAAAAAAGCAATTTTATATTTAATCCATGAAAGATTATACTTTTGTTAAATGTTTTATTATTTAAAAAAAAAAATTATTGTAAAAATGTAACATTTTTCAAAAAAAGTTTTGATAGAAATTAAAATCACATTTTATTATATTGATATATGATTTTTATATTAGATTGTTGCCTTTTTGTATATATATATATAGTTTTTTTGTTGTAAAAAATGATTGTATATTTTTTGGTGTAAAATAATTTATCATTCATTTTTATTTCATTTTTTTTTCTATCTTTATTTATATTTTTTTTCTATAAATTTATTTTAAAAAATCTTTTTAAGATGTATGATTCTATTGATTCAAAATCACCAGTAGAATCTTCTTTTTTAGAGGAAAATTTCGAAGCGAAACGAAAATATTTGATTGAATTAATTGAAAACTGGAATGAAAATAGACTTGAATTATTTGCTATTTCAATGCCTGAAGATGATGTAAGAATTTTTTTTTATTATAATTAACTTTTTTGTTGTTGTTGTTGTAGAGTCTTGAAATTTATGGTGCTATGAGATTTTATTTTCGGGATACAGGTGAAAAAGTTTTTTCTAAATGTATTAGAGTTTCATCTACAGCCACCACAGAGACTGTCATTGAGGCATTGGTGGAAAAATTTAGACCAGATATGAAAATGTTAACAACTCCTGAATATTCTTTATGGGAAGCTCATGAAAATGGTAATGAAAGAAGACTAGGAAGTGAGGAAAAACCATTACTAGTACAATTAAATTGGCATAAAGATGACAAAGATGGTAGATTTATTTTAAAAAATGATAATGAACCTGAAAAGATAAATCGTAATACTGGAAGATTTTCAAAACGACTTAAAAATGAACTTAAAAAAAGATCTAAAAGTATAGATAATGTTAAAGGATCAAATTCTAAATTATTTGAAGAACCAAAAACTGTCACAGAGGAGGTATTTAGTGATGCATCAAGTAATCCATTCAATAGGACAATATCAAATCCTGAAGTAGTTATGAAAAAACGACGTGAACAAAAATTGGAAAATAAGCTTAAAGAAATAATGGGTAATAATGGTGGATCATTAAAAATATATGGTCATAATATTAATCCATTTAAAAATTATGTCTCAATACTTGTCTCAATTTATGATAGAGCATCAAAAATATTAATTGAAGCATTACAAAAGTATGGTATTGAAAATGAAGATCCAACTAATTTTGTATTGACTCAGGTAAGGTGATTAATTGTTATACATTTATCTTTTTTAATAATTTGTTAATTCCTTTTAACAATAATGTCAAATACCGTGAATGTATAAAATATTTGACCTTTATTATATTCTTTATATATATATAAAGAATATTTTACTTCATTACATATGGCATTTAAAATCCTATCATATATACATATATATATATATATATATATAATAATAAAAAGAATTACTTTTACTTTTATTAATTCACCTTTTTCTTTATATATAATAATTATTAATCTTTTTTACTATTTCTTTAGAAAATCATGCCACATAACTCAGTAAATAGAATGTCTAAATCTAATTCTGACCTTCGAGAAGAGGAGACAGAGGATGCAGTGATGTTTAATGAAAGGGTATTAGATGGAGATGAATGTCCTTTATTGAATCTTCTTAATCATAAAGAAAAGAAACACGATAATAGAACATCAAATGGTATGTTTATTTTTATAAAAATTTGTTTATTTTAATGATTTGATTTGATTATTAATATCTTTCTAAACTTATTTTATTGTCTTTTTTTAACTTGACTCATTAAAACAACAATTATCGTTTTTTTTTTAAACATATTCTTATAATTTTATAAAACAATTTTATTTATTGCTTGACACATATATACTAATAATATATTTTTATTAAAATTAATACTAAAACCAGCAGGACTTTATATAATACCAAGTTATACTTTTAATGAGTTTCATTATCTTTTTAATTATAAAAAGAATTTTTAATTGTGTGAATGACATTTCATTTTATAGAAAGTGTGACTTTCTTTGTAAAATATAATATTAAATATTATATCTTACAATTATCATATTAGTTTATTATCTTTTCAAGTAAATTCTTTAAATTCTTCATATATTCAAATTTTGTAAATAAAATATTAAGCTGTTTTTAAAAAAATTAATTTTGACCTTGAGCTATGTTCTTATTGCTTCATCTGTATAATAAAACATATTTACATATTATAATTAGTGTTTAAATTTTTATTATTATCTTTTCTAACATATATATGTATATATATATATTTTTTAATAAATAAAAAATTTATACTATTTTAGAAGAAATTATTTTTACATTAAGACGGCGTCCTCCTCCTTCAAAAATGCCTCCACAAATAGTTATGGCTACTCAACAAACTACACCATCGCCTATATATCAACATTTAAATAAGCATTCTATGATAAATTTTACAACATCACAATATCAACAACCTTTAGGAGTATCACCAACTAATTCAGTTACCTCTTCTTCTTCACAAATGTATGGTGGTAACATACAAAAATCAATTTGTAAAAGACCAGCTCTTGTTCCAATTAATCATTTAACAGGAAAAGAAAACCATGATTCTGTTATTTTAATTCAACCTAATGTAACGATTATTGGATCAAATCCAGATTTAGCGCAACCACAAAATCAGGCAATATTGGTATGTATAAAATTTATTTTATTTAATTAATTTTTTAATTAATTTATATATAATTTTTTTTTTATAGTTAACTGGTCAAAATGTAATTCCTAGACATTGTTTGATCTCATTTTCTGATGGTGGTGTTTCAATAACCCCACTAGATGGAAGAGGTATAGTTGAAGTGAATGAACGACAAATTATCTCAACAACATTACTTAAAGATGGCTTTACTATAAAAATTGGAAATGTAAACGGATTTAAATTCTATTCAAACTATGTAAGTTTAAAAACCACATACTTCAATTTATCATTCCTTCAAAATTATTTATGATTCATCAAGTCTTTTATTTTTATATCATGATATTTGTCTTCCTGATAAAAAGACTGTAAATAATATTATATATGACAAAGTTTATGCTTATTCATAACTATTTTTACCAACAATTCAATGTAATATTTCTTATTTCTCTATTCTCTTACATATCAAATCTCTTATTCAATTTAAAATAGTCCACTTAAATTGTTAATATATTATAATATGAAGCTTTATTCTTCATTTCAACTTACTGTTTAAATTAGTTGTTTACAATACATTTTTTCAAATATTATATACTACTTTATTGACCATCAAAAAGATTTTTATTTTATGGGTTTATGTAAAATATATACAAAATAACTTGTTATAAAAATTTAATAAAGTGTTATTTTTATATATAAATTATTAAAGAAAAAAAAATTATGTCTAATTTCTTTTATTATATGTAATTTTTATATATATATATTTTTTTTTTTATTTCAGAATCAAAATACATATTTTCTTAATAACAATTTATTAGGAAGTCATCAAATACAATCAACATCACCTTCAATTAACGAGTAAGTTAAATAAATAATTTTAAAAAATTTTACCCTACAAATATGATGTTATAATAGTATTTGTTACTACTATAAATATTTTAAAATATTTATTTTTTTTTTTGCATATTTTCAACTCAAAAATTATATAAGGCTTTCCATGTATTGATATACCTATTAATACATACATATATTTATTGCGAAAAATATATTAATTTTTGTTGGAACAAATATAATATCTTTTTCTACCTCTAAATGATAAGAAAATAATACATGTATTATTTTATATATAACATCGTTTATTATTTTCACTATTATTAAGTTTATAGTAAAATTTACTTTGCCATATATTCTTTCATCATAATATATTTATATATATAAATATATATATATATATATACATGTTTATATTAAAATAATTTGTTTCTATACATTTTTATTCACAATTGAAACTATTTTTATAATATTTTTACTTTATAACTATAAGCATATATATATAATATGGTCAATGTAATTTTATAAAAATTAATAACAGGAAAAATAAAAAGATATGTTTGAAGCATTCATATGTAAAAAAAAATGGATATAAATAAAAATAAAAGTAATGTGAGGAAAAATACTAATAATATATATTATTATGATAAAAAGAAAGTTCATTTTCCTCCAGATATTGCTAAAGTTTTTCACTATATACCATCACCAAGAACCAATTCAGATGGAAATATTTATACTAAATCTTTTACTACAACTTTTGGTGTAGATTGTGTTATTAAAAAATCGTACGTTAATAATTGATAAATTTTTTTTTAAAGTACCATTGATGTTTTGATTATGATAAAATTATGGTAATTTTTTTTATTATAATTGTAAAGTGGTTAGGGAAAAGCTTTTATCATAAAGCAATATATACTTCTTTTTTATTATATAAATTTAAAAAAATATTATTATGTAAACATATATGAAAGCATTTATATAATATAATTATTTTTAAAAATAAATATATTTTTTAAAAAATCAAACTATTTAATTCACTTAATTTAATAATATTTTTTAATTTTTTAGTCCAACAATGCCAATAACAACACATTTTGATGCAAATCCATATGCTGCACCAGTATATCCAAGAAAAGGATCAGTATCCTCAATATACTCATCACAATCACCATATAATTTAACTTCTAATAATTTTTATGGAAATACTCAACAATTATCAATTTATCCACCACAAAATTTACCAGGTCTTATTGAAGTTAATGATCAATATAAAAATGATGATTTATTTTTATCATTATTAATAACTAATTCAACAATTCAATTAATTAACTTCCGTCCTGGTCCAGCATTCATTCTTTATATGTCATTGAGACATCGATCTTGTACATTATATAGACCATCTATTCAAATGGATGTTAGAAATGGACTTACTCAACAATATTTTAATATGATATGTAAAAAGATAACACATGTTGTTTATTCAAGTCCTTCAAATGTTGATAGTTTAGCATTTTGGTTAACTGTTTCTTCTGAATTATTATTTATAATTCAATCAGATATTCATCTTAATTCAATATTATCACAATTAGGAGATAATTTATTTAATCTTGTTGAGAAATGTTTTTCATTATTAAATGATGCATGTCATGTACAATTATCACATACAATGTATTCATTTTTAAATGGAACAATTGATGATGTAATTGCAAGTAATGAAACAATATCTGTTTTTGAAAATATAATGAGTCAACTTCGAAGAAATCGTACAAATGCAGCTTTACAAATTCAAATATTTTCACAATTATTTCATTATGTTAATATGTATATATTTAATTGGATGGTTGGAACAGAAGAAGGTGCCCGTCACCTAACATTATCCTGGGCTATACATTTAAAAGAACGATTATATCATATTTATAAATGGGCTGAAAATCATGGATTAGAATTGGCTGTTGAATGTCATATGGATAGAATTCAACAAGCTGTTAATTTATTAACTACACCTAAAACAGTTGATCAAGTAGCTGTACTTGGTGCTACTTGTTATAAATTAAATTCACGACAAGTTGAATATTTATTAACAAGATATATTAGTGATATATCTGAGACACCAGTTACAGAAAGTATTGTTAATGATTGTATAAAATTATCACAAAGTCAAGCTGATGAATCAGCAAGAGAAGAGGGTTTGTCTGTTGAATTGTTAGAGGAAAGAAGGTTAAATGTTCCTTTTATGTTTCCTCAAGAAGGATATGTAATACAACTTCAAAAAGGTATTCCATCTTATTTAATGGAATTAATAGACTACTTAGAACAACAAGGTGTATGTCGATTTATTCCACTTGGTAATATTAATGGTTCATGGACTGTTCATATGAAAAATTATGTTCATAATTCAGAGACATTATCTCAAGCTTCTACAGAATTTGCATCATCATCAAGACATCATATTAATATTCCTCATAATCAATCACTTTCTATACCTAATACTAATTATAATAACATGAAATTACAAATTGTATCAATATCATTTTCTAAAATTAACAATGGAATTGGTCTTTCAATTGTAGCAGCACAAGTAAGTTTATTTTTAAAATATATATATATTATTCATATTTATAACATTTAATCAGATATTTAATTAATATCTTGTTTAAATCTTTTTCTGATTGCGCATTTAACATATACAATCAATTGTGAGTAATTTAATCAAATATAGTTTAAAATCGTAAAATGTTAATTGTTCAATTGAACAAGATTATTGTTTATATCTAATAATCATAGTAAACTTTTCATTGAGTACTACACTTTTACAATAGTAATTGTATTATAATTGTATATTAACTATTTATCTAAAATATTATTCTTTTTTTTTTTAAAATGATGAGTAATAATATTATAAATAAAAAACACCTACCTACATATGATGAATTTATAAATAAAAAGAATAAACAATTAAAAAGTTATAAAGAAAGTCTAGATATAACAACATTTGAAGATTATATTTCATTTACTGATAATTTATATAATTCAAAAATGACAAATACTTATCAATACTATTTCCTTAATGGCAAGGTAATTTTTAATATATTAAGATAATTTATTTAATATATAAATTTACTATAATTAACAATAAAATGACCTCACTATTTGCCTTTTTTTTTAATATAAAATTACTTTTAATAAAACCTATTAAGATAGTAATAGTAATAATTTTTCGATTATCATCAAAACCTTTATTATCTTAAATTTATTGAAGCGTACTAAAAGTATTATTATAATACCATTTAAAGAAAATTAGTTTTAACATTTATTATAATTAATAGTTAAAGTAAATAAATTTATTTGTTATTCAGAAAATTTTAATAAAAAAAGAAATTAAAATTTTTAAAAACATATTTTTAATGTATTTTTATATTATTCAGAGTACAGAAAATAAAAATGTAGGAATTTATGTTAAAAAAGTATTTGAAGGTGGTGCTGCTCATAAAGTAAGTTATAAATTTATATGTTTTGTAATATGATATAACATTTATTTAGGATGGTAGAATAGAAACAGGTGATCAATTATTATCATTAAATGAACATTCATTAATTGGTATATCACAGGAGGCTGCCGCTGACATTATGGCTAAATGTGGTCCTCAATTACATTTTAAAGTAGGAAAAAATGCTGCTTATTGTAATGGTTTATCATCTTGGTTTTCTAAAGATACTGAAAACAATGAAAAAGAAATAAAATATCAGCAAAGAAATATAAATAATCAGACTCCTTTATATAATGGAACTAATTATAATTCAAATTTAAGTGTTAACAATTATTCTATTTATAGACCAAGAACTACTGTAAGTTTATTTATTTTAAAAAAATCTTTTGATATAAACAATATTTTTTTTTAAGAGTGAATCATCAATGCAAAGTAATTTTACTAATAATCTATCAAAACAAACACATCATTTACCATCACATTACCGTACATCAAATCGTCCACCTATTATTCAACCTGGACGACCATCAAATTATAATAATACTTCTAATATATCTAGTTCATCAATAGGATATCCAATACATCATAATGATTATACCTCGATGAACCAAGTTTTTAATAAAAACATGATTCCTTCAAGTGTGCGAATAAGATCTTCAAGTGTTATACCCTTTGGACAAGAAAATTCAAGTACAACATCAATAATACCATCACGACATCCAATAAATATTAGTACTAATAATCAAGGAAATAATTTAATGATTAAAAGGGAATATCTAAATAGTGGTAGAAGATCAGCACCATTATTTGGTGAGGAATTATCACCAAAAGAATTACGTGAAAAATTAAATGATGAATTAGATATGTTAGAGGCAAAAGGTGATAAAATGACAGATTATGATCGTTTAAGGTATCGTGAAATTGTCCAACAACTAGGAAATATTAGTACAAGTCCACAAAAAAATTTAAATAATACAAATGGTTTAGGTGTACGTTACCGTCAAAATCATATTCATCAACCACCACCACCATTTTTATCAGAAATGACATCAAAATTTGAGCAAAAAAGGCAAAGTCAAAGTTCTTCTATGAGTGGTAGTAGTAGTAATCATAATCATTATAGAAATGGTGTTGAAAGTATAATAGATACTGTTGTAGCAGATGTAAAAAAAATAAATTTAGTGGTTGAAGAAAATCAATCTAAAGAGAGTAATTTTAATAATCGTTCAAATTTTGATAACGATGTAAAATTGTCTAATTCACTTAATATATCTAAAAATTGTAATAGTCAACAAGTAGAACAACTATCTCCAAATAGTCAAGAAGAAAATAAAAATCCTCTTCAAAATAATGTTATAGAAAAAAACAAAGATGACTTAAAGATGAATGAACAAAATGAGGATGAAACAGATGAACCAAGAGTACAAATAATAGGAAATAATGAAATTTATAATGATCCAAGAATACGACGCCTAAATGAAATTCAATCACGTTCCAATAGAACCAATGTTGATGGAAGTAATCTTGATTTTAAAGATAAAATGAAAATGTTTGCTGCATCATTAGGTGAAGAAACACCAAAAGCAAGGATTTCTACCAGTTCAGCTCAACGTGAAATTGAACATAGTTTAGAGAAATAATTTAAATATTAAAAAAAAAACAGGTACTATTCAAATTCGGTAGGACCATCTTTTTTTTTTGACAAAAATATGTAAATAAATTGTTGCTTATTAACTTCTATGATTTCAATGTCAATATTTTAATTATTTATTCAGATTTTTGCTAATAGTATTTTTAATGGATTTAAAATTTTTCTAAATAAATTTTTGTCTATTTTTAATATATTAATTATAATATTTTTTAACTTTAAAAAAAGAATAGTTTTTAAAATAAATAAAAAATAATTTTTCACGATAGAAATTTTAAAATATCAAAAATATTAGTATAGCAAAAAGAAAAATAATTTTAAAATATAACTTATCCATAAGTTTATTGTAAGGAGGCAAAATTAAAGAAATAAAAAATATTTTGAAAAAAATTAATAACACTTCTAAAAATAAAGGTTAAACTTCATAGTATTCAATTTGAAGAGGATAAATAATGATGGAAATTTTTATCTACAAATACTACAAGATGAAAGACCTATTTAATTTCCTAACATTCAGATTGAAAAAAAAGGGTGGTACCAACAAAAAAAGTAACCCTACCATAAAACAATCTAAAAAGAACCAACTTTATACACAATTATTTAAACTATCATTGTATATATAATATTTATATTTCCATTTTTGAAAATAATTAAAGTTAAAATTTTTAACAATAAATTGTATATTTCAATATTTTTACAACAATAAATTGTATTTACAGCTGTCATTTCCAATATCAAAAAAACAATATGGAATGAAAATATAATAAAATAAAATATTATACAAAAATAATACAATTAAATTAAATTATTGTTAATTACGAATAAAATATATCCTTTTAAATATTTATTTTATGTTATACTTTAATAGCATAATAGTATTAATTTTTTAAAGTGATAAAAAACATATCTGAAAAAACTCTTTGTAAAATAAAAATCAAATAGTTTCAAAGAAAATGACATTTGTTTTTTAGAATGCAAATGATTATGTTACAAAGCACCATCAGACGAGATGATCAGGTTAAAAACTAATGCATAGGAAGCAAAAAAAAAATGGTTTGGTAAATAAAATAAAGACACAAAAACTTTCTTCACAAATTATAAATAATAATGTGCTTGGTATTTTTAAGAAAGCTCATTTATTTTTCCTCATTGTTTTATTAGACAAATGTTTAACTATTTTCCATTTCTTGTATATTTGTTTTATATTTACATCCTTATACAACAACCGGACTTGGAGGAATTTTCTTGATCTGTTGGACGGAGTCTAAGTTGGTCACTTTCTGCTCGTGATGGTTGCTAAAAAAAAATTGAAAAAAAATAATTTTTTTTTATAATATATATAATATTTTAACTAACCTTAGATAAGATAGCTCCAGCCAAGTCATAAAAAGCCTCATCAATATTAATATTAGCCTTGGCAGAAGTTTCCATAAATCTTATATTATGTTCAACAGCTAATTGTTGACCTTTCTCACGACTGATAACCCTTCGATCAGCCATATCACATTTTGTTCCTAACAACATTACAACAACATCCTCAGATGCATGTTCTTGAATATTCCTTAACCATTTTTGAATATTGTCAAACGATCTGGCATTAGTAATATCATACACCAACATTATTCCCATAGCTCCTCTATAATAAGAAGTAGTAATAGTATGAAAACGTTCCTGACCAGCAGTATCCCTATAAAAATAATAATAAAATATTATAATAATATAATTTTTTATTTTACCATATTTGGAGTTTAACTTTTTTTCCACCTAATTCAATTGTTTTAATTTTAAAATCAATTCCGATAGTTGAAATAAAGTGAGTGTTAAAAGCATCATCACTAAATCTATACAATATACATGTTTTACCCACACCAGAGTCACCAATAAGTAAGAGCTTAAAAAGTAAATCATATTGTTTTTTTGCCATATTTATATCTCTAAAAAAATAATATTAATAAAAATAAAAATAATAATATAAAATTTATTTATTTTAATATAATAATATAAAAAAATAGTTTTTATAACATCGCATGACTAAGCTATTCGATCTAAGAATGTGTATATTAATATTGTGATGTCCAGTATCAAATCTCCAAAATATAGATGTTTTCGTGTTAAAAGCATTGGTGAAAAGAATAATGAGTTATACTAAATTAGAAAATTTGCAAAATGGTGGATAAGATAATATTATATATATATATATTTATACATGATTGACAAGAAAATAATCATTTCTATAAAAAAAAATACTTTATAGGAATAGCATTTTAAAAGTAGTATAATAAAAAAAGTATATCAACATTTTTGCAAGAATGTTGTTCAAGATGATAAAAGTTGTTTTAGAGAGGAGAAAAATATTACAATTTTTGTTATATAATACATGAATTTTATTTTATATTATTTTATATACTATTACATCAGTAACAATAAATTATAGATAGTTTTAATTTAAATTGAAAATAATATACTTTAAGTGATACACTGATAAGATATTTTCTGTTTGAATCACTATGTTTCTTTAAAATAATGAAACAAATAAATGTAGTGTGGAATTTTAGAATGGGTAACGTGATCCAAGAAGGTAGTAATAGTAGTTAGTGAAATATAATTATTACTGAAGTAAATTAGAATAAAGTAGGAAGAGGAAAAAGAAAAAAAAAGTATTGAATTATAAATCATTGATATGGAATGAACCATTAATATTTATAAGAGTGATCATTATTATTATTATTACATATATATATATTTAATAAAATGTTGTTGTTGAGAAACATTAAAAAGAAGTAAATATTTTAAAATTTGTGAAATGTCTCAAAGATAGGTAAGTACTTTAATAAAAGGATCTGGCCTCATTAGGTAAAAAAGCTGTTGTTAGGTTAATACAATTAAAATAGTAATTTCGGCCAGAATCATTCATCAAGTATTATTATAATTTATGACAGGTGCATTTCGCCTTTTTAAAAATATATTAAAGTTATATATAAATATATATATATATAATGAAAAATATTTGCTAGCGTTTAAAGAATTATAATGTAAAATGGGTTTTTGACAATCAAAATGACATTATTAAATATTGATAAGAGAGGAGTAATTAAAAAAATGATAACATATTGTTATGAGAAAAAAAAAAAATAGATGTCGTAAAAAAAAATTCACATTAACAATATTCTCTATTTTATAAAACACACATCTTTTTACAACATTTAAAAGTTAAATTATAATAAAAAAAAATTAGACTTTTTTTTATTATTATTTAAAATTTAAAATAATATTCTTTAATATATCAACAAGTATTGATATTTAAATGTATTTAATGTTTAAAAAAAGCTATTTAAAATAAGTTCATATATATATATATTTATATATATACATATATATAAATAGTAAAATTAAAAGACAACGGCAAAGAAAAGCTTTCCTTTTTCTTTTGTAGGTTTTGGTGTTTATATAAGAAAAGATAATTTTAATTTGGTAAAAGAGAAAGAGAAATTTGTAGCATACAAATAAGTTAAGAATATGTTTAAAAGTTTTATAAAATGTTATATTTCGTAAAAATTTATTAAAGAAAGGATTTTAAAAATATTTAAATAGAAAGATTATTTAATTTATGTAACTGATATTGAAGATTTCTTAATGCTCTCACCATTGTTATATCTCTTTCTGTTATTTTTTCATTTATTTTGTATTTTTTTAATAGTTGTGTTGTAAAAATAAATGGATCAAAAGACTTGGATAATGCTTTTATTCTTTCAATAAGATGTATCTTATAATTGTTATTTTTTATTACTTGTTTAATCTTTGTAAGCTTTATTATAATTAACATCTCCTGCATCTTAAGATTGAATGATTTATATTGATATTCACATTTAGTATCTAAAAAAATTTTTTTCTCTAAATATTCACCATTTATTTTAAATAAAGTACTCTCTTTAATAAGATTTTGTTTTAAAAATTTATAGTAATCAGAAATTGAATCATTTTCACTACAATTTTTTAAAGATAAAATTTTATTGTCTTTGTTACAAACAATTTTATCTAAATTCTTTAAAAAAAAATATAATTTTTTAAATATAACAAAAAAAAGAAAACTTACCCTATTACAATTGTTATTTACTAAAGACATTAAAAAATACAAAATATTTTATCAGAAATAAGAAAAATATGTATATAATAATTGTTTACATACCCAAAAAATTAAATAATTAATATTCATAAATGAATAATGATGAGACCTTATTTAGAAAATAAAAATGTAAGAATCATTATTTCAATTGAATGATAGATGGTAGAAATTACCTTTGTTTTTTTTTCTTTGATCTTATTTATTATATTTTGTCATCTGAAAAAAAAAAAAATTATAAATCAATTGAGTGTTGATTCATTTATTAAATTTACCATGAAACCACCAATGAGTTTTATTTGGATTTTTATTACATGTTTTAACGTATATTGCATTATCACGGGGTCTTTCTTTTTTTTTACAACTTGAAAGCATTGATAAAATACTAAGACAAATTGCACTAATTGATAAAGCTGGTGTCCAATCATCAGATAAGGTAGATAAACAAATATGTCCATTAGAATATACATGTGGATGAATAGGTATATTATCACCGATAAAAGTTACTTGAGGACAATGAAAAGGATAATGTTCATTAAATTGAAATTGTAATTCAAAATGTTCCCCATCATAAAGTGTATTTGGAGCACCAAAAAGAGTAATATTTAAACTTCTTAGATCAGATGTCATTGGAGGTTCCAATAACTGTACTCCTTTTGGTGGTTCAGTTACCAAAAGTTTAATTTCCTTCATTAAACGTTTTTGCCATGGTTGAAACATATTTGAATTACTAAAAATAAATTATAAGAATAAAATATATAATAAATTTAATGATTATAAATAAATATATTAATGTGTGCTTTGGATGGCGTCGTAATATTTAAAAGAAAAAAAAAATATATTATACCTTGGTATTGTTTTCCATAAAAACTAGTTTTTCATTAACTATAGGAAATGAAAAATGTTTAACAAAAAAAAAGCGAGGCCTATTAATGTCTTGAATTATTTTTAAGTAACTTATAACAATAATTTTAATGTTAAAACACATTTTTATAAATGATAAAAATAAATTCTTTCTAACTCAAAAAAAAATATATATATATACACAATTCTCTTACATGAAAAGTAGTACACTTTTATGTTAAAAAAAAAACTATTTTAAAATACATTTAGTGTTTTTAATGAATATAAAAATAATATAAAAGAAGTATATATTCATGAATTTTGTTGATGTAAAGAAACTAACAAAGATTTTAAACATTTCATATCTTGGAATGTATAATCAAAAAAAAAAAATAATGTCTTATATATTAGCTTGTGCTAGTAATTATCGATTTTTATAATATTTAAAATAACTAAAAATGAAAGTTGGTATGAAATAATCTTCGAGGTTATGAAAATGTTTATATAATTATATATAATATTTTTAATTTATAAAATAAAAATTATATATGGAATATTACATATATATTATCAGTATAAAACAACAACAAATATTATGATTATAATAATATTAAATAAAAAACAAATTTACTTATGTTTAATTAGATAACACTTGTTGATTAATCAACATTTTTTTTTAACAAATAAATTAATGAAGTATATAACTTTGCAATTCAAAATGAGGGAGAATATATATAAAATTTTTCCAATATTAATTATATTTCACGTTTTAAAAATTTATAACTTTATGACATCAAAATATTCATTACATGTGACGATATTTTTATTAAAAATTTTATATGTTTGGATATGTAATAGAGTTATATAATGGTTATATAAAAATGTAATCATTTAGTTGTATCCTACAATTTACACATTTTATATATGCAAAAAAAAAAAAATAATTTTAATTGGTATTTTTAAATATTAAATAAAAAATTTTTATTTGTCAACAAAAACCAAAAAGAAATTTATTTTTTTTTAATTTTTTGGTAATTTTATCAGATAATTTTAATTACTTTTTTTTTTGCTACCTCTAAAACAGCTTTTTTTTATTAAAAAGTAGAAATATTATTTTTTACTATAGCTTTTTATTGCTATTAATATTGATTTATTGTAGAAATTTTTATTAAGTAATAAATTTTATTAGATAGATTATTATTAATTTAAAAGAAATATATTTTAGAATTTTGACAACTTTTTTTTTCTTAACTATTATCATTTTCCCTAGGACATATTTATGATTATAAAAGTAAATAAAATCAATGTACTTTCCATTTCAGTGCATTATTCCAAATATTTGGTAATCTATTATTAGTTTTCAAAAAATATTCATATATATATATTTTATAATTGTTTATTCAAAAGAAAACATATTATAATATATATATAAACATTACTAAAATAGCAAGATAATATGA
This sequence comes from Strongyloides ratti, assembly GCF_001040885.1. Classification (NCBI taxonomy): domain Eukaryota; kingdom Metazoa; phylum Nematoda; class Chromadorea; order Rhabditida; family Strongyloididae; genus Strongyloides; species Strongyloides ratti. The sequence continues at coordinate 6,924,040 of NC_037307.1, forward strand.
AAAATTAAATATGAAGAAGTATAAAAATATTTATTAAGAAAGGAAAAGTTATTTTATTAGTTTTTGAAAACCGGTCTATGAATGGTCTTTTGTCCACTGGTGAAATTTTATTTGGTACAAGTACCATGATATGTTAAATAAAAATGAACAGACATGAAATATTGGTGATTATTTAATATTATTCTTTTTTATCCATTATCAAGTTATATTAAATAGGGAGAGACATTTTGTTTGATATCTCAAATTTTTTACTACGTCATCTTTTGGTAGAAAAAAAAAGTTCATTTTGTGTCTTCTTTGTTTTTCTCATCTTTTATAACAAAATTTTTCATACATATTTTTAAATGCATTTTCTATTAGTATTTATATATTTCCTAGTATTAAAGTTTGTTTAAAATTATTATTATTATTTTTTATTTATTGAGATATCTTTTTTACAATACCAATAAACCATTTAAAAAAAAGACAGTATTTTTATTTTTATCATCAAAAGTTGACCTGTTTGCATATAATATTGTACTTTCAATTAAATAATAAAAAAAAATGAAAAGAGTAGGAGAAATAAATAAAGTGTTTTTACGTTTAGTTGTTGTTAATAATAGGAAATTAATCTCTAATTCAATTATATCAATACTAATTATCATATTTCTTTATAAAATATATTTTAATGTTTACTTTATTCTTTTTTTTTTTTTAAATCCAGAAAATCAATTTATATATGTAAAAGAAAGTATTCCGGGAAAATAATTTTTATCATTTGTATTTTTTTTTCCAATCTGTTGGTTTTGTTATCTTTATTATTTATATTTGTTTTTAAAAATTTTTCATCATTATTAATCTTTATAAAAATAAGTGTTGCCTGTCATAGATTCCTTTTTTTTTAATAAAAATAATGATTATGAAGAATCTTGACGATAACATTATAGGTGTAAATTTTCTAAAATTAAATTAAAATTATATTTCTCGTATCTATAAAAATCATTTGATTTATAATGAAATTTATTCAATAGTCAAATGGTAAATTTAATAAAAAAAAAAAGTTTGTCCTTCCTTTTCTATAATATATTATTTTTCAAGTTGGCGGTAAATTACATAATGTTTAGGATGATTTCTTATCTTATATATTTTTAGGTGGAAAGTTTGTATATTTTTTTTTCTCTTTAAAATATCAAAATATGGTTAATAATGTTTATGCCACCTCTGCTAATTTTTATAACATTTCTAGACATGAACTTATTGCATGGGTCAATTCTTCACTTCAAGTAAGTATTTATATATAATGGTATTATTTAGATTTTTTTTTTATTTTAGGCTAACTTAACAAAAATAGAAGAAATGTGTACAGGTGCCGCTTATGCTCAGTTAACTGATATGTGTTTTAGAGGTAAAATTCCACTTAAACGTATAAAATGGAATTCTAAACATGAAATTGATTGGATTTCTAATTGGAAAATTATTCAAACTTCTTGGAAAAATATTGGAATTGATAAACCTATACCTGTTGATTCATTATTAAAAGGAAAATTTCAGGATAATTTTGAATTTTTACAATGGTTTAAGAAATTTTTTGATGCCAATTATGATGAAAGTCCATACAATGCTGAGGAAACAAGAAATTTTGAACCAATTCCTGCTGCCAATTCAACAAAAACAACCCCTGCTTCAAACAAAACCTCAACATCTAATAAAACAGCGTCAAATATTTCTAAGAATGTTCGTAATTCAACAAATATTTCTTGTAACAATACATCTAAGGAATCTGAAGATTTGAAGAAAGGTGAAGTATTATCAAATTGTAAAAAAGATGATGGTAAAGATTGCACTGTAAAGGATAAAAAAGATTGTATTGATGAGTATAAGAAAGAAAATGCTACACTTGAAAAGGAGGTTGCTGAGTTAACTGATGAGTTGCAAAAAATGTCTGCATCGTTACTTACAATGGAACATGAAAGAGATTACTATTATAATCGTTTAAAGATGATTGAAATTATGATAACTGATTTAGAGGAAAATTCTCAAATTGAAGCTGGAAAAATTAAGAAAATTCTTTATACTGATGATGATCAATTAAATGGAGAATGTGATGATGATGTTAATGAGGATGCTAAAACAACAATAATTGATACAAAATCAGGAAATGGAGAAAAAATTTTATCAAATGAAGACAAAGAAAAATTTAAAATTGATGATAATGAAGTTGAAAAACTTTTACACAATACTAATTTCCTTGATGAAACTGAAACTTTCTAACTTAATTATGTTATTTACTAGCAAATAAAAATTAATTTAGTTGTACTTTCAATTAAGGTTAAATTTCCTTCTAAAATTTTATTTTAACAATAATAAAAGTGGTATTGTATAATTTTATATCAGATGTGTGATCTTGATCAGGCATGCTACATTTTTTTGAAAAGATTAAAATATTTAGACAACAGACAATACTGCAAAAATCCATCAAAAGCAAGTTTAGATGTCAAGGTGAAATTAATTATATTTTAAGGCTCATGCTCATCCTAAATTTTCTATAGGAGTTAGGGAAATACATAGAAAAATTTTATATTCTAATATAAAAATAATTTTTATAGCAAATGATATTAATAAGGATGAGTTATTAGAAAAAATTCACATAAATTTTAATTTAGAAGAAATATGTAAAAATAAAGGAATTCCATTTATAAGTTGTTTGTCAAAAAAAATATTAGCAAAAATATTTAAAAAATCAACAATTGTATCATGTATCTCAATTCTTTCAATTGAGGGAGCAGAAACAGAATTTGAAAGTCTTCTTAAGATATATAAAATTTATAAACCAATTCTAGAACAAATAAACCAAAATAGTTTATTTCCTTAAGTTTATTTTAATTAATGTCTATGAAGAAAAAGTGCAATGAAGAAATTGTAATGTATATATATATTTTTTTAAAATCATATTTCATATTATTATTTGTTGTTCTCATCAATAAACAGTTAAAATCTTATTTTATTATATAAAAAATTGAATATGAAAACTAAAATTTTAAAGGAAACTTTTTATTGTTATATGAATATATAATAAGAGAAAAGAATAATTTATATTAAATATTTATATTTTATGATTCATTCATATTATAATGTCAAAAACTAATGGAGATGGAAAAGAATTGTTGGAAATGAGTTATGAAGAAGAAAATAAATTTGTTGATGTTATTACAGCTGACTATGAAATTAAAGGTATAGCATATAAAAAATTCAGGTAATTTTATATAATTTAATTTATAAAGAACAAAATTAATTATTTTTTTTAACTTTTAATTTATATATTTAAGAGATGCTGAAATAAAATTTAGAGAATTGGAAAGAAAAGTAAATATTATGAAAGAACAAAGAGAAATAGAGCAAACAATAGGAAGTTATTGCTCATTATGTTCTAACAAATTTAGAATATTTGATAGAATTAAAATTTGTGGTATATGTAAATTTCAAGTATGTAAAAAATGTATTGATGATAAATGTATTTGTGGATATTGCAGGACAAAGGATATTTTCTTACGTAAAAGAAAAGAATTTCGAACACTTTGTCCATACACAAATACTCAATTTGGAATACATAAATTTTTTTGTAAATTAGAGGTATGGCGACAACGAGCAAAATTAGAATTTCATGTGACACGGCTTCTTGGAGATACTTTTGAAAATTGTCCAATATTTGTTAAAATTGATGATCCTCCTTTAAATGAATGTTTTAAAAGACTTCAAAAAGAAATATTAGATTATGCTTTTTCAAATGAGTTAGGTTATATTAGTTCGGCGTATCGTGATTTTTATCGTCAATTAAATCGTTTATGGAATAATATACCTGGGAGAATGAATACCAAAAATAGATTTATTTTAAATGTAGCTCCTGTTGTTAAATTAAATGAAGAATCTCATCCTGCTTCTAAATATTACTTATCACTTGCTCATGCTGTTGCATACAAATGTGAAGTTATATTAAGAGAAAAAATTCAAAAAATTGAGATAGAAGAACAAAAAAATTTAAAACTTCGACATCTACCACATGCTCATAGTATTCCAAGATATCCAGAACATAATTCATATAAAAATTGTAATCTTTACCAAACTACAAATAGATATTTTAAAAATTCTGAACAATTTAATACATTAACAAAACCTCCATTATTAAAAATTCCATCAAATAAAATGAATATAATAGATTTGTCTTCAAGAAGTAACAAAAAATCAAGATCACAAATTATGAGGTATGTTTCAGGTTATGATACAAATCAAGATAATTTATATGAAACTGTAGATGAAAAAAGGGATATTCAAGATAATGATGATAATGATTATATGTCCTTACCATTAAATGATAAAAATTATAACACAAATGAAGACAATTTAATTAAGATAACAATGGATAGAAAAAAAATAAAAAGTCAAAGTGGAAAATTGGTTATTGTGAGTTGTAAAATTTATTGTCCCAAAGATACAATAATAAAAAAAGATCATATCATTTGGTTGTCGGCAAATAATAAATTAATTGAAATAGGGGGAAAAAATCAATTTCATATGGATGATAATTGTCTTCAATCTAATGGATATTATAATCTTGAGTTATTATTATTTGATTTAACTAAATCATTTAATGGATCAATAGGAATATGTGCATTGGTAAATGAAAAAATATATTTCAATTATTGCACTCTAATTATTGCAGAAGAATCACTTGAAACAACAGAAGATTGTAGTTTTCCAAAAGGTATTCAAATTGAAAAAAAAGAACATGGAAAAATTATTGTTAAAGTGCAACCAATAGGGTATCCAACACCTTGGGTTGAATTTACAAAAAATAACAAAACTATTCAAGATGATGGTAATCATAAAATAACAACAAAAAATGGAATCTGGTATTTAGAAATTTCAAACATGATTCAAGCAACTTCTGTTAATGGTCAATTTTCTCGTTCAAATTTACGTAATATCAGTACAACACTATCGTCATTTGAAATTGTAGCTATTGCTAGAAATCGTTTTGGTAGTGCTACAATAAAAGGATCATTATTGGGAGATGAAAAAATAGAAAATCAAAAAAATATTGTTGAATATGAACAACCTTCTGAAGGTTCTTTAATATCAAGCAACAATACTAGTTAACTTGATAAAATATATTTATTTACACATATTAATATAAAAATTAAATACCAGCTTTTTATAATTATAAAAATATATATCTAAATTTGTTTTGTTTATTTCCATTGATCAATTATATTTTTTGCTGCATCATGATAATTATAACCATAATTGTCACCTAGAACTTCAACATTTTTCATAATACTAGTATTTTGTAACATAATGTTTTCAAGAACCAATGAAACTAATTTTCTTGGTATTAAATTAATTTTATATAAATGATTATTTCTTGAACGACGTTTATTAACACCACCAAATGTTATTAAAGTTCCTTCAACATCAATATCACAACTATTAAAATAACATGGATGTAAAAATACTGCCTTTATTCGTGTCCATTTAATTTCATTACAATCAAATTCCCATATATCATTTAAATCACGAAATGAATTTTCTGTTGGATTTGGTATTTGTTCTCTACCCTGTCCACCACATATAATTAATTTATTATTATATTCACAATGTCCAAAACATTTTCTTGCTATAGGATATATATATATTCCATCTTTATTTAATTCACCTTTAATATCATTTCTTATTATAAGTTCTTTTGTTAACATATTATATGTTGTTACATCTTTAAAACCAAAAACTTGAGAAGTATTTCCACCACCAAAAGACCATACTATATTATCACGTAAGATAATTCGATGTTTATATACACCATTTTCATGAGGAAATCCTGAAGCTAATATTAATTCCCAATCAACAGAAACTGTAAAATTCTTATTTTCAACATCATATTTTACTTTAATTTTTCCTTTCCAAATATCACTATAATATATAAAACCATCAGTACCACCTGAAATATAAATACTACTATTGTCATAATCATAAATCATAGAACATCCATATCTTTTATTTGGTTTATTACTATTACATTCACATGGTACACATTCCCATTCATCAAATGTTTTTCTAATCCAATATAATTCATGTGAAATATTTTCACTAAATGGAATACCTGTACCTCCAAACATTAATATTGATTCCTCAATTTCTTTTGCATTAATAGGAAAATTAACTGCTGAATTTGATAGAATTTCTTTTGGTAAATTTTTTACCGATAATTTTACAATAGTATTAGCATGTTTATTATATTGATAAATTTCTTTAAATATTCCAGCATTTGGATAATCATAATAACCACCTATAATAAAAAAATTTGTCCCTGTACAAATAACAGAATGCCCAGATCTTGGATAAAAATTTTCATTAGAATCTAAAATAAAATTTAAGATAAAAAAACATGAATATCAATTATAAAATACCTTTAAAATTAAATTTTACGGGTGATACACAAATACAACTTTCTAATCTTGTAAAATTATCCATATTATTTCTTAATGGATTATTTCTCATTCGAATTTGATGATTAACTCTTCTATAAGGTAAACGTAATGACATAGGATTTATTAAAATAAATAAACCTGAATTACAAAATTTCATTATTAAAAATTTAAAAAATTTACTTTTTAATATTTCATAAACGAAAAGAATTAATTCCATAAATATTTTATATAAATGTGACATTTTTAAAAAACTTTCTATCAAACTTTTTAATATTTGCATTCTTAAAAATTCAGATATAAAAAATTGAATTGAAAGATATAAAAAATAAATAAATATAGCAAATATTATGAAAAAAATTCTAATAATATCACCAAAAGATATGAATATAGAAACCTTATCCCTAGTAAATAATAATAATTGGTGTTCATAATATCTATACATTTAAAATATTATTATAAATTGATGAATAAATGTTAAAGATAACTATTTATTGAAAAATTAAAGACTAATAAAAAAATGTCAATTCAGCATTTTTAAACATGGAACAAAAATTTTTTTTTTTTTAGCTGATTAATATATTATATAAATCTATGATGTTATTTTTTTAAACATTATTATATAAAAATAAAGCTAAACAAGTTTAATAACATATATAGATAAAATTAGTCCATTCTGTAAAATAAATACACTAATTACATATTTTGGTGTTTCGTCAACCCAGAATATTAATAATAATAAAAAAAAAAATTTTTTTTTAAACTTATATTTTATTAATATAAAATAATTTTGATACATATACTTTTTTTTATTACTTAAAGAAGAATTATTTATATAAAAAAAAGTGAAAAAAAAGAAAAAATGTAACATAATGAATTTTTAATAAAATTGGTGATAATAAATCAATGATTTATTAATATTTTATTTATCATGTGAATGAATTATCTGAACAGGATTTGTATTTTTTTAAATGATCATAAATTAATATTTTTTGATATGAAATTTATTTCCTAAATATAAATATATTGTCAACAAAATAAAATTAATTTGATGTGTATAGATTAATTATTTTATATTAAGAATATTTTATAATATATATTATATGTATATATTATAATAGTGTATCACCTTTTTCATATGTAATTGTTGCTATAATTTGTTTTCCATTAGAATCATCTTTTGTAACAAATAATTTATTAACCATTTCAACATTTTTTGTTTTTTTTCTTTTAAAAGGTTTATACATATAATATGATCTTGATTGCCTTTTCCAATGTTTAAATTGACTTTGTGATTTATTTTTTGGTATAAATAAATCAAATTTAAAAACTTTAGAATTGTATATAGATAAAAATTCTCTTCTAAAATCATTACCAAATATTAGATAAATAATAAAATTAACAGATGAATTGATTATGGCAAGTAAATTAACAGCTTCTCTGGAGAAAGTATAGAAAATGTAATGTTCTCTACGTAAATAATCTGCTTCGGTAACTTGTTCCGCAAACGTCAAAACAAATCCCCATAAATTACAACATAAAAAGATAAAAACAATAATTACAAGTACTATATTTGCTTCCCTGCTTTTTTCTTTCAATTCTGATTCAACACTATATCAAAAAAAAAAAAAAGTAAAACAAGATACAACAAAATGTATATATTAAAAAAAAAAAAAACTTACATTGAATGATGCTCATTAATTTTTTGCTTTAATTGTTTTTGTATTGTATATGCCATAATAGAATTTAATAATAATAATGTTAGAAAAGGTAAAAATACCATAATAATATTAGTTATCCATAATGAATAAATTTCAGCATAAATAGGATTTCTAGCAAGTTCACTAGGCATTAAATGATATGTTTGCCATGTTATATAACCAATATTTGAACATAAAGGATTTTTTTCAATTTGCACTTCAAAAAATTTTGTTATATTAAATGAAACTGCAAATGCAACAACAATAATAAGAAAAATAAATGAATTTTTTGAACCAAAATATTTTTTATTTAATTTAGGATAAACTACTGCACAAAATCTTTCTACTGTAACTGTTAATGTTATATATACAGATCCAGTTTGAGATATATGTGATATTACAAAAGCAAATCTTAAATAAGTTAACCATGCTATATAAAGATCAAGAATTTCAAAATATTCTATTATATATTCCATTCCATATATTGAAAAAGCAGTAATAAGAAGGCATGTATCAAAAACAGCTAACATTGTCAAAAACATATTACTTGGAGATTGCATGGGTGGCCTAGACAATATTAAAACTGTCATTACATTACCAAATACTCCAAAAGCAGTAATTAACATTCCTATAACACTTATCATAAAAAATTTTATAATTAAAAAGTGATGTGGTTGCAAACCACACTCAACATCATTTTCATATTTAGATTGGTTTGTTTCATTAAAAAAATTTACTGTTGAATTTGTATAATTCATTTTCTTTTTATTTTTAATAATACCTGAAGAGGCATTTAAAAAAATAAAAAATAAAACTTAATAATATATAAAGTCTATAATAAAAAATAATTAATGTTACAAAGAACTCTTATAAATAAATAAATTAATGTTATAAAATATTTAGAAATATTAAATAATACAGTAGTTAATATTTATAAAAGCAATATATATAATCTGATTGTTTTTATCTAAGTAAACATTTAAAAAAAGTAAAAAAATAAGAAATTCATAATTAAAAAAGACTAAATAATTAAAACGTAAAAATAAAATGGCAATTTATTTTTTTTTCTTATAAAAATTACATTTCAATAATTTTAGTACAATTGCGATTGGCTGGTAATTGTTGATAAATGAATTTATAAGAAATAGATATCTTTTTGCTTTCTTATCTTGCTAAACAAAAAAATTAGAAAAAGCTATAATGAGTGGTTTTAGAAAATAAAAGCTAATTGGAAGACAAAGAAAAGAATTTCATTTTATGATGATAGATACAAAAATTAATTTATTCCATTAAAAGAATCTTAGCTTTTTTTTTTTTTGGTCAAACATAAGTTTTAAAAGTATCTAAAGTTGCTAATAAAATTTAAATTTAATGATGTAAAGTTTATAAAAGTCCTTTTCCAAAATTCATTTAAAACATTAAAATAAAGTGTCTTTGAAAAATTTGATTATTAAAAGTTTGAATATTTATTTTTAGAGAATACATGTGAATTATTTAATGATATTAAGGTTGTCAAAAAATAATAGTATTTTTAAGATAAAAATGTTTTTTATTACTTGGTAAGTGGTGAAATAAATAATCACTAAATTTTAACATTGTAACAGAACATGAATATATTTATGACATCATTATTTGAAAACTTTATAAATTTTATATTATACTAAATTAATCATTGTTATCATAAAAAAATTTCAATAAAATATTTTTTTAAAAAAAAGATGTACATACATATGACAATTCATAGATAAAAGAATATTTAAAAAAAAATTTGTTTTCTAAAATATTTGTTGACACAATTAAAAAAAAAAGAAAAAAAACTATATTGCTTTTATTTTTTTAATATTTATTTGTATATAAATTATTAAAAAAGCAAAAAAAAAACTTTTGTACGTTTACAACATATGGCCAACTAGTATAATAAAATTTTCTTGTTAATCTAATAAAGTACATATTTTAAGTAACTTTTTTTATAAATAAAAAACTATAAATGATAAAAAAAATTTTTGTTTTTTTGAAAATTTAAAAAATAGTATTTATAAATTAATTATAGAATTCAAAAAGTTTAATGTTAATAAAAAGCTACTAAAATAAAATATTTCTTTTTGTAATTAAATAAATGTAGTGTTATTTTGAAATCATTTCAAATGTAACAAACAATTAAAGAAAAAGCAAATTTTATTTAGTATTGAGTTATCTAAAGTCTTAGTAATGATATGAACAAAAATAATAATAAAAATAAGGAACAAGATATATACGGCTTTTTTTTTTTGAATAACTTGTCTTTTTTTTTTAAATTTTATAAATATTTAACACTTTTACATTGTTTAAGATGATGTATGTTCAGAGATATATATTGATATGTTCAAAAGATTTTTAAAAATTTATCTTCTAAAAAGTTAGTTTTACAAAATTAAGACAAATTGTTAAAATAAAAATAAATTCTTAAAATATGCATATATATATATATTATTTTTTTAAATATCGTGTCTTATTTAATATCAAGAACAATAATTTTAATATGTACTAATAATAAAGATTGATAAAAATAGATATTATTTACATTAACTTACTTATTATATACAAAAATAAATTTTTATAGATTAAAGAAAAAGATAAACAATAGTTTTAAATAAATCTTTTTTATATTATTTAATATAAATTTATTAACACTAAAAATTATTATATCTTCGACATTTTTAAATTAAATATTAAAAGAAAAAAAAAATTGTTTGCCATGAATAAATGCTAAAATATATTAATAATTAGAAAATATGTTTTTATTTTATAAATTACCTATATAATAATTGTTTGTAATATTATATAAAATAAAAATTTTTTTTATATAAAACTAACATTTTTACTTTATGATATTTAATTATATCGACTTTTTATATTAATTAATTTTTAGTTTTCAAAATAACAAAATCAAATTAGTAAAAATAAAAAGAGAGAAATTGTGTATAATTTTTAAGGAAAATAGATTGAAAAAAAAAATTAAGTCTCTATCAAATTTATATTATTTAAAAAAAAATTGAATAAAATTTAGTTGGTAATTTTTAGATATTTTAACAAAAAAATTCATCAGTTTATTATTATCATTGAAACCAAAACAACTGTTGTTTATTATAATTTAAAAAATAAATTTTAATTTTAGGCATTAAAATGGGGAATCTTTTAATGTGAAACAATTTTAATCAAACTGTTATATTATTAATATTTTTAGAAAAAAAATATAATGTGATATACTTTATTGAAAATTATTATTTTTATCCATTTGTTTTTGATTTTATATACTGAAAGGTTAATCTTATTATTCAAATAATTTCCTTTTAACGTTGTTTTTTTATTCTCAATTTTTTTTTTAAAATTAATAAATTTTTTAACCATTTAAAATTAAAATTTTTTTCCATAACTGTTAATCAAAAATAAACTTGGATGTAATTTATTTTTCTTTTTTCTTTTGATATTTTTAGAATAAAATTTATTCAAGGCAACAAAAATCTTTTCACAATAACTGATTTTAAAGTGGGAAAAAAATTGGGCAATAAGTTTTGGCAGTTATTGTAATATTGAAAAAATTATTAAATTCTCATCAACTATAAGTATAGTTAATTAAATTTTTTCGTCTAGGTTTAAAAATTTTACTTCCTTAATATTTTTTTATTAAAAATTAAATTAAACTTTTGTTCACTTCAATAGTATACATGATTTTTATTCATAACCTATTATTTCCTTTTTTTAAAGTTATATTTTTTTGAAAAAAAAAATCAAAATGTCAATTTTTCTTTTTAAAATTTTAAAAATATAATCTTAAAATGAAATCTATGTTTAGATTTATAAGTTTTTAAAAAAATATAAGTACAAAATAAACTGTACTTTAACAATAAATATCATGTCAAAAAAAGTATTTACTTATGGTAGATAATAAAAACAAAAAATTATTAAAATGTTAAATATTTGTTTTAGTGCATTTTATAAAAATTAATACATATTAAGAAGATATTTTTATCATTTAATAATTGCATGATATAATTTATTTATTAATATAATGTCAAATACAAGAAACATTCGTGATGAAGTTTATTTTTTGGTGTTAAAGAATTTATTAAAAAATTGCTTATATTATTTTCGAGATTTTTCCCATTCAAATGGTTCATTTATATCAATTTCTAATTCATCTATTATTTCTCTTAGTAGTAAATGAATTTTAAAATATGAAAACTCTTTTATTTCATTTTCTCGATGAAATTCTATAAGATCAAGGCATTCATTAAATTTTTTTGGAATTACATCATTAAATGAATTTGATCGTTTACTTGGCATAAAAAATTCTTTCTTTAAATTATATATTTTTGATGGTCCTTTTTCTCTCCTCCATTTGACTACTGTATGATCCATAATTTCAGCTATAGAATAAGCCCATGCTTCAACATCATCATAAGGATATTGTTTAAATAATTTATGTGAATTTCTGGATGCATATCTAATTGTTCCAATAAACATAGGTTTTTCTAATGGTTCTTCTTTGAAGGGTTCACCAAAGTATCTTTTTGAAATACCAAAATCAAGTAAATATATTGTATCTTTATACTTTTCTGTTCCACAAGTATAATTATGTGGTTTAATATCTCTAAATTTCGAAAATTAAAAAATAACTATTAATAACTTACCGATGAATAAATCCAATTTTATGTAAATATTTTATGCCCTCTAAACATTGCCATCCCACTCTTATGGCTGTACTTACACTTAAACAATTATTTTTTCCATATTTTCTTCGTAAATCATCTAATGAAGGACCAACCATTTCCATTAACATAAAACGATAATTTTTATAAATTCCATCACCAACAATTATTGTAAAATGGTCATTGTACTCTTCTTTTTCACATAATTGTTTTAAAATTCGACATTCAAGTGGAAGTCTTTCAGTGAAATTAGGTGTAGGGCGAAGTAAATTATTTGTACCACCACTTTTTAAAAATTTTTCAAGTTGTTTATGATATTTTTTATCATATATTTCTGTTTTCATTGCATAATAATCACCTTTTTGATCAACTACAGCATAAACATCACCACAACCACCAACACCAAGAACTTTTTTGATTGTGTATCTTGAATTAATTTAATAATAATTTATTTATAAAAACTTACGTGTTCTTATTACACAATATAGATGTTTCTTTACAAAGTGGAAATCGTTTTGGTCTTGGCATTTTTATATATTATGTAAAATAATTATTTTAAATACATAAATAAAAATTAAAAATTTAAATATTATATTTATTCAATTCAATTTGATAATACAATCAACAGTATAAACTCTAGGTAATTTATCTAAACCTGATTGAATTGTAAAACTAAATGTTTTCATTCCAGAACAAGCTGCTCCAATTTCTCCATTTACATTTGCAGCAATTAAAGCACCAAAAAAATTTCCATAAACTTCTTGAATCCTTTGAATAGCTAATCTTGCAGCTGCTTTTGGCTTCAAACCATTTTTCATATTTTCAACAGTATGATAACTTGGTAAAAATCTCATCATAATATCACCATCTCCAGTTGCACTACATCCACCAATACCATTTAAAGTATAACCACCAGCTCCAGGTATTGGTGAATCACCAATCCTACCAGGAATTTTATTTCTAGCACCATTTGTTGAAGTACCAACAGAGATATTTTTTTCATTATCAATTATAATCATACCTATTGTATCATGATTTTGATTTGAATACATTTCATTTTCACATACTTTATTACTTTCAATAAAATATTTGTTTGGAGAGTATGGTCCACAACTTTTTGAAGGTGATGGAATTACATTTTGCCAAAAATTAGGTTGACATTTATTATCCCTCCATTTTTTATTCATATTTATAGATTTATCAGTTTCAAGAGACTCCTCTTTAAATCCCATTTGAATGGCAAATTTTGTAGCATGATCACCAACAAGAAAAGAATGTTTTGTATAATTCATTACTGCCCAAGCAACTTTAGCTGCATCTTTAATTCTTCTTAAATCTCCAACAGCACCCATTCTTTGTCCAAAACTATCCATTATTAAAGCATCAAGAGTTGTTTCTCCATTCTCATCTGGTGATCCTCCAAATCCAACAGTCCCATCACATTGTAATTCCTCACATTTTGATAAACCTTCTGTCAATGCATAAAGACGATTGTTTGTTTTTTTTAATACATCAAATGCTAGAAACAATATTTTATTTTATTAACAAAAAAATTACCTCTTCCAGTAGCTTCTTGAAATGGTTCAGCAGCCCATGTAGTAAGAACAATTGGAAATTCAATTTCTACAGAAAATTGAATAATATATATTAAAAATATATAAAAAAAAGTTAATTTCGACATATTATTATTTTTAAATAATAAATATTTTTATTTATTAAACAATCTAATTATAATTTTTTTTTTCTTTAATATACATTTCTAAACATTTTTATATATTACACTTATTAAATTACATATATATTTACGAGCGTTATTCCAATGTATACACAATTTTGATTTTAAAGCGATTGACTAGTCTTTAACCAATTCTTGTAGATATTGTTGGAGATTGTTTTTCTATATTTTTATACAATATTTAAATAAATGTATATATTTTTTATATTATAAAAAGACTGTCTCTATATTGCCATATATTTTTTTTGGTATATTTATATATTTTTTTAAAAATCATGGTTTTCTAATAAATAGGGTAATTTTTCATTTTAGTAAAAAAGATGGCTCCTGTTATGCGTAATATGCTTCACTCTAATGCTAAAAAAGCACTATATTATGGTTTAGCTACTGCATTTGCATCAACAGTAGTATGCTACTTCACATATGTAAAACCAAGACAAACTAAGTATGAAGAATTTTTTGCGTAAGTTTAGATATATATATATATATATTTTTTAATATAATTTATCATTTTATAGTAACTATGATCCATACAAACGTATGCGTGAAATTTGTGAAACTGGAAAAGGTTATTTACATACATGCCCACAAGAACTTGCTAAGTTATATGAAGAAAAAGGAATACCTATTGGATCAAAACTTGAAGCTACCGTTGGGGAAAGTGACGTTGCTTTTGAAAATGTTACTGCTGAATAAATTACTAGAATTGGCATTCTAAATAATTATGAATGTAGGATGTTGTATTTCATAAATTTTCTCATATATTTAGAAAACAAAAAGTTTTGTCTTAATGAGAATTTTGTAGTTTTTCAATAAAATTTATTATAGTAATTTTATCAATGATTTTATTTTTTTAATTTATGATAAAATATGATAGAACAAAAGTATAAATTACAAGTGAATAATTATATGATCTTTCAAAAAAATAAAAAAAAAATAATAATTTATACAAAATGATTGTTTTTTAACTTTATTTCTCTAAAAGATTGATTTTTTTTATTGGTGATTTCTTTACCTATTAAAAGTATTGTTATAATACAATAATTTAATTAGTCACTAGATACATTTATAATATAATGTATATTTATAAAAAGTTACCTATATAAATAGAAAAGAACCTTGGAATATTTTCCTCTCTATTCGTCTGGTCCTTCTCTTCTCTTTTTGTTATTTTTTGTTAATTTATGTCATGGAAAATGAGCAATATTTAATATTCATGTGATTGGAAGAAGTGATTAAATTGTGAAACTATATATATATAATATATATATATATATATATATATTGTCTTCCCTAAGGTGGAGAAGATAGATGATAATAAATTTGTTACCGAAAAATGGAGGAAGGCCTTTAAATAATATAATTGTAGATGTTGTTGATAATTATGTTTTGTACGAGGATGAATGAGAACAACTTCTCTCTCGTGTATTAAAATCTTTTTCATCTGGTTAGAAGGACGGTAGGAATGGACAATAGAAAATAGAGTAACTCTACCCCTAACATGCACACATGCTCAAGTATTAATAAATATCTTCATTCCACACACAGGAGTAAACCTTGCATTTTACAAGGTCTTTTCAAAATGCACGAATTATTTGAGGTTTATTATGAAAGATATAAATGATTAGAAAAAAAAAAACATTTCACTATAAAATAATTTTATCTTTTAAAAATTATATATTAAAAAAAAATTTTTTTTTTCTTTCTATTGATAACATATTATTATTTAATTATATATATATATTTTTTTAATGTAAATTTTTTTTATTATTAATTTTTAGATGCCATACTCAAAACCAGCTTCTATACATATTTCTAATCCTGATGTAACGAGATCACCATCAAGTGAAGAGTTACAAATGGTTAAAGATATGAGAACAGTTGTTCCAACATTAGATGATGTTGATGATATGTATATTTTAAGATGGTTACGTTCTAAAGATGGAAGATTTGATGAGACATCAGAAGGATTGAGGAAAAATGTATTATTTAGAAAAGCATGGCAATTAAATAATATTAATGAATGGGTTCCACCAGAATGTTTAGAAAAATATTGTGGTTATGGATTTTTGGGTGATCGTGATGGATATCCTATTTTAATGTCATTATTAGGTAATATGGATGTTGATGGAATGTTAAGATCAGTTCAAGCAGTTGATTATATTAAATTTTCACTTGCTGCTATTGAAAAAGGAATTCAATTAGCTGATAATAAAGCTAAAGAGGTATGTTAAATTAGATATATATATTTTTGTATAAAACAATTAATAATTTTAGGCAGGAAAAGCTTTTGGTCAAATGATGTTAGTTTTTGATCTTGATCATATCTCATCAGCACATTATTCATGCAAACGTTTTGCCTCTTCATTTACAACACTCGTTTTACTATTTCAAGAACATTACCCATTAGTTTTAAAGAAAGTATTAATTATACGTGCTCCTGAAATGGCACGTGTTGCCTTTAGATCAATGACCCCATTTTTATCACAATCAATTCTTAATCTTATTGACATGCCAGGAGAAGAATCATGGCAAAATGTATTAGAAAATTATGTCAATATAGATTCATGGCCTATGCATTGGGGTGGTAAGATGGTAGATGATAATGGTGATCCAAAATGTCCACAAATTGTTAGATATGGATTAGGACCAATTCCTGATTCATTCCATATTGACCCTGATACTGCTATGCCTGACTATGATCAACTTACTACTGTATATGCTGGCGACAAACATCTTATAGATATTTCAACAAAGAAGAAAAATACAAAAATTGCATGGCAATATATGACAGAAGAAGATGATATCGGATTCGCTATTTATTATGATGAAACATCTAGTAAGAATAATTTAAGTGAGATGGATGCTGTTTATCCTTATATACGTCTTGAATGTAGTTTAGTTCCAATATCTGGTTCCTTTATTTGTGAACGTCCTGGAAGATGTAAGTATTAATATTTAAATTTTTTTATAATAATATATTTTTTTTTAAGATATTATTGAATTTGACAATTTTTATTCATGGTTTAGTCCAAAACAATTAAAATATACAATAGATATAATTGATGATGACTGTGACAATTAAAAACAATCAAAAAAAAAAATTTTTTTTTTCAATTATTTCAGCATTAAATCTTTTTATAAAAGAAGATTTATATGGAATTAAATTAAAATAAAACCACGATTATGTATTTACCTTTGATATAAATGAAAACAAAATATTTTTTAGAACATCTGTTAATTTCAATTGAACTATAATTAAGAGAAATTTTTTTTTTCACATTTATTTTTTTTTTTTGTACATTATCATTTTTGTAGTAATTTAGAAATTTTATATATTATAAGGAACATCTTATATTATAAATTGCATTCGATTCTACCATCAAAAATGCAATACGTGTATAATAAACAATATTTAAAAAATTTTTATTTAATTACCAGTCATAAACAAGTTTAAAATTAAAGGCTAACTATCAAAGACTATCTTGTTTCTTTGGGATGGTAAACATTATGAAGATGACTATGAGAAGGACATTTTAAATTATGCTTTTTTCTTTGTTATCTATTTTGATAATTATGGGAAAACTTGATATTTCCTGTTTAAAGCTTGATAATAAAAGCAAGATATTTGGATAAATACTTTATTAGAAAATTATATGTAATTTTTACGATTAAATAAATGTAAAAGATTAATGAATATGATAAGTAATTTTTTTTGTTATATCTTTAAAAGCAGAAGTTGTATTATAAAACATTTTGTCACATGAATTTTTTTTGAAATTTTTCTTTACACATAATAATGTTTCCTTCCAAATCATAATCAATGTTTGTGAAATTACAAATACAAGGTCGACTTCTATTCAAAATAGTTGATTTATTGTATTGTATTATTTTTGAAGATATCCTTCTTTGAAAGTTATGTGTATAGTCTTCTTGTTCTATTTTCTTTGTTTCTATGTGTGGAATACTTGGTAATATACGCCTTTTTGGATTTTCATTATTATCAACACTTTTAGCTCTGATAATATTATGATTAACAGAATATTTTGTACGAATTGGAGAATGAATAATTTTTTTTAAACAAAATTCACCATTTCCAATGGTATTACATCGTTTCATGCATAAATGTTTTAATTTGTTTTCTGGTGTTAAACATTTTATTGGTAATTTTGTAATTTTTACTTCTTTTTGTACAAAACCTATAATTTAATAAGTTTACAATAGTTGTCTCAAAATATACTTTTATTATTGTACTAAAAATAATTTTCACATATTGTAATTAAATATTATCGACTACAAATTATGTTCAATGTCAGTGATTATAATTTAAAACAAAAAAGATAACCAAAACAATATAATGACTACAGTGGAATTATTTTTAAATAAGAAATTAGATAATTAGTTAAATTTATTTCTATAGTTATTCAAAAAAAAAGTAAAAAATAGTGCAATTACATAATTTTAATTGAACTATTTACTTTCTCGTTACGATTATTAAACAGATACATAATCTTATATAAGTGTTATTTTAAAACATAAAAATAATTATAATAAATGATTAAATAATTCTATTTTTTTTATTAATTAATTTAAAAAAATAAACATTTTTAATTGATTTTACTCTCCTTATTTTAATTATAAAAATGATGTCATATAAAAAAATTTGGTTCTTTATGGTGTGAACCCCGTTATTTAAAATTATTTTAAAATTAATATTAAAAAATTATTTTTTTTGCATATTAAAATATTATATGATAATTTCTAAAAATTATTATAAATCAATAAAAAAAATAACGTTTGATGTCAATTTTTAAATGAATAAAATTTAATGTAAAAAAAAGGTAATTGATATTTGACTTGTACTAAATAATTTATTTTTTTTTCAAAATTATTAATGTTATGAAATGTCGCTAAAAGTAGCGCAGTAATAGTGTTTTGAAAGGCTTTGCAAGGAAACACGAAAGAGTATATTAGAAGGCTACGTGCATGAATTTACATAGCGGAAAAAGAATGAAAGTGAGAAATTTGAGTCCATGTTAAAGAACATTCATTTTTTTTTATGAATTTTTAAGTGAAAAATAAAGTTTTTTTTTTTAAATTACAAAGGAGGATTGGAAAGGAATCTCATCTCTCGAAATTTTATAAAAAAAACAGATTTGAAAGAAGCTATAGGTATTTGAAAATGGCGAGGTTCAAATCATAAAGTACCAAAAAAATTTTTTTTACATTTTATATATAACATTTAAAATAATGGTGAATATTAATAAACTTACCAGATCTAATTCTATCAATGATAAAATTTGTCAAAATATTCGAAGCTTTTAACAATTGACGATTCTTTTTCCAAGCATAATTTTCACAAATTGTTTCTGAAATTGCTTCACCAAGAATATCCCAATGTTCCTCTTTCATTCCATATTGTTTCATCGTTCTATGAGATTTCCCTAAATCTTGACATTTTTCTTCAATCAACTCTAGATTGTTAAGATTTTTAATTATATAATTTAAAAAACAAACTATTTCTTCACCATGTTTTAAAATTCCCCATTCAATAGGTTTTTCTCGATAAGTAGATAACTTATCTATAGTTGCATACCTTTGAAATATCACTCTTAATTCACTATTTTTTTGATAAATTTTTGTAATAACTTGCCTTCCACATGATGCTTGCCCAGCTTTACTCATATGCCTCCATGCTCTTTGAATAGCTTGTATCTAAAAATTTTAATAATATTTATAAATAATATTCCCTATACCTGATAATATGATAAACCACTATCATCATCACTACTACTTCTTTCCTCATTTTTAATAGATTGTTTATTGCCCATTATGACTAAATATTAAAAAAAAAAAAGTTAAATAAATAAATATATAAAATGTTGCATTTGAGATTAATATAAATTTCTATTTACAAAATGGAGGATAAAAATTTTTAAAAGTTTACCAAACAATAAAATAAGGTGACCATATAAAAGATATATAAAAGTAATTTAAAAAAAATTTTTTTTTATTTAATTTTATTCAGTAAAACTTTTACATTAACACTTGATTCACATTTTACCTTTAAATTTAAAATTTTTTTAAAAAAAATAAATAACTTTTTTAATATAAATAAGACAAAAAAATAATATTGTAAATAAATTTTATTAAAAATTTTGATCAAATATACAGTTAAAAAAAATTAAGATAATTTACAATAATATAAAATTTATTTATCCACCTGATTTTTAATATAATTTTTTATGAATACAATATACTTAATTTTATTTTTTTTTAAAAAAAAAAAAATATTCAAATTTATGAAATTTCAGTAATTATTTTATTAATATATTTTATTAAAATTATCAAAAATTTTATGAATAAATCATTTTCCTAAAAAAATATATAAAAAAAAACTTTTTATGGGTAATATTTTCTATTGTATAAATATTACCACAAAGTAGCACTATTCCAAATCAAAATATATTTTAGTTTTAGACAAAACATTCTGTATGAATGAATATATATTTAACAACAAATGAAAGAAAGAAATGAAATTTTTAAATATATATCAATGGTGGCACTTCAGTAAGTTCATAGATTCTTCAAACACTTGTAAGAAATTAATTTCAGACCATTATCATTGTCAATATTATTGAAAGTAATAAGCTATCATTTTTGGCATGATTACTTAATAAAATGTCCAGAATTTGTCGTTGCAACAAACTCATTTGAACGACTTAAAGAAGGAGTATTTTTAAAAGATATTGGTGAAGATCCATATGATGGTGATCTATTTCATATGCAACCATTAATGTTAATATTTTTAAAATATATTGTCTGGTTTCCTAAAGGTTTTTTGTTACTACTTTTGTTTTTTGATACATGGAGTGCCTTTCTTTTAAGAAGTATTTCTGATAAATTAACTGGTGGAGATGAGAAAGTAAAAAATTTAGTCTTTATACTGTAAATTTTGAAACTTTCTTAGATTTGTAAATTATTTTTTTTTAGATTTCTACTTAATCCAATGGCAATTGGTACAACAGCAGCCTTGTCAACATCAAGCATTTTTAATTTTTTTGTTATTCTTTCAATACATTATTATGTTAATAATGAATCAGAAAAATATACAAGTTTATTATCTTTTTTAACAAGTTTAAATATTTATTATTTTACTTTATTAAGTACGATAGTTGTAAAATTTCCAAAAAAGAAAATCTTACTATCTACAATATTTATTACATCTTTTTTTTTAATTCATGGATTAAATTATATATTATCTGGAAATAGTTTTCAATATATACAATCTACTTACATGTTTCAATTAAAAGTTCCAGAGTTATATCCTGATGTTGGTTTATTTTGGTACATGTTTTGTGAAGTGTTCCTTCATTTTGAAAGCTTTTTTCTTACTGTATTTCAAATTCATATATTTATATATATGATTCCATTGGCAATAACTTTGAAGAGGTACCCATTTTTATTATTACATATATCACTGATAATAATTACATGTTTTACATCATATCCTTCATATGGTGATGCTATTATTTACTTATCCTTACTTCCCACACACTACAATCTTTTTAAGAAGATAAAAAAAAGTATAATTATCTTTGGAGCTTTAATTTCTTGTTTGGTTTTGTTTCCAACAATGTGGACTATATGGATGATTTATAATGCTGGTAATGCAAATTTTTATTTCTCCCTTACTTTGGTATATTCATTAGTTCATGTATGTTTACTTTTTATTTCATCTTTTATTAATTTATTTTATAGATTTTTATTGCATCTGATATGATATATGCTCAAACATCTATTACACATGAATAAATGTTCTTAAAAAAATATTTTTTTTTTTTTTTACATTTTTGCATGTGACTTTTTTTTTATAAAAATAAGAATTTTGTAATAATTACAATATAAATATAAGTTTAATGTTTTGTTAATTAAATATATTATAACTTGACTAATATTTTTCAAATTGTAAAAAATAAAATTTGTATAAAAAATTAAATATATTTTTAAAACAAAAAAAAAAGGTTTTAAATAAGATTAAATAACAATTTATATGTAATTCAGGAAAAAAATAGATTTTTGATACAGAAAGTTTAACAATTTTTTTTAACATTACAAATTTATTTTTTATTTTAAAAAACATTTTTTTTTTAATTGAAAAAAGAATTTAATTAATATCATAATTTTAAATGTATAGAAATTAATTAAAAAAAACCATTCTATTAACTTCCATAGAAAACATTTTTTTTATAATTAAATATTGTAATGAGATAATATTGAAGTCTTGAATACATGATTGTAAACATTGTATTTTTAATATGTGTTTATCCAAAAAAGAAAGTAAATAATTTGCACATTATTTTGATTTTTTTTTACTTTTTTTCAAATAGGTTGTACTATTTATAATTGCGAGGTAATATCATCAACTACAGCAATTAATGTCAACATTAAAATTTTTAAAAATAAAATTAAATATGGTAGACATCTTATAGTTATATTAAAGAATTTTATAAATTTAAAAAGATATTTAAATTGTTAATACAATTAGAAATTAATTTAAAAAAAGATAAAAATAAATTAATACAACTGGAAGGCTATTTGTAATATTTCTTGAAGAACAATAATAAATATTGTTAGATATTAAGAGGGATTCAAAATACTATTTCAGAAATAAAATTTTTTATTAAAAAGTATTAAATTTAAAGGTTTTCTTTTTTATTACAAAAATAAAAAAAATTTTTTTTTTTATAAATACTAATAGCAAATTAATTAAAATTTTTATGGTAACGGAAAAATAAAATATGAAAAAAAAATTATTTAAATTCCTTAAATTCCGACTTAACTAAAGATTGGACATCTTTTTGAACACTAGTGACTGACTTTAAATGATTATAATTTTCAGTGCCAGCCTCTCCTGGTAACATTAACTCAACCATCAAAGAATCAACATTAGCTAAACCAAATAATTTTGCTAACTGAACATCTTCTACTAAATCTCTAGCTATTGCCATAATTGGTGGTAACAATAATAACAAGTTGGCTAGCCTTTTTGTACTAGCACCATTTTTTGACATTTTTAAAACATGATACTCCAAAGCTCCTAAATATATTTCTCTACTATTTTGAATTTCATCTGCAGCAACCTCAGCTCCTTTAGCCATACAATCAAAAAATGTTATTGCTTTCATAATTACATACTCCTTCTCATCCATTAATAAATTTTTCATTGGTTTTGTTAGATGATCAAGAATTTTTTCAGCAACTTTGTTAACATCTGGTATTTCTGTTGAATCTCGAAGTAGACATGATTCATTTGTCAACCAAACAGCATCATTTACATGTATACTACGAAATGCTGCACACATTATTAAATGTTGTGATGAAAAATGCCTTAGTAACCCGACTTGTGCTTCCATAGGAAGTGATTGAAATTGTGGCAAATTTTTTGCCCATTCTACCATTAAAATTAATTGTTGTGACATACTATCAGTCACATCAAGAGTTGTAGCTGTTTTAAAACCAGAAGCTGTTCTTGTTATTACACTAGCACGTAATTGCCTAGTTTTTGCTTCAGCTTCTAACAGTGATTGAATACATTTTGAAGCAATCATCTCCTCCTCCGTAAAATCCATAATTTCTTCGGAATTATTTTTTGCATAACTACTTATTCGATCTCTTTCATTTTGTACAGCTTCTTTTCGCATTCCATTTTCAATACATCTATCAAAACGGCATCTTCTACAAGTATTTCTATGATCTAGTAATAATAATAATAATAATTTTATTAAAACTTAAAATGATATATCTTACCTTTATCAACATTACACTGTCTACTAAATCTACAAACATAATTATTTTTCTTTCTAACAGTTCTTCTAAAGAAACCCTTAAAATAATCAATTAAAATGATTAGATAACATTGTGATTAAATTCTAAAAATTTTTTATTTCCAAAATAAAGAAAAAAAAAATAAAATTTTTTATAAGCAAACCTTGCATCCATCACACGAAAGTGCTCCATAATGTTTTCCAGTTGCTTTATCTCCACAAATGGCACAATCGGAAATAGATTTACTATCATTTGCTTTATTTATAGAGGATGTCATAATTGGATTCAAACTACAAAATTTATATTGGCTGTTGTATGAATATAATTTAGATGCTATCATAACATCTGTCACAAAAGCCTAAAAAACCTAAATTTTATCTCTTATGATTTACCTTTAAAAAATTATTTTTAAAAAATTGTATAACAGTCATACAAAATGAAAAAAAAAAAAATACCACAAAGGGATATTAAAAAAAAAAGTAGTAAAGTGTAAAGAAGATGCAATCAACATTTTGAATTTTAATAGTATCAATTTCTTATCATTTTAACAAATAAAATATTAAAAAAAAAAAATTCTTTTTTACATAACCACTAAACTTTTTAAATTAATGGATAACAAAGTTAATTATGATAATATTTTTTTATGTCTTGATAATTTATTAAAATTAAAAGTTGTTTTATGATAATTTGGTAAAATGATTACAAATGATAAGGGAGAATTGAAGTAAAGTCAATAAAAATAATATATTTATATTTGTAGTGTTAAAGTACACCTTAAAACACAAATTATGCATAATAAAAAAGATTTCATTTGTAAAATATAAATTACCCAAAAATATATCACAAAAAAAAAATGTATGAAATGATTAAAAGAGAACACACATAAATCAAAATGATTTATTTGAAAAAAAAAATCCATGACAAATTGAAAAATATATATATATATATAGATAAGAAAGTTATTGTAAATTAGATAATTAGTAGTTAGTATAAAATTTAATAAGTTTTATTATTTGTAATGATGTGTAGATAAAATTAATTTTGAAATACATAAATAGTAAAATTTTAAATATAGAAATAAAAAAAAAAACTCATAAATATTTTTTTTTCTTTAATATCAAAAATTAAAAAAAAAAATACTAATAATAATACAAATAATTTTTTAATAGATGTTTTTATAAAAGTTATACTAATAAAAATTAAGTAGGTAAATAAAGGTTTATTTATGTTACATTAATCAATTGATTGATATTCTAAAGTCATGCATGTATATGATAGAGACAGATAGTGTTGATAATAAAAGTATGATTTCAACTTAAAGATGTTTATTAAAAGTAAAATTTTTATAAATATCAATGAAAATTTTTATTATATTATTTTATATGTATGTTTAAAATTTATACAATAAAATATAAATTTTTACAACAATAATCTTATAAAAAGATATTTGTAAAAGTTAAGATTTATAATTTGTTAATAAAATGATTTGTACTTAATGATTTATATTTATATGAAACATGAGATAAGTGGGCAATCTTTTATCAAAAATATATCTATGCCAAAGATCAACTTTTGTCCACATTCAATATATATATATATTTGAAATTTATTTCTTTTAAATAATCTAAATTTATAATATATAAGATGTTTCAATAATGTTATATAATATTTTATGATATGACATATTTTCTATTATTAATAATTAATAAATCTAATAGTATATATGTAAATTATTATTAAATTAAAAAATTAATTAGAATAAAAATTTTTTCTTTAATACATTAATTATGAACGTAAAAAATAACTTTTACAAATTAATTTTTTAAAATAATATATAATTAAATAGCAATTAATTAGTATGTTTTTTTTTTATAAATTATACTTAATATTAAAGAAGAAAAGAAATATATAGTTTTAATAAACATATAAAAAATTACTCTAACATTGCTCTATTTATAAAATTATATATGTAAAATTTTATTCTTATTTAAAAAAGAAAATGATAAAAATAACATTATTTTATAATTCGATGAAGTATTTATTAATTTAATTTAAAAAATGATACCATATATCATGGGAGAGTAATAAAATTTATTCAAAGGTTGTATTTTTTTTTTGATGATACTATTAATATAAAAAAAAATAGAACAATCATGTATTATTTGATTATTTTAGATAAAAAAAAAATTCATTCTTAAAAATTTAGTAAAAAAAATATATACTAAAAAAAGTTATCATTTTATTAATTATTTTCTTTCTTCAGTGACAAGAAGAATAGTACTAACAAAAATATCCCATCCATAAACATTTGAAGCGTTGCATCTAAGTGCCATTTGAACAATATCATTTGGTAGTTGTGTTGTATTGAGAAAAATATCACCATTATCAAGAACCTTAAATTTAATTTTACAAATATAAAATATGATATATTCATATATTTTATGTTTATAATAACTTATATCTTTGCTTATAAGAAAAAAGTTGTTTTTTTTATTTTTAATATTTTAATGATTGTGATTTCTAATTAAATTACCTTTTTAATTTTAAATTATTTCTAATAATTTTTTTTTTTTGATAAATAGACTTATTCTTAATTATATTAAATAAACAAGAAAAAAGTATGTTAATATAAATATTAAAAATTCGAGACATCTATTATTTTTTTTGTTTATAAGATAATAAATACAATATTTAATTTTATGGATATAAGATTGTAATAATTTAAAAATAAAAAGAATCTCAAATTCCAAAAAAAAGATTATTATTAACTTATAACTAGAAGAAAATAAAAAAATAATAAATAATAAGTTGTTAAAGTTTTATATAAATTTGAATATTATAATTAATTTATAACTTAAAAAAAAAGTATATGTCATATTCTATTAAATTATAAAATTTTAACAAAGTTAAGTGAAATAAAAAAAAATATTTATATTTTTTAGTAAGTTAATATAATTATTAATTACGAAAAAGTTATATATAAACATAAAAATATATATTTTTTTAATTTAATAATAATTTTGAAAAAATTTTTAATCTTTTAGTTACGTATAAATAAGCTATTAATAGTATGAATTTTTTTTTTTCTCAATAAAATGACTTACTTTAAAATAATTAAAATTATCAATTGAAATACCACTCCCATTTTCGTTATCATTCTCAATAACTTCCCATTTATTTGTTGCTTTAGGGTAAGCTTCATTTTTACATGATAATGTAATAAAATTTCCCGGATATTCCATTCTCATGGTTGTGGCAGTTGTGATAACTGGAGTTTTTATGTACAAAGATTGATAAGGATTAAAGTAACTAAGGATACTAAAAATGTTATTTTTATTTAAATTTTTTAAAAAATGTATATTATCATAATTTTTTGAACAACTATGTAATGCAAATTCAGGAATAGTATAAGTATCAGAAATTATTTTTTCATTTATACATGGACTTATAATTTCACATTTAAATTGATCTCCAACATTATTAGAATAAATTTGAATTTTTGAGAGAATACTAGACCACCCAATTTGTGAATTCATATTTTTTGAATTTAAATAATCATCAGTATGATCTAAAATATTATCCAAATGTGATTGATGTAATTTATCATTTTTATACCAATTAATTATAGGTTTTGGGGATGATAAAATATCACACTCAAGAAAACATTCCTTATTATTTTTAATTACCAAATTAATATTACCATTTTTTGTATTATAAAGTTCAGAAAAAGGTTGTTCACTTAAATTTTCACAAATTTCAAATTTTTTGAATGGCATCTTAATTTTTGTAAACTCTTCCGGTAAACTACCATCTATCTCATTTCCAAATAAAAAGGTAATCAAAATAATTTTGTTGACAAAATTCATTTTCTAAAAGTTTAATCTATAAAAATGGATGGTTAAAAAAAAATAATAAAGTAAAGTTGAATTTTTTTAATTTTAGTATAAATTGTAGGGGTAAAATATTTTTATACAAAAATATCATTTAACATATTATAAATTAATAATATATGTTTGAAATAATGGGTTATCATAATGACACGCCTCAATATTTTATACGGTAAATGTTAAAAAATAATTATAAAATGATGATTTATGTAAAAGTTGTGTATTTATATCCATTATTAAAAATGTAATATTAACTTTATTAAATGTATATGATAATAATTTTATAAATATAATATTAATTTAGTTATTAAAGTTTTTTTTTCTTTTTATAGAAATGGGAATTAAAAGATGTATTTAATTTAAATAATGTTAATTTAATTTTTTTTTATTACTATTAATAATATCCTTAAAAAGCACATAAACCCTTATCTTTTTAAATGCAAAAAGATATTTAATCTTTTATAATGATAGATTAATTTATTTATAAAGCTACATTTTTTTCTTCTTTTTATATAGGTATGAAAATATTTATTATAATATTAAATATTCAACTTATTCATTAGTCGTTAAAATTTTTATTATAAATTATTTAATTGTTTAAAGATCAATATGGTAAATTTTTAATTTTTTTAAAAAATTCAATTAAATATAATTAAATATGTAATATAAAATATATTTAGAATAATTCTTTTTCTTGTTATCAAATATATTATTAATTTAAAAAAAAAACTGTTGTGTTTAAAATTACTTAAAATTTAATAATTAAATATATATTGTATTTTTAAAGATTTATTAATCATAGAAAAATTTATTTTTATAATATTTAACAATATTTACAGTATAACAAAATAATGAAGAATATTTTTTTATTAAATAAATTTTTCATTTTATCATATTCATTTTAATCATTACAAATTTTTTTGTTTTTATATAAATTTATAGAAATATATATAAATTAATATTTAACAGTTTTATTATGTATATATATTTTTTATTAAATGTTTTTAAATACATCTTAAATGACTAGGAGAAAAAAAATTAATATATTTGAAGATTAATTAGTAATTTAATAAATATTATGACAAAATAACAGTATGAAAAATAATATTTATTGGCACTATTTAAAGTTAATCGATGTTGGGCTGTAGGAAGGTTATTTCCACTGCAACTATAAATTCCTTCATCATTTTTGTTTCCATCATATATATATAAAATATGACTCATTGATGATAGGTGCATTTGTTGGAGGACAAAATATTCTTAAAAAAAAGATATAATTTTATTAATTAAAAGATAACTTACTATCTGATTGAGTTAGATCCATTGGAATATCATTTTTACTCCATATAACTTCATCACTATCACTTGGTAATCCAGTTATAGTACAATTTAAAATTATGTCATTTTTTTCAATTCCAATTGATAATGAAGTTTTTCTTTCTGGAAAAAATAAATATATATAAGAGATTAAAAAAGATAATAAAAAAAATAATATATATGATATCATAAATATTATGATACTGTTTAAACATTTAAAAAATTATAAATAAACTAAAACATAACATAAATAGGACAAATTTATTTACTTTGAGACATGGAAACAGCAGCTGCACCCATTGAATTTTGATTTGCAGACCGTCTTGCTAAAATAATATAAATATATATATATCATTAAATAATTATTAAAAAATAAAATAAAATTTTTCATGCAAACTAAAGTAAAATCTTTTAATGGACTATTATTATAATGGTAGATTAAATTGATAAATTTTATTATAAACATACGCCTTATCTCAAGAAATACTGGTTCAACAACTCTATTTGGTTCTGTATTAATTTCACAAAAATAACATCCTGTATCAGATAATTCAGTTCTCCTAATAATCAATACCCAATCATTATCATTTCGTGGTGAAATTTGAAATCTTCCATCTGTGGTAAAACTTTTTGCCCCTGCTGTCAATAAAGTTTGATCTTTTAATCTTGTCCAAGCAACAATATTATTTGAATTTGGTGTTATTGAACAATGTAAATATGCTGGTGAATGCTCCTCAACAGATACAATTTTTGGATATGTACTATCTTTTGACATTGAAATACATCTTTGTTGATCAACTTTTAATTTAGCTTAAATATAATTTATTTAATAACTTTTGAATATATACAAAATTTTTAATAATCTTTTAAGTATACCGTTAATACTATATGTTATTGTTTATTTCTTTAAATAAAATTAACAGAAGTTATTAATTAATTTCTGTTTTCATATTTAAATAAATATCAAACATTATTTTTATTTTTTCTAAATATAACTATTTATATAATTCTTTTAATATATATTATATATTCTTAATAAAAAGTATAACATATCTTTATAATATTATTAAATTTAATCTATATAATAAATGTAAAAGGAAAAGTTAACAACACTTATTATTCTTGTGAAGAACTATAAAATAAATAATCTTCCATTTATAAATCCATCTTTTATTGTTTTATGTTTATTACTTATTAGGTGAAACAGATCTTATACTACTTATCAAATTTAATTGCTTTTCCCTAACTTTTATCCATAACATTTATCCACTTATATAGAAGAAAAACTTTATAAATATAATAGCATTTCTATTATCATTATTTTAATTTTACTAGTTTATATAAAAGTAGTTAATGACAACTTATACTTGGTAAAATTTTATTTTTCTTAATATATTATAAGATATTTATCAAAGAAAAATAAATAGTTATATGGAACAGTAAATTTAAGAAAATGATAGTAAGATATTATATTCCCATAAGAATTTAACCTTCATGAGTTGATAATAGTTTATAACTTTTTCTTATAAAATATAATATATAAATAAATTTAGAACAGATGTAATATTTACAAAATTTTATTTTGTAAACTAAATATAATTTGTCTATTGAAACTTATCTCTTAAAAATATAAATTTTTATAAAATATTTGAATTAAAAAAAAATAAAGAAAGTATGTGTATCAATCTTCTTAACAATATAAAGATGATTAACATTCTTAATAAAATTCACAGTAGGTTATAAGAGGATTAATTTTATTTAAAAACATACCATTTTCAATTGACTTATCACGTTCCAAAAAATTTGTAGATGAAATAAAGACTGAAGCTGTGTTAGAAAATAACAAAAATAAAAAAATTGGAAAAATCATTTTGAAAAATATAGTATTTATTAGAATAAAATAAGAAATATACTTAATTGTAAACTATAATCAAAACTTTTTTTTTTTATAAATATAACAAAATTAATAGTATATGAAAAGATTTTTAAATAAAAGAAATACAATATTTTAATTTTTTAAAAATATTTTAAAAAGTAAAGTTAAAAGATTTTTAAAAGTAACTCTCACATATATAATTTTTCATCTTTTTAATTCTGATAAGAAAACATTATGTTTATAAGTATTTAATTTAAGGTTCATTTGACATTTAAAGAAAAATAATGAAAAGAAATCTTTTATAAAAGAGAATTAAATAATTATATGCTATAATATAATATTATAGTTTTAAGAAAATATATTTAAAGTATATGGAAATATTTTTTTTATATTATCAAATGACATAAGTTCAAAAAAAGAAAAATATATTACAATAGATATTTTCGAAAAAAAAATAAAATTAACATAAATATGATTAGTAAAAATATTTGTTTTCAAGATATCGTTACTGTATAAATACTAAATGTACTAATTTCTTTTATAAATTTAATATATATTTTCTTTAGTAAATGACAAAAATTAGTTAAACTAAACAACTCCACCCATATGTTCTATCTTATAAATTCATATACAAAATGAAAAATAAAGTTAAAGAATCTTTAATTTTAATTGAAATTTTAAAATATACCAATAAAATATGATATAAAACTTTTCCTCCTTGAACATATGTACTGTTAATAGAAAGAATATATTTCTTATCTATAGTTTAATATATATCAAATATACTATATAGATATACATTCAATGACACCAGAAAATATCTATTAATAAAAAATTTTACCACCAAAAATTATATATTATAAAAAAAAAAAAAGTTAGAAAATAATTGAAAAATATCTTTAAATATTATATATTATTTTAATAATAAAAAAAAAGTTTAAAATTTCTTAAAAGACAGATGTTAAAATGACAAAAGTTATTTAAAATTTTAGTTATGAATAAATGGTTTAGATATATTTTAATTTGTACCAAACTTTTAAGTACATTTACCATCAAATATTAAGTAAAATTTTTCTAACATCCATATTTTATTAATGCATGAACAAAAAAATATAATAAAATATTTTTAAATATTTAATCATTATTTTACCTAATTTATAAGTAAGTATTCAAATTAATTATATTATTTAGATATTATTAAAAAGTTTTTAAAAATTATATTTATATGTATAAATGAGATACAAAATATATCAATTGTAATGGTTAAGATTCACTTGAATAGAAAAATTAAATGAGAATAAAATTAATAAATTTATCTTTTACCTTCAAATTTTGGTTTTTATATATATTTATAAAGATAATAATTAATAAGTATTATTTGAAACCATATAAATATATATATATATCATATGTACTTTCCGTATTTTAATCAACAATTATATGTAATAAATAATTTTTTTATATATACAAAATTACATAAAAACAATTTGAATGAACATAAACATTTATTGTAAGCAATCATTTATTTATTTATTTACATTGTAAATATAATAATTTTAATATTATTTTTAATTTTTAATAAAATTTATAATAATAATATATTATTATTTTAAATATAATTAACTTTAATAAGTTTAAAAAAGTATTAAAAATATATTTAAATTTATAATTAGTTATAAAAATAATTTAAAAAAAAACAACTTTTTAATAAGAAATATGATCGTATAAGTAGTGTAAAAAATTGAATATACATAAAGGTTCAATTTACTTGGATTGACAAGATAATACTTACACATAAGTGAATAACATATGTATAAACAACCAATATCAGATATAAAACACTTTTTTTTTTACAAAAATGACTATTTTTAAAATGTTGGCTATTCTATTTCTTACTATTTATTTTGATTTATTTATATTTATTTTTGGTAAAGGAAACATTCGTTGTAATTATAATAAAAAAGATACCATTTCAAGTGAGTGCCTTACAACTATTAAGAATGGTAGAACATTCTATTTTTGTTTCATAGATGAAGGAAAAGTATGTGTTCCACATCCAATAAATATTGACTTGTCCTGTTGTACAACACAATTTAATGATCCAATAAAAGATCTTGAGGAACATTTATTAAAATTACCTACTACAAAAAAACCAATCATTCCATATATATCAACAACAAAAAGTACAATAATTAATGATAAATTTACTAAAAGTGGTTGTTTTGATCGAATTAAAAAATGTTATTTATATTCAAATCTTTGTTTTAATAATTTTTATACTGAAATAATGGAAAAAAATTGCCGGAAAACATGTAATTTATGTTAATTTTTTTCTTTTATAAATTTTATTCTTTAAATTATAATTATCTTATAAAAAAAACTATATAAAAATTTTTTTATCTATTATTATTTTGATAATATTAAGAATATAAAACAAAAAAGTTATTGTTAAAAGTTTTTTCAATAAACTAACATTAATAATACAAAATTTATTATATTCGTCAACTTAAAATATATGTAAATAATAATATAACTCTTCATAATACTCCATTTGTTGTGGTAACTAAAACAAAAAAAAAGTGTACAGCTGTAAAAAATTTATATTTCCTAACATTATTAGATAACTTTTTTTTAAAACATAAAATAATTATTTTATAGTATAATACTTAAATAAAATAATAAAATATTAATTAAAATTGTTTAACATTTATGATTGTAATCAAGAATTATATCAACTATTTCTTTAAGATTATTTCCTATAAAATCAGGTCTTACATCAGGATGATTTTCCCATTCTGGTCTCCATTTACCAGTACGAACAGATAACCCTCTAATACCAATTTTTTGGGCACCCCCTACATCAGATACAATGTCATCTCCTATCATAACAACTTCCTCCTTTTTTAATTTCAATTTATCAACAGCCGCCATAAAGTATGACTCATTTGGTTTACCAATTACTTCATGTTCACAATTTGTTGAATATTTTAATGCTGCCCCAAAAGCCCCAACATCTAAACATGGTCCATCTTCTCTTTGATAAAATTTTCCATTTCCCATTGTAAATAATTTACTATTTTTGTTATTTAATAAAATTTTAAATGCTTCATTCATTTTTTTAAATGTAAAATCATTCTCAGCATCACCCATTAGAACACAATTAGGATTTGTTGTATCAAGATCATTAAAATCATCTAAACAATCTTTATGTACCAATAAATATGGTCTTAAATGATTTTTTTTCATTATATCAATTGCAACAGGAATTGGTGTATAAATATCATTTTTATTTAATTGAAAACCAAGTTTTGTTAATTTATCAAATAGGTGTTGTCGGGTATTTGATGATTCATTACTTATAAAAACAACTTTACTTTCTTTATAAAGTCTAAATATACAAATTTAGATAAAATATATGTATATATGAATATATTGAAAAAAAAAAATATCTACCTTTGTACTGCTTCAATTGAACCTTCTATAGCAACACCACCATTATTTGATGTATTATATAATACACCTGTAATATCTAAAAGAAAACCTTTTACAGGTTTATTAAGTAACATTATAAAAATCAACAAAATTATTATCAAAGTAAACTATTTTCCAATCTAAAATATATAAAATTCTTTAAAGAATATTTAAAATTATTATCAATATTAATATAAATAATTTAAAATATAAAATTTCTTAAATTTAAAAAAAAGAAAATTTAATATTCAATTTAAATAAAAAATAAATTGTCACATATTTTATAAAATAAAATGTTTATTATAAAAATTATAATATAATAAAGTAATAAATTAGATTTTGTTTATAACAATCTAATATAATATCTTTAATTATAATAACTAAAAAAAAAGTTAATTTCAATTGACAACCGTTACATTATATTTAACCAAAAAGTTAAATTTTCTAGTTTCTCATATCTTAATATAAAAACATTATATTCAAATTTATTAATTAGTTAATTTTTGATTTAATAATTCCTCCAATTCGGTGGTCCTCCAAAATGCTATCTCAGAATGATTTTGTGCCTGTAATTTATAACCACCACCAAATGATTCAGGTAAATTGATAGGTAAAGAATTATATTGAAGAATGTTACTATTTATTTTTGTTAAATCATGAAAATTAAAAACATTTGGTATACCTTCTAATGATTTATCATTTTTAGTTATACCATCAATGCCATTTTCTAAAACTTTAAAAGAATTTTTTTTATGTAAATTATTTGGTTTTGAGGTAACCACCGGATTTTCAAATGGTTTAACAATTGGTAAACCACTTGAAGTGACTAAAGTAGAATCATGACTATCTTTTTTCTTTTCTTTTTTTGAAAAGCGAAACAATTCATTTTTAAAGTATGTTAAATAATTTTCAATAAATGGTGAAATAATAAAATCACTAATATTCACACTGGTAAAAAATTTTTTATCTAAAAAGCTTGATTTTGTTGAAAAATTTTTAATATCTTTATTTTCTTTTTCTGAATTTGCATTATATAATTCATTAAACGTTAATTGACTATTAATATTTTTACAGGTATTATCTTTCATCTCAGTAATAAAATATTTTTCATTTGAATATGTTACAGTTGATGAATCTAGTTTTTGTAAATTATTAGATGGTATAAGAGATGTGACATTGTTATGTGTGAGACTTTTTGATTCGCGTGCCAATTCAATAGAAGTTGTGTGATTTAAATCTTTTGAATCCATTTCATCATTTTCTGGATTTGATTTTTTGAAACGTTTAATTCCACTATCTTCTATAACATCACTTTGTATGGAAAAATTGTTATCAGATTCATTTAAGTTGATACTTGAAGATACTCCTTCAAAAAATGATTCTCGACGGCGTTTAAAAGGGCCGGAGATTTTGTTATTAATAACTTCTAAAGACAAATCACTACCTACTTCTTTAGTTTCTAAAAGACTGCTTTTAATTTTGAGCAATTCACTTTTACTTTTATTATTTAATACACCATGTTTATGAATTTTCAAATGTAATAAATGGTTTCTTTTAACTTCCAACAACTCTTCCTGATAAGTTACTGTATCTTCATACTCTTCTAAAATGTGTATCTTGTTGTCATTCACCTCAGGAGTAAATTTCTTTTTATCGTTATCATTGAGTATCTTAACAATATTAAATACTTTCCTAAAAACACAAACAGGAATTTTTTTGGTAAATTCATGCATATTTCCATTAGTTTTATTCAATAAATAGGTAACTTCGTTATCTTTATTATTAATTTTATGTATGTTAAAGTTGTTGGTTGAATTTGTTACCTTTAAATTTTCAAATATTGATGAGGAATGTGTTGAAGGTTTGTCTTCTAAAATGTTTTTATTTATTGGTTGATTATTTTTTGTTGTACAAGTAATGTTGCCTTCTCCTTCTTTTACTTCCACTAATTTTAAATTTTTAATTACTTTTTCAGAAGTAATCATTTTAGGATTTGTGGAGCCATCTATTTTATCATTAATATGATTTTCTTTAACAATTGTCTTACTCAATCTTTCAATTATACGATTTGTCAAACTTTGACTACCTGTCATTAAAGGTTGATTCTGAGAAATATTAGCATTGTATAATAATTCATTTAAAACTATTTGTTGAGATTGTGCAACATTTTGTAAGTCTGATACTGAATTTTGTTTATATGATGATGCTAATGATGAATTTTGAATGAGAGAATTATGTTGTTGCTGTTGAATATTAGGAATATCTTGAACAAGCATCTTTTGATGTTGTAGTAATTTTGAAAATTCTTTTGAATCAATTGAAAGATTAACTTGATTGTCTAATGGTAAATTATTTCTATATAAATTATTACTTAAATTAATATTATTCAATGGACCTGGAATATTAATATTATTTGAAGTTCCAGGAAACATTGAAAAATTTGAATTTTTAGTAAAAGAATTTTCACCTAATTTTGCCTTAATATCATTATTTGATGTCACTTGATTACCATTAAATGAATGTTGTTGTAACAATTGATTAAGTTTTTCACCAGAAATTTCATTACTTTTTACTGTTGGTTGTTTATTAACCATATTCTTAAACTGTTGAATTCCAAAATTATAAAAAAATCGTAATGAGGTAATGTCACTAAATGGTAAATCATAACCATTATTTTCTTGACTAAAAGGAGAATTTAAGTTTACTTTGTTAAATAATTCAAATGTAAAATAAGGAACAGGAATAAGAGGATGTAATATAGGTGTATCAGAGTTTACAAATTTTGAATTTGAAATTGAATTTTGATTTAAATTACTTGTTTGAGGTGGATTTCCATGAAAATTAGAGTTTAAAGGTAAACTTTGATTTGATGCTAAAATATTCTTTATGTTTGCATATTTCATTTGATTTTGATTTATATTTGAATTTAAATTATGACTAATAAAAGGATTAGTATTTGGACATTGTTGTTGATAAATATTATGTTTTGAATCATTATTTAATTGAATAACATTATTTATATTACCAAAATTTTCAAATGAATTATTATAATTTAAATTAATATTTGGAATAGAGTTAGATTGTAAACATCTGGTTCTGTTGAATGAATTAACTAAACTACTAGAAGCATTAGATGAATTAGATTGTAAATTTGAATTTCTTGTAATCATTGGAAGATTATCCTGTAACTGAATAAGATTCATATTTTGATTAATGTTTAAGTGATCTGTAACACCAGGTACAACATTCACCAAAGAAAAAGGTTTATCCATACTAGTATTCTGACAATTATTTGACTGCATTGTAAAAACTTTATAACTTAATGTAGAATAATGATAAATTAAAATGTCTCTTGTAAACTGTACACAAAACACAACAGCAATAAATTGTCAAATTTTAGTAAATGAACATAATTTTATACTACATCATACCGCTGTTATTTTTAGCATAATCTACAAAAAGATATGCAATGTAAATGCCACAATTTGTTTTAACAAGTAATTATATATTACTATATGTAAATACAGCTTGTTATATGTAATGCATCTACAATATAGTATTAAAAAAAAAGTTTAAGCTTTTTATCTATAAAATTTAATGTAACAATCTTTCCAGGTCATTTCATTTTTTATTAACCGCCTCTATTCTGATCATTAAATAATTAAAATTACGTCATCTTCATTAATGGAAACATTTTTTAAATTTTCCTTCATTAATTTAAGAATATTTTAATAAGTAATTCAGTCTACAAAAAAATTTTATTTGTAAAATTTATTTTATTCTTTTTTAATACAATTAATTATTATTATAAAAATTTATTATATATAATTCAAAATTTAAAACTAATTGTTTGAACAATTTTAAAAAAAAAGTATCAATAGTTGGATGGAAAGAAATTGAAATACTTAAAAACATTATTATATATATTTAAAAATTCAAAGAAAATATATTTCTATAAAAATTTATCATTTTTAATAGAAAATGTACTAAAAATCAAAGTAAAATACTTACATGTCTTTATAAAAGTAATAAAAATTAAGAAAATATTATAAAATTTACCTATCTACATTTATTAATATAACATTAGTATTTACTATAATGGAAATTATATAACTAAATATAAAGTAACATTAAACGATAGGTAATAAATAAAAGAAGGAATAGTAATTAAAACTTTTTAAAGTGGTAGCGTAAAATATATAAAATAATTATTTATATTTTTACCGTATTTAATTTTGAAATAACTGTTAAAAAAATATATAAATAGATATTAAAAATAACAAAAAGTTATTGTTATGTAAATAAAATATTGTATTTAGAAGGAAGTAATATGAGTTGCTAAAAAAAAATTTAAATTTTTAATAATTTTTTTAAATATTTAAATTTAAATTTATTACTAATATTTTGATACATAAAAAATATTATATAATTGTAATATGGTAATGAATAGCGATTCAAAATTATCAATATTTATTTAAAAACTGCTTTTTTTTAATTTTTTCATAACATAATAAAGTAGTTTTTTTTTTTGTAAAGAAATAATTATGTAATGTAAATAAACATTTAAAAAGTTTGAAAATTATTAAATATCATATTTACTTTAAGAACTAGTTAGGAAATATAAAATAAAAATTGAAGTTTTAAAGAAAACAAATTCATAATATCAGTTGCATTTTATTTTATATATTATTCTTATTAAAAATTTTAAGATGACTTTTTCTACTTCCAGAGAAAGAACTCATAATCATCATGATGGTAGAATTAATAGAATACATGGAAATGAGTATAATCATTTTAGAGGTTCAGCACAGAAATGTTATGAGTATAGTATAGATGGAAAAAATTATAAAACTAATAGTTATTTAGGTACCTCTAAATATTCAACTTTTCATTATAATGATAGTAAGTATAAATATAAAAGTAAATGGTATTCTAAATCGGAACCAAATATTAATTTACTATCAAAAACAGAAGTAGAAAAAAATCATGATAAAGAAACTTGCAAAAATAATATATCATGTTCAAAAGATTTGAAAAAAGTATTGGATAAAAAAACTTTTAAAATAATTTCAAAACCTCAGCATGTACCAGAGTGTCATTATCCGAGATATTTAGATCAAAAGAAAATTAAATGATTGGTAAAATAAAGTAAAATTTTTATTGTATTTAAATGGTAAATAATAAATTTTTTAGTCATCTATGTTTTCATATTAAATTGTATAAATTTTTTTAAGTTTTTTTTTTGTTAAAATAAAAATTTTTTTCTTGATCTATATTATTTGAAATTTCTTGTAATTTTATATAAAGAATAGTAAAATTGGCTTAATTATATATTAACCTATGTAGTAGAAAAATTTTTTTAAAAAATATAATAATGATTTAATATAATTTTTTAATTAATATAATAAATAAGTAAAAAGTAAATAATTTTTTAATAAAAAATTTATTAAAAAATCTACTATCAACTTTTTTAATTTTATTTTAGAATTTGCTTTTAAATTTTTAATATGATAATTTTGGTTATTTATGCAAAATTTTTTTTTTTAAATTTGAATATAAAAAATTTTTATTAAAACTTTTATTACTTTTTATCAATTATTAAATGTTGCATTTACTATATATTTAATTAAATTATTTAAAACTTTTCAATTACTTCATTTTTTTAAATTTTAGTACGCCAGTGACTCTAAAAGAGATCCTTTTGAAATTTTCTTATCCATGCTTAACTTCATCCAACTTCTGGGTAGAATCAGCAGCTTGTATCCATTCTATGTCTCTACTATGAAGCTTGTGTAATAAAGCTGGTCAAAACGTATTTTTTTTTAACGTCCAAAAGTGTTTCACTGTCACGTTTTTGAACGGTAACAGCAAAAACACGTTTTTCTTTCGTTCTTTCAGTTTCTTCCACATTTAAAGCTCTATTAACATTGTGTCTTTTGTTATATTTTCTTTTTTCCATTTTTTGTTAATTGTTTTCAGCAGTGATACCTTCTCTACCAATTATTATCTGAATTGGCAACAAACTGACGTAAATAGCCATAAAAGACAGTAGCAATAGCACTGCTGCATCCAACATGAATAATTGCAGAAGTCAATTCGATTCCTGTAAACCATAAATATGCCAAATGAAGTATTTCATTTAGTGGCAAACATTTCCCACCAAAAAAAGTATCTTTTGTTGACTGGAACTAATATTTGACATTGGTTTCTGGAACATTTAAACATATATCTGGCCCCTTGAAAATTTGAATTTTATATAGTTGAGATGACTTCTTAAATAACTTTTTTAAAATAAAATTAAAAATATAATTTTATTGAAATTATTAGAAAAATAACATAAAGATTCAGAAAAATGAAAAATTTGGTACATTTTTGTTAAGAATAATATATATTAATAGCTAATATGCAAAAAAAAATTTTAATATAAAAAAAAATTCGATAATTTAATATGCAAAAAAAAGATAATTAATTAAAAAATATTTTACATTTAATAAAACACTCTTTAAGAATTATTTTTAGGTAATAAAATTTGCATTTAAAAAATCAATTATTATTATTTTATTAAAAAAATTATAATTTGAATTTTTTCTTCTATGCAAAATAATTCTATTGACTTTCTTAAAAAATATGGTGTTTTAAATAATTAAGAAAATATACCTATAGCCAACTAATTAAATTTTTTTTAAAAAAAGTTTTATTATTAGTTCTTTGATCTGTGATTTCTTTTTCATATCAGGCACTTATAATCATTTGTTATTTTCAAATTAAATATATTTTATTAAATTGTCTATTTATTTATTATTTAGTTAAATTATTTATTTATCATATATCATATTTTCTGAATATTAATATTTACAATACCCTAATTTGTTTTTAAATTTATACCACTTCTATCGAAATTAAAATATACAAAAAAAACTTTTATAAAGAAGTTATATGAGATGTTTTCAATTGTATAGTTCAAACTATTTCTGTAGCATTATATAATAATTGTAATATTTTATTGTCATTGTATAATTATTATAGATTTTACTCTAGCTTATAAGTTCCTTCAATATCTAATTTATCAAAATTAACACTGTAAAAATTATAACTGTATTGAAAAATTAAAAAAAAACCACATTGATATTAAAAAAAAATTATTCTAAATATCTTGAAAAATAAATTTTATTAAAAGCTTTTTTTAATTTATAATTAATATATTCCTACTAAAAAAACAAAAAACAATTATCAAAATTTTTCTAATGTATATGTTTTTAAAGTTCTTCTATTTCTTCATAAGAATCGTTAAATTCACCAAAAGTTACAGCAATAGGTTTATCATAATTGATTCCTGGTATAATATCAACAAATGCAGGTTTTTTTGAAATACATGAATCATACTTTTGGTTGATATCTTTTGTCAAAATTTTTAAACCAATTTCCATATTATCAATTTCTATTTCACATGCTTTTATAAGTCTTATTAAAGATAAGGTTAATTCTGGTATCTCAAGTTTTTCATCAATATTTTCAACTATTGTTAAAGGATCAATTGATGTTCCTGCCTGTTCTAAAATATCTTTAACTATTTGTGGTGTTTGATTACAAAAACTTAATAAATAACCCCATAACTCTCCATCACCATGATTTTCTTTACAAAATTTTATAGCTCTATTGATATCATTAAACTCATTTACAATTATTTCTATTGCTTCTTTTAATGATTCAAAACCCGATCTTGAAAGTAGATATATCAATTCTTCATACATTTTTTCTCTTCTACATATATTTGTGGCTTCTCTTATTATATAATTGTCATTTGTTTGTAAAAAATGTAATAATTTTTCTTTTCTACATCTTACAAAAAGTTCAACAGCCAAATTACCATACTCAGCACCATCACCTCTTTCAAATAAAGCAAGCAAAAAATCTAATTGATAGTCAGGATAACCACGTAATTCAAATAAAACTGTTTTTGGATCTGCTTCATTATCAAAAATTAATTGTATAGTGTCATATTTACTAATATTCATCAATTCAGGTAATCTTTCTTTTATTATACTATAAACATTATTTTGTCCTATCCAATTAAAAATAAATTTATCACAAGCATTAATATAAATATCAGCAGCTAACTCATAATCTTTATCATATGTTGAAAGTCTTGCTATTGATAATAAAAAATGTTTCCTTATAATATTAATTTCAGGAGTATTATCTTTTGGTAATTTACCTAAATTAATTTTTAATTTTTCTATAATATCTTTATAATTGTATAAATTTTTATCCCATGTCTCAACAATTCTTCTAAAAATACTAGCATTTTTATTTAAAGCATCTTCAATTACTTCTTGATAATATTCTTTTTCTAAAATAGGTTTATCACTTGACATAGCATATGAAAATAAATAAAGTATTCCTTCCATTCG
Source organism: Strongyloides ratti (assembly GCF_001040885.1). Classification (NCBI taxonomy): domain Eukaryota; kingdom Metazoa; phylum Nematoda; class Chromadorea; order Rhabditida; family Strongyloididae; genus Strongyloides; species Strongyloides ratti. Next base: position 6,967,411 of record NC_037307.1, read on the forward strand.
ATAGATATTAAACATATACTTCCATTCAGATTTATCTTTATTACATATTATTGAAAGATGATCAGAAGCAGTGATATAGTCAGATTCTCGTAATAATTTTTCCATTAATTTTCTTCCAACATGTATAACACTTTCTCTATCTAGAAGTGATTTATATTGTTTGGCAAATTCAACAGCTTCAAAAAGAAGATCATTTTCTACTCTCCAATCTAATCTTTCATTAAGTGTTGTAGCAATAGCTTTAATTAAACAACGATCACCAAGAAGATAATATTCTTTATCATATGGTATACCAAACATTTTTAAACGATGTAACTGATTTGGTAAAACACCATTCATATCAATTATATCTTCTGCCGTAATCATAAAATCTGTTTTTGTAAGACATTTAATAATTTTAACATTTACTTTACCAATAAAATTTTCAGCATCTGTAGTAATTACACTTGGTGGTGGTGCACTTAAACTTGCAAGACTTTCACATCTACTAATTGTATCATCTTTATACATACCATATAATATAATTTCAGGATTTCTTTCAGAAACAATATCATTTTGCATATAACTTATACCAGCTATCATAAAATTATCCTCAAATTTATAATTTTTTGCTATTTCAATTTTTTTTAATACTTCTATTCCTTTAACAATATTATGTTCTTTCATTTTATAATATGTTAAACAATTTAACCATCCAACAATGAGAGTTTTATCATTTAACCATAAATGTATTGGTTGATATGTCAATAAAGGGCTCCTACTTATATTTGGTTCTACATCTAATTTAGTAACTATTTGATTTATACGAAAATCATATATTCTTGTACCTTCACAATTTGTAAAAGCTAAAATACTTTTTTTCCATGAAATTGTAGTAATAATACCTCCTCTCATAAAATCATCACCATATAATTTCTAAAAAAAAAAAATTAAAAAGAATTGTTTAAATATTTAAATATAATTTATTAGAATATTTTAATAAAAATTTTTAAGGTTAAACTATTTTAAGAATATTAATGAACCTCTGAATAAACAGGAAAAAATATTAAACTGAATTTTTAAGTATATGTAAAGAGATGAAAAAATATATAAAAAGAAAAATTTTTGATTTGTAAAATATTAAAGTTTAAAAATTTAATATGAAATTTACAATATTCTTTACATTGGTATTATTCTTCTCTTGTCTTCATCTTTCATTTACTTATAATGAAAAAGAAAATAATGAAGATAACTTGGTTCAAGATGTTACTAGAAAAAGTCGTTTTAATAAAATTCAAGAAAGAAAAAATAGATTGGAAAAAGGAAAAATTAATATTCTTAATCAAGAAAAGGATTCTGTTATACCTCATATGGTTCATATTCATGAACCAATAATTAGACCTAAAAGACAATACTATGGTTATGGATATGGAGGTGGATATTATGGATGTGGAGGTAAAGCAGCAACAGGTAGTGGAGCAACAGGATCACCATCTTATTATGGATATGGTTATGGTGGGTATGGAGGATATGGTGGATACGGTGGATATGGCGGTTATGGTGGAGGATATTATTAATATATTTACTTCATTTTAAAAAAAAAAAATAATTTCTTAATAAAACTTACATCAAATTTTCCACTTAATAAACCTTTTTTATATAAATTTAAAGATCGACCACCAATAACTAATTTGGCACCTTTACCTTGTACAGAATAATCTGGTGATAAACATATAGTTGTAGGTACTTCTCTTAAATTTAATATAACATTTAAAGTTGAAGAAACAAGTCCAAAAACAGAAAGCATTCCATCACTACTTAAACTACCCAAATAATCACTTTTATCATCAAAAGATAGGCAAATAATTTTGGCATTATGTTTTCTAGTTGGTATCTCTTTATGTCCCAATCCAGAATAATCAAAAAGTAATATATAACCCATTTTAAAACCCGCAGCAATAAATCTATCTGAAAATGTTACGGCAGTCGGTGATTGACTACTAAAACATTGCCCTAAATCTCCAAGAATTCTTTCATAATTAAGTCTTGGTTCACCATCAGCAAAAACAGTATCCTCGACTGATGAATTTTCGGGATTATAATTACCATATGTATCAATATAAGATTCAGATAAAGTTGAATCACCATTACTAAGTGTTGATTGGCAAAAACTATTGTTTCGAATATTTAATAAATTATTTTTTTGTTCATTCATTTTAAATAAATTAAATATAAAACATAAATAAATATTTTAGGTTATTTATTTTTATCTAAAATAATATAACAATTATAAGAATACAAAAAAATATTGAAAGTGTTCTTAAGGATAATATAAAAAAATATTTTTTAATTTAAATCTTTTTACATACAATTAGTTTATTAAATAAATCAATCTCATTAAGTTAGTTTGTATTAGATGTTATAATCAAATTGTTTTTATCTATATATAAATTTTTTTGCAAGTCGCATTAAATATTTAACTGTTTGATTAGATAGTTTTATGTGATATAAATAACAATGTGGAAAAATGATACCATATTGTATTTGTGATAAACGTATAAATTGGTAATTTTTCCTTAATTTCCATAAATTATATTTGCCAAAGATAATATATCACTTTTATATAAAAAAAAAATTTGTCATAAAATACTCATTGGAATTTAAATAATTTTTAATTAAATTTTTTATTAAATAAAATATAATGTATTCAAATTGTAAATAATAATTATTGAAAAAAAAGATTATATAAAATTATGGTATTATCATTCAATAAATAAAAGTAACATATAATATTTCAAAAATTAAATATTTGTTAAAAAGAATTTTTTATTCTTAATACTAAGATAATTTTGTATTTGTTTGATTAACTAAAATAAAAAACTACTTTTTTTTTGTGTCTCATGAAAGAAAATCTTCTAATGACTGGGATATAATATTTTACAATTTAATATATTGTATTCATTTATAGAAAATATATCAATATTGTTTTGGAAATTTTATTCATTTTATGTAAATAGACAATTGTAGTGGTCTCAGTAAACAAGAAGTATTCTTCCAAAAACTTTTTTTTTAAGATAATAATGTGAAAATTGTTAGATCTAGATGTGATCATTATCATTAAAGTACTACTTTAACATAGTTTGTTTCTAGTGTTGTTTATATGATTATTATTTTGATAGTCATATTAATGTAGTTTTATATTTTTTCAAAATATAATTATTATATAAAATTATTTTATAATAACTTTTTAGTTATTTTTTTAACTGTCAATAAAATATTGTTTATCACAATAGTTATTGAATATATGTATAATAATACAATAATTTACGTGGTATAATCTATATTTTCCCAATAATCAACTTAACAATATAAATTAAATTTTGTAAATAAATTTTATAAATAATTATTAACTATAAAAATATCTAATTAATTATTTATTTATAACAATATTTTGCTCCTATTAAGTAAACAATTTTAAAATTAAACAATAGTTTATAATATTAAAGCTTGGAATATTTATTTAATAACTTTCTTTTAATTTAGAAACTTGTAAAATATTTCACCTTATCTATAATAAATTAATGATCTAAAATTTACAAATTTCAATTTCAAAAAAAAAAAAAAAATTGTTTACACCATAATTTTGCAAAGACCAGTTAAGTAACAAAAATTTAAATAGTTTTAATTACTTAGGTTTTTTTTTTGTTGATCTAGATATTGCTACTATATTAAATGGATCATTTATTGCACATTTTTCTTTTTCATCAACATCATTTATATCATGACTAGCAAGGTAACATAACAATTCTTGGAGATTCAAAAGTGTCCTTTCACTTCTTGTAACTAAACCTACATCATTCCTTAATTGAGCAATATTTTTATTTATTAAACCATAACCTATTATAAATTTATCTCGATTTGTTTTAGAAAAAACATCATTTAGGCGGATAATTTCATTATTTATTGTACTTTTTACTGTTGAGTAAAGGCCATGAAAAGTTAATTCAAACCGGTAGACAAAACCTAAAATTTCTCCAATGATAACTAAGAGGTGAACTAATTCATTTATTGCAGAAACTATCTCTTGTTCAGAATGATTTGATATGCATTTTATAGTTGGTAAATGTTGATAACCATGAATAAAATCTAATATTCCACAACTACATGGTTTATTATAAAATTTTGTATTCGAATTGGAATTATATTTTACACCAATATCAAATTTATAAATAGTTAGTAATTCATTAATCATAAATCGTCTTCGTAAAAATAATTCAGTACGAAGTTTTGTAAAACGTGTTCTTGAAAAAATATATGCATTTTTCATTTCACAATACTCTTGATCAATAACTGAAATATCCTTTTTAAAGGATTTTATTTTATTTCCAATTTTATCTTTCTCTTTTAATATTTTATTCCTTTTTATTTTCATTTCTTTGATACGTAGTTTTGTGGCTTCTATCTTTTCCTCTAATGTCTCTATATTAATCCTTATACATTGTATTTCTCCTTCCTAATAGTTAAATAAGAATATAATAATAAATAAATAAATATTGTTGTTAAAAACATACAATTTGAAATTTTTTTCTCCTTACTTTAACTCTCATCTCAATTTGTTTTCTTAACTCATCAGCAGTCTCCTGTGCTGGTTTAATAGATCTCGCTAACTCTCTTAGTCTATAAATGTCATGAGAATTAAAAAATTGATAACTTACTGATACCATTGAGATTTAGAATAACTTATTTTGGTCGCGACAGTCTCTTCTTTTCGACAAGAATCATCATTAGCCAATCTTTCTACACTATTTATGACATTCGTCATATTTTTTTTTTATTAAAAATTTCTTTCTTTTTTTTTGTATGAAGGTAATAGTAAAGTTAGGTAAAGTATAAATTTTAACATAAAATAATAATTTCATAAAAAAATGTTACATATATACAATTAATATTTTACTTTTTATAATTTTATTCTAACTATATTTTCTTTATTCTTTATTTTGAAATTGTAAATTTTTAGTTGATGAATAATGAATTAAATAATTGGTGTGGTAAAATTATTAAAAAAATATTTTGTCATTTGTTTATTATATCATGGAGCGAATGTTGTTAGTATTGGAAAAATGTTTGTCTCAGATGGAGGCGGTACAATAAATATAATATTCTAGTATTTTTCAACAAAAAAAAAAAAAAAAATAAATAAATGATCATTTGAAATTAGGGGGAGATAAATCTTTTGTAAATGTAGTAAATTGTTAGTATATTTATTTTTAAAAACTAATTATTTTAATGTATGCCATTGTACAAGTATTTTGTTAGATATGTGTATTGCTTTAAATTTAAAGATAAATAAATGATTTACATATATTCATAGTAATACACAGTATCTACACTTGAAGTGCCATTCTACAATTATTAATAGTGTTTTATTGCCAAAAAAATTGGTAGAACGAGTATATTATTATAATATGTTTATAAATGTTTTCAGTTTTATTAAAAAAAATTAATATATTCTCTCATTATATATAATATATATAATATTAAACGTTTTTTGTATAATATTTTCATTCTTTAACTTTTTGTCATTTATCAATTGTTTCAATATAACTTTAAAATTTTTTACTACATTTACTTAACATTTTTTAAAATGATTTTATCTTAAAAAAATCTGATGTTTGATAAAAACTTTTTAACAAAATAAAAGTTATATTTATTTTAATTAAAAATTTTTTTTATCTTGATTATTTATTTAACTACGTTTTTCAATGTTATTTTCTTTGTTCATCTAATTATATTTCTTTTTAAGGGTGATCAAATTTGGTGATACAGTAAATGCCCTCAACTACAGATACCAGATCTTTTTCAATTAAAAGAAATAGGCAAGTTTTATAAAAAAAAATATTTTGAATCAATCATTTATATATTATAGATTTAGCGCTGCTCATATACGTAAACTGATAGCTACTGGTGATTTGAATCATGTTAGTGCTTTACGAAATAGTGGAAATGAAAATTCAAAACGTTTAACTGGAAATGATGTTAATGGTAGTAACAATAAGCTTATTTTGACAAATTTACCAGATCCATTGGATGTTGAAGATATATTGTCAAATTCAACTGTTACCCAACCAACTGCTGATTTGTCAACTTCTTCTATTTTATTTCCTCCAATTGATTTAGAAATATACAATCAAGATGTCGTTGGTGTAACTTCTCCTTCTCAAATTATACCAGAACATATTGATCCATATACTATTGAACCACATATATTAGAAGCTTGTCATAGACATGGCTATAAAACATCTTTTACAATTTCTAGAAAACATCATTCTAACTCATCGGCTTTTGCTCAGGCTAAAGCAGCAATAACAAGAAATAAGATATTAGAGAGAGTTCCTAAACAAAAATTAGATGAAATACAAGGAACATTGAATGAAATAAATCTTGGAAATGTGAAATTTGATGTATCAAATGAAGAAAGAGATTCTTTTTGTTCAATGTCATCCGATTCATCATCTGTTCTTTCTACAAACAAAGATGACTCACTTACAACTGTCAGTAATACAATATCCTCAGCATCTCAAACATCATTGGTTAAGGATCAAGTTTATGCTAGTTTAATAAAAAGAAGTACGCCAGAAAATTTACAACTAGAAAATACTTCCAAAAGAAATAATTCAAGGATTAGTCATATTGTATCAATTTTACCTACAGAAGCAAACAACAAAAATGATAATAATATTGAAAAAAGAATAATACCACAATATAATAATACACTTTTACCAAATAGAACATTTGTTATGTTAAAAGTGCAAGAATTATCTCTTGAACCAAGTGATTTGGAACCAATATTTGGTTCAATTGTATTATTTGATTTAAAAGAAAAAAGAAGACTTTCGGAGACATTTTATTTTGATTTTAATGTTGCACATTTATATACAATGATTCACCAAAGTATCTTTCAATCAAATTTAACACCAAAAGCTGGGCTTTTTGAATTATTTTCACCTGAAAAATTAGTTGATATTTTCATTATAATTAAACTTGAAAAAGTTTTACAGGCAGGAGAATCTAATGATATTTATGAACCATATATAAAATTTGACACAAATAGTAGTGTCAAAGAAAAATACCAAAATTTGGTTATTGCGAATTGTAAAAGACTTGGTAATTTTAGAATGCCTTTTGCCTGGAGTGCAATTGAACTTTCACAAGTTTTGTCAGGTGGAAAAATCGAAACTTTAAATAGAAGAGAACTTAGTAATAAAGACTCACCATATCTTTCTTCAGCTAATGATGAATTTGACATTACAATAGGCTCCTCTCCATTGAATTGTAACGATTTTTCTTATATTGGAGAAACAGAGTCTATACATTCAATGGATCGTACAACAATTGTTATTTCTCCTTCTCCAATTGGTTCATTACAAAAGAAAAAGTATTTTTCTATTTCAACTGTAGATACAACAATGTCACCACCACCAACCCCTGTAAAATATAATGAACAACAAGAAACAATGAGTAAAAAATCATCAATTCAAACAATTTTTAACAAACCTTTCACAATAAAACTTCATTCTTTTATTAGATCAGAATCCGACAAATTGTCAGATGAAGAATTGATAAAATGTCTTTTAGAAAATAAAAAAAATTCTAATAAAACATCAAAATTAAAAACAATAGGAGTTAAGTTTTGTATTGAGTTAACTATTCTTCCAAAAGATTGGAATCATCTTGATGAAACAAATGCATTTCTAATTAACAATTGTATTAGTTCTGAATTAAAAAAATGGAAAAATTGTATAGTTCCAATGTTTAATAATTTTAGTAAACATCCAATGTTAAGAGAAGTTTTGTCATTTCCTTTTAAGGGACATTATGAAGTTAATGATGATAAAACGATGAGAAATTTATTATTCATTTATCCTAAATCTGCAAATTTTTCAAATAGAAGTGGAAATGCAAGAAATATTTGTATCAAAGTACAATTAATGGATAATAATGAGACTCCTTTAAAAGTTTTTTATAATAAAAATAGCAGTGAATTGGTTGATTATGTTTATACTTCTGTTTCTTATCATAACAAAACACCTCAATTTGGAGATGAAATAAAAGCTAATATTCCAATTGATTTAAATGATGGTCATCATTTATTATTTACTTTTTACCATATATCATGTAAATTAACATCTAAAAATTCTGAAGTTCCAGAGACTCCGATAGGTTATACTTGGATACCAATATATCAAGAAAGAGGTTGCCTTCAAACAGGATATTTTAATATTCCAATTTCATTAGATATTTTACCAAAAGGTTATTGTTATCTTACACCAGAAGTAAATTTACCAAATATTAAATGGCTTGAATCACATAAGCCATTATTTCAAGTTCAAATATCAGCTATTACATCTATACATACACAAGACAAATATTTGGATGCTTTCTTTAGAGCATATAACTCTTTAAAAACAATAAAAGGTTGTGAAGTAATTTCAGCTGTTAATAATTTAGCTAAAGCTCAACCAGAACCATTAGTTGCATTTTTTTATTCTATCATTGATAAATTGTTGTCTTTAATTACTTATGCAAGAATTGATGAAAAATTTATTGAATGTAAGTTATCAGAGGCATGTTTTACTACATTATCACAATTAATCAAAATATGTACTGTTTTATTGGATGGATCTGTTCTTGATAATCATGGTAGAAGTAGTTTATTAGCAAAATATATTCATTTAAATAAAGTAACACCAAAATATCCAGATATGAATAATGTTAATATGTATTCACATAACAAATCATCTGCTATGTCTTCTGATTCTACTGTTGATGAATTACATAAAATTATTCATGAAGTTGAAATAGCTAGTTGTTCAATGAAAATATCATCAACAGAAAGTGAAGGAAATAAAAAGTACAAATTTTTGCATGAAGAAATTGTTTATCAATGGATTTTATCAACAGGATTTATAAAAGATAACAGTTGCACATACTCTTGGTTCTTTTTAGAACTTATAATAAAATCAATGAGTGAATTTTTATTAAGTTTAAATTCACAAATGCTTTATGTATCAAGAAGATCCCGTTTTGGTGATGAGTATCATAATAATTTAAGTAGACTTATTTCAATATTAACAAATGAGATTGTTGAAAGAGCATCTAAAGATTTGGTACAAGCTTCTTGTATTAATAATTCACTTGCTTTCTTTCTTCAAGATGCTTTCTCTATAATGGATAGAACATTTATTATGCGTCTTGTAAAAAGTTATTACAAAGATATTTCTTCAAAAATTGCAAACATATCTGAGACATTAGCTAAAAATCTTATGATTCTAAGATTAGATTTTACTAAAATTCTCCTTTCTTATGAACATGTAATTGCTTTAAATTTACCTATATCAGAAAATTATTTATCAAATTATTATAACTCTACAAATCAAAACATTTTAAGTGAAACTTTTTCATCAAAATTATTACTTGAAGGTATTGTTGGAAATGAATTAGCAACAAAATTAACTAATCCAACTAATTTAGGTAAAAATTCTAAATTTCCTGTTGAAATTTCAACATCATTCAAAGCTCAACATTTTTTGATTGGTGTATTATTAAGTGATTTGGTTACTTCATTACACAGTGGAAATGAAAAAATTCAAAGTAAAGCAATTTTAAATGTTAAAAATTTATTAGTTAATCATGAAAATGACTATAGAATATGTGAAAATCAAAAGTTAATGGAAAAAGTTGCAGATTTATATTTTCCTTTACTTGGTGTTTGTGTAGACAATTCAAATATGTTTTTTAGTAATTTTCCTCTTGATGATACAACATCAAATAGTTATATTGATCTTAATAGTGATGGTAGAACAACATTAGATATGGAACAGTCAATGAATCTTTTATCATGTTTTTGTTGGGTTTTAAAATTTTCAAATAATAATAAAATTAAAAATTGGATTATTTCACTTCCATCAGAGAGGCTTGAAAATTTTGTGGCTGTTCTTTATGCTGTTGTGACAACTTTTGAATTTAAACGTCAAGCTAGATATATTAAAAAAATGTATAATTTGTCTAAACTTTGTGAAGGTATCAAAAATTATTCACCATCATGTGGTGATTCTTTTGCAACATTACCAAGAAAGAAAAATTCATCTAATCAATGTAGTCCTTCAAAAGCTATGACAGTATCAGCTGCAACTATTTTATCAGGAAGTGGATATAAAACAGCATCATCATCAAAAACACAAGCAACTAATCTTACTAATAGTGCAATTCTTGAATCTTCAATTGAAGTTAAATGGCGTAATACTTTAAGATCTGGTGTACCTAGTACCCAAACAAAATCAATTGTTTCTGTCAAAACACAAAATACTACTCAAAGTACAGATTCACTTAATATTGTTTCAATGGTAAATTCAGAACAATCTCAACTTGTGTTAGCATATTATCTAACTAATGAAATTTATTTAACTGTATTAGATACTATAGAGATGATGATAAGTTTAGTTTCAAGAGATGAATCTTCTTCTACAAATATTCATTTTGTTCTCTCTTCAATTTTAAGATCATTACTTCATTTAGTTTCATCATCAACTTTTTCATTAAGTTTAGAAAACATATTTGCTACTCAACGCCTTGCTGTTCTTTTATTTCCTGATTTTTATTTTTCACAACAATCTGAATTATGTCAAGATTTATGTCTACAACTTCTTAAACATCTTGCTTCTAAATCTTCTGTTATTCGTTCTCATGCTGCTGCTTCAATGTATATGTTAATGGCTAATTCATATGAATCAATGCATTCATTTTCAAGATTAAAAATGCAAATAACAATGGCTTTATCAACATTAGTTTCAAATTGTGCAGCTTATGGTATCTGGACAATTCATGAAACTGATTTAAAAAAAAGTTTAAGTAATTTATTGTCTTACTTAGAGTGTGATCTAACAACAAATACAACTGATAACAAAACATTACTTTCTTCTACTTCTTTTCCACCTCAAGTTAAAGATCTAATTTTTAATTTACATATGATTTTATCAGATACAGCAAAATTAAAACATCATTCAGATGATTTTGAATTGCTTATGGATCTTATGTTTAGAATTGCAAAAGGATATCAAAATAATCCTGATCTTCGTTTGACATGGCTTTTATCAATGGCTGGAAAAAATATTGAACATAATAATATTTCAGAAGCTGCACAATGTTTATTACACTGTGCAGCATTAATAACAGAATATCTTTCAATGTTATCTCCAGATGAATTATTTACACGAGGAGCTGCATTATTTTCTAAATTAAGTGATAATATTTTAGATGAATCTGCTATTTCTGATGATGTTATATCACCTGAAGAGGAAGGAATATGTGAAAGTAGTTATTTTAGTGTTGAAGGTCTTATTTTTATAATTGAACAAGCAGCAATATTAATTGAAAAAGATCAAATGTATGAATTAGCTATACAATTATATAATATTTTAATTTCTCTTATTGAAGAGTATGATGATAGAAAAAAAACAATAATGGTATATGAAAAAGTTTCACAAATGCATAAAAAATTGGAAGAAATTGAGGTAGTTAAAGAAAATATATCTGATGCTTGGCTTTCACCATTAGCTAATTCTGATAAAAGACATTTTGGAACATTTTTTAGAGTTGGTTTTTATGGGGATATGTTTGGTGAGGAACTTGATGGCTCTGAATATATATATAGAGAACCTTCATTAACACAACTTTCTGAAATTTCCCATCGTTTAGAAGGACATTATATAAAACGATTTGGTGCTGGTTGTGTAGAAATTATTAAAGATAGTAATGAAGTAGATAAATCAAAATTAAATCTTACTTCTAAAGTTTATTTACAAATTACTTTTGTTGAACCATATTTTGATGGTTGGGAAAAAAAAGAAAGAATTAATAGTATGTTTCATAGAAGGTATAATGTAAAGAGATTTGTTTATGCAACACCATTTACAAAAGATGGTAGATCTCATGGAGAACTAAAAGATCAATATAAAAGAAAAACAATATTAACAACATCAAAATCATTTCCTTATGTTAAGTCAAGAATTAAAGTAATAAAAAAAGAACAAATTATTCTAATACCAATAGAAGCAGCAATAGAGGATATCCAAAAAAAGACAAGAGAATTACATGCGGCTACAGTTTCTAATCCAGTAGATCCAAAAATCCTACAAATGGTATTACAGGGTTGTATTGGAACAACAGTTAATCAAGGTCCTATTCAAATGGCAAAAGTATTCCTAAGTAACATGTATTCTGTAGAATGTTCTCCAATAAAAAATAATTATCAAACAATAAACATACTTCAAAATAAGTTACGTTTATGTTATAAAGATTTTTCAATGAAATGTAGAGATGCTTTAAAAAAAAATGAGCAACTTATAAGTCCTGAACAAGTTAATTATCAAAATGAATTAAGAAAAAATTACATTGAATTTACTACACAACTGGGTGAAATATTAAAAGTTTCTTGTATCCCCATAGCCCAAACGGAAGATTACACCTATTTTGTATAATTATTTTTTTAATATTCCTTCTTAAAATTTAATATAAAAATAACGATTAACATTATTACATTAAAATAAAAAGTTTATGTTTCACAAAAGAAAAGTCTAAAAAAAACGGTACATTTTTGTTAGTTATCTACTCTTTTTAAAAAGCCACAACTCCCCCCAAAATTGTTTTTTTTATAAAATTTTGAGGGATGAGATTCCTTTCCAATCCTTCATTGTAACTTTAAAAAAAATTTATTTTTCACTTAAAAATTCATAAAAAAACGAATGTTTCTCAACATAGACTCAAATTCTTCATTTTTATTTTTTTTCCCCCATGTAAATTCACACATGTAGTCTTCTAACATACTCCTCAGTGTTTTTCTGCAAATGCCTTCAAAACATTAGTGCTGCGCTATTTTAAGCGACATTTAATAACTATCATAATTTTAAGAAAAAAAAATTATTCAGTACAAGTCAAATGTCAATTACCTTATTTTTCCTTTTTTTTACCAAAAAATTTCAATTTTATTGTTTAGAAAATTATTTATTAAAATCAAATATTAAAAACATTTTTTTTAATAAATTTTTATTCATTTTTCATTTTAAAAATTGACATCAAACGTTATTTTTTTGGCTGAATTGTACAAGTGGAGACCCCTCAAATAACTTCTTTAAAAATAGATTTTTTTTACAGAGTTGTTTATTTTGTAATTTTCTATATTTCTAAAGTGAAAAAAAGTTTAAAAAAAAGTTTTTTTTTTTTTTTAATTTTTTTATTGATGCTTTTAGTCGTTTATGTTTATGTTATTTTTTTGAAAGAAATAAAAGTTTATGTTTTTTAAAGTTTATTAAAAATTAAAAAAAATAAAAAAATTATTTATAAACGACTTCTCTTAAGGCGTTGAGAAAGCCGGCCCATAAATTATTTTTATTTGCCCGGCGCCAGGCAAACTCCCACAGTCGCTCCTCCATTCCTTTCTCCGTTCTTCCTCGAGAGAGGATCAGCAGTTTGTAGCCGTTCCACGTTCCTTCTATGGTATTCGTATGAATACCAGTTTCTGGATCCTTGAAACTTACACTGTAGTTTACCGTACAGTGCTTGAACCCCAATTTTTCCTCAATTCCTTCGTAACCTCGCCAAAGATCAGTGTGGATGATGGAACCAGGTTTGACGTGCTTCTTTATGACGTCAAGAAGCGTTTCACTGTCCCGTTTTTCAACAGGAACAGCGAAAACGCGTCTTTCCTCCGTCTTTTCCACACCGCCCACAACCCAGACTCCATCTACAGAATGTCCCTTTGGTACTTCTGTTTGCCCATTTTGGTTTCATCTATTTCCACAATGATGCCTTAGCCACCGATAACACATTCTTCGGTTTCTAAGGCATCCGCCAAAAGTTAGCGGAAATAGCCCAAAAATGAGCAAACAGTAGCACTACTGTGTCCACATTGACTCATTATTGAGGTTACTGGAGTTCTACACAACCATAGGTAAGCCATGTGTAGAATCTTACCAAAAGGAAGTCGTTGGCCGTCAAAAAAAGTTCCATTCTTGGCACTTACGCTCTTTCTACAGCTTTTCTTAGTACATTTGAAGAGAAGCTTTGCTCTTTGAAAAGTTGTTGGTCTTCCACATTCTAGACATTCCATTTCCCTTTTAATAAATCCCTCGTCTTGGAGATATTTGAGGGCTGCCTCCTCGTTGAAGAAAATGTTTGATAAAGAAGTCATTACTGGAATTGAGGCCATTTTAGAAGCGATTTTGAGTGAATAAGTACGTTAAATTTCGTTAAAATTAAAATTTATGATCAAATATCAAATTCCTAATCATTTTACCTTTTTTTGATGATTTTATTAAAAATAAAAAAAAAAATTTTTTTTATTTTTTTGGGTTTTTTTTATCTTTTTTCCTCTTTTTTTCCTTTTTTCTGTGTTTTTTTTTGTTTTTTAGTGTAAAAAAATTTTCAAAATTTTATTTTTTTTTCTGATTCCCCGTGTTTTTTTATGCTAGAAAATGTAAAAAAAATTTTAAAAAATTTTTATTTAAAAAAGTTATTTGAGGGGCCTCCTCATCTAAAAGAAATCCTATTATTTAATTAAAGAAAAAGAACATTTTTAAAACTCTTATAAATTTGTTATAATCATTAAAAAATTTTACTAATAAAAAATATTTCAAATTTTAACCATATTTAAAAGCAATATTTATTTTTTTCTTTTCAATCAATTTACTAAGGTAAAATTTAATAATCAGTAAAAACATAATTAAATATAAGATGAAATATTTTTATCTTTTATTTGAAGAAAATGCTATTCTTTGATTTCCAACATCATATGTAATACAATATGCAAAATGAAAAGGTGCTCCAAGAATAAATTGAGGACCTGAAGTTAAACCATCTAAAGATAGCATATTTAACATACACAAATCTTTTCGAATGACACTTTCGATATCACTAGTTGCAATATCGTACACAGTTGAACCAATTTTAAATTGTAAAAATCCTGTATTTGTTCCACATGGTATTGTATATACTCCATATGTTTGATTCCAGACACCACCCATCTTGTGAACAATAGGTTCTATTACATTTTTTGGACCTAAAAAATAAGATATACTAATTGTTTACAAAAACAGATTCTTACCACCAATAACACTTGTACCTGTATCCATAATTGCTTCCCATCCATTTCTAAATACCATGTCTTTGTATCCAATTGAATCCATTTTAAATTGCCAATATGTTGCTGAAGATAATTTTTGATAAGATGTTACTGGTCCACAATTTTTCGTATTATATCCACCATATGTAAATGATCCACCAAGTTTTCCATTCACTTTTCCCATTTTTTTAAAGTAAACTGTAAACATTGGTTTAAGTTTAAGATTATCATTTGTTGCCTGAATAAAAGCTGGAGTAGTTTTCCCAAAAGCTATTGACTCAAAAGCAAGTCCTAAAATACCGTCAATTGGACTTTTTCCGTTGTCCTCTGATATAGCCTCTGCTTGTCCAAAAGTAGTTTTTGTTACTTTTAAATTGTTTCCACTTCCAATAAATGATACTGTATCTTCACCAAAAAATCCCCTAGCCCATCCAATTCCATAGGTAATTCTAAATGGAGATCCATTAGCAACATATGTTGATGATCTTGATGAGTTAAATTTTCGTTTTTTTGAACAAGCAATTTTCGATGCTCCATTTTTACATGTTTTATCAACTACCCAAAGATTTGATGATCCAGTATCTAAAATATTAATCTAAAAATTTCTTTTAAGCTTACCAAGAACAACAGAAAATAATTGTCCTGGTGTTCCTATTGTTATATTTGCTACATATTCAGAGTCATCATAATCATTAACTTGTTGAATGACTGCTTCACTTCCATCTAAAGGTTCTTTTCGCAAAATAGATTGCTTTCTAATATAATATTTTCCCCATTCACCAGATTGTATGAGTTTTCTCTTAACTGATTCAACACCATAAAGTGAAATTTCAACAGTCTCTGCCAATACTAGAGAAAATAGTGTAAAAAAAATAATAATTAACTTCATTGTAACATATTTGTAAAAGATTTTTATTCTTATATATACATACAAACATTTTTGTTTATTTGATTTTTAATGATAAGAATAAAAAAATTGTTGTTTAAAATCAAAAACAATAGTAATCACTTGTTTAAAGTATATTTTAAAATTCATTAAAATTCTGACAGCTGATTACTTATAATACTTTATAATAAATTCTAAATATATATTTTTAATTTTTTAAATATAGATTTTTGATATTATGTATAATATTAAAGAAATTAAAAACAAAGTTATTATTTTTAAACAGATAATTTATAATTTAAAGATATATATAATTGTAGATAGTTACATATTTTTAGTAAAAATATTAACAATAATCTACAATGATTAAGATAATATTAGATGAATCTGATAAATTAATTAGTTTTCTAAATAAAAGATTATTTCTAACTAAAAATAAATGTTTTAAACATTATTTAAATAAACAAAAATTAAAAACAGTATAAAAAATAAATCATAAATTTAAAAAAATTTTTAAGGCATCTTTTTTCTTTAAAATAATTATAAATATAATATTATATCAGTACAAAAACATTGTTGAAAATTATGATATAGTAATTAAGTAAACAAGCCCCTAGGCCAAGCCCGGTTAGCTCAGTCGGTAGAGCACCAGACTCTTAATCTGGCTGTCGCGGGTTCGAGCCCCGCATCGGGCTAATTTTTTATAATTGTCTTTATTATTTAAAATTATAATTTTTAATTACACTTTATAATGATATGTTAATATTTAATTTATCTCAAAGGGTTTTTGTGTTTTTCTAATTCAAGCCAAAAATCTGGAGTGTTGTCAAAGAATGTTTCAGACATTTCTGGATTTAATTTTATTCTTAAACATCTATTAGGATTATTTTTTGTTGCTGGTTCCCATTTTACTGGTACATTTTCAGACTCACTAAGTCCATTAGGATTTCCATACTTTGCAAAATTAGTCCAAAATGTTGTCATATAATCAACAATAATTAAATCTTCTTTTGAAAATTCCCAATTTACTACAATACCAACTTTAACAACATATGAAATATCCCAACAATGTGTTGCAGCTTTATATGGTAATTTTAAATTTAAAATACCAAATTGTTTAGGATTATAGTGTTCAAATATATATACATATGGTTCAACACCATTTTTTATGCTATTTAAAACACTTGCTTTTGTTCCTACTCCTACAAATAAGTCAGAAAAAAATTTTCCCACTTGTCTATTAAATTCTCCTTTTGATTTATTACTACAATCCTCTGACATGTATAATTTTAAAGCTTGTGATCGTAATTCTTTAAAATTTGGAAAGTCTGTTTCAGTAATTATATTTGCAATAACATCCTCTAATTTACCAACATTATGTGTTTTCATAAATAATTGGAATATTAAACCTTCAGCTTCACAAACACCAATCATTTTTGGTTTATGATTACATTTTTTGTGTAATATTTCTAAAGATTCAGGAAGAAAATCACCATCAATACGAGGACCAATTTCAGTTGTTGGTTTTGCTAATGATGACACATCATTAGTTGCTAATTGTAAACTTGTACCAAATTTATTAGCTTGCAAATTTCTTAATTCATTTAATAATTGTTCACTATCTCTGGTAAAGATACCGTGTTTTGCTGCAAAATTAAAACTTTTTTCGACAACTTTATTATTTAATGACCAATTACATTGTGAATTTCCTCCCATTGGAATTATTTTATGAAATAAATTTTGGGAATGTGGTGATAATGCTAATAATTCAACAGCACATCCTCCGGCACTTTGTCCAAAAATTGTAACATTATCTTTATCACCACCAAAAAATGAGATATTACCTTGAATCCATTTTAATGCTAATGTCATATCCCAAAGTCCATTATTACCGGGGCAAATTTCATCACCTGTACTAAAAAATCCTAAATATCCAACTCTATATTGTATAGTAACTACTATTACATTTTTTTCTGAAACTAAATGTTTTGAAATTCCAATATCACCATATTTTACAGATGAATCACATACAAAACCACCACCATGAATAAATACCATTACAGGATAACCTTTTGGAAATTTTGATAATGAACATTCTACAGGTGCAAAAACATTAAGATACAAACAATCTTCATTCGTTTCCATTAAACTATACTTTTGCCAAAAAAACATATCTTTTTGTATACTTCTAGGAGCAAATTTAAAACATTTTCGTGGTTCATCCCAACAATCTGGTTGAATTGGTTTCTAATAAATATTTATTAAAATTATCTCTAACAATTTACCTTAAATCGTAACTCACCAACAGGTGGTTTAGCAAAAGGTATACCCAAAAAAGCATCTACTTCTTTATTCTGTTCATTAATTATTCTTTTACCTATTACTGGACCATATTTTGTTTCAACTTTTTTTCCTTCAATTTCTTTTCCTTTAAATAAATGATCTAATGAATTTCCCATATTTATCTATAAAAAAAATATATATATATATATATATATATATAAAATTATATTCATAAAATTATAGTTTTAAGTGATGATTAAAATTTTCATGTATATGAATAAATATTTACATTTGCAGATTTTATTTAAAAAAATCATTTTAGATAAAAAAAACTAATAATAATTTTATGACATTTTTTATTACTAATACGATATTATTAATAGAAATATGGAAATGTATACAATTATGAATGACCAAAGTAAGATTATAAATTAAATTTAACAATACATAAAATGTTAAAAAAAATTTTTTTTTTTATAAATAATTAATATGTTTAAGGAATGTCTTATATTTAAAGTTAATATGAAATATAAATATATATAATATTGTTTCTTATGTAAATACTACAAATGATTAGAACCAAAATAAAGTAATACAACTATATTCTGATAATAGAGATTGAAAATAATAAGTCATTACTTTTCTAAATATATAAAACCTAAAATAATATTCATTATTGATATTTAGTTAGAACCTAAACCATATTAAACATAGCAATGTGTAGAAAAGAATATGATATATAATGCTGTTGTTGTCAAAACAGACAAATTATTTGAGAAAAGATAATGATATGATAAAGAAATCAATTATATTTTCTAAAGATGACAATTTTAACATAAGGTTTGCCTTTTATCTAACAAATAATAGTTGTAATAAACTAAAACATGGTATTAAACAACGATAAAAAGATGAAAATTGCGACAAATATATGTGTATTTGTATTCAAAATGTGTAGTTTTTATTATTTAATCATATTGTGTTAGATTATTTTATATTATAATTAACATTCTTATAAAATTTTATGTAAAATAGTTTAAAAATTTTTTATTATTAAATTATAAAAACATAATTAAATAATTTAATTTTTTTTACTAATAATTTAAAACAATATAAAAATTACTAAAATTACTTTACAATTATTTTACAATAATACAAAATTTTAAAATACCTTAACATCAAAAGTCTTGGCATTTATATATCATGAATTTTAAGATGCTTTGTACTTTTTATAATATTTAAAGGCAATACTTATACCTGGTAATAGTAATCAAACATAAAATAAAATGCTATATTTAAACTAAAAAATGTTTATTTATAATTCATTAGTTATTTATATATTAAAAAAAAATAAAAGTTTTGATAAAAATTTATAAACATCAATTGTTGTTTTTAAAATTATCTAATTACCATAAAAAGTAATATACAAACAAATATATTTTTATTAATTTTTATATACAAGTTTTTTTTACTAAACTTATATTTTATTATTTTAATATTAAATGTCTTTTATTCAAATTTTTAATAATTTTATTTTACTCCATAAAATTACATTTTTTAAATCAAACAAACTTTTTAAAGAACAACAGTTATAATAAGAACAAATATTTATTAATGATTTTAAGTGTTTCTATCAATAAATCTTTTTTTCTTATCAATTTTGATAACAAAAATATAGCTCTTCAAATATTTTCTTATTTTATGGAATATTAAATAGATGAAATTTTTTAAATTTTTTTTAAACTTTTTATGTTATGTATTCCAGTGCTTTTTATCTTTTACTTAATTTCACTTTTTAATGTTTTCATTTATTAAAGAGTTATTAACTTTTTTCTGAAAAGTACTATATTCTTAAAGTTTTAAAAATAATTTTTGTGATATTTTAAAATGCTATAAAATAATTTTTAATCATGAATCTTCTAACATAACTTTTGAGATTTTAATAAAAAAAAAAGTTTGTCGTTTTTTAGATAAATTGTTTAGATAATTCTACATCACGTATATTTCAATTGATTGCTCTTACTATTATTTTAAAGTATAATTGTCAATAATATAAAATAAACTTTTAAATAAACCAAGGGGAAATTGATTTCTAGAAAACTTTTTACTTTTCTGTCTAAATTTAATATCATTTAATCATACTTATGTTGGATTATTATTTTACATTATATTTAAATCACAAATAAAAAAAAGAAATAAAATTTATCACATAAATATTTTATTTAATAAAAAAGAACATAAATATTAACCACCTAATTGTTTATATAATTCTGGAACATAATCATCCCATTCAGCTTCGTAAAAGTTTCCAGCAATTGGACCCTCAAGATTGTGTTTGCGTGCAAACTTCTCAATTTTAAAACCACCACGTTTATCACCGGAATTATTTGGTAAATGTCCATGTTCAGAATCAGTTATTTTTCCTTGTTGTTTGTAAAGAAGGTAAACATAACGATGAAAACCTGTTCCTGATGGTGGACCACTTCCTATGTATTCAGCAAGAACATCACCTTTGGAAATATCTTTTCCAGGAATATTAACAACTAACCAATGTTCCCATTCACGAAATGTTGGATTTTGACGACTTGGAGCATCGGGATCTAAATAAATTTAATTATATATAACATTATTTTATTATAATAAAATATACCAGTCATAGCCAAAGTGTACAAAGCTCCTGATTCCGCCTCATAATCAATAGTAGGTTGATCTTTGACCTGTCTTGGTTTAAGCTTATTACCCATGTTAACAGAAACTCCACTATTAAAAGACACATTAATTATCTTCTTTGGTGCATTACTAATAACATCGGGTACAATTTCATTTGTTTTAAAAGCTTCTAATGACATTTTGCTTGAAATTGATCTAGAAAAAACCATTAAATAAAATAAAAAATTGATCGGAAGTATAAATATTTTCATTACTGCGTCTTATGATTTCTATAAGTGCTATCGTTATAACTATATATTTCTATTAACTATATTATATGTGGTAAATGTCATGATATATATTTTTAATGTAAGAAAAGATATAGAAACATTACCGATGTTGGATAGGCTTTACAAGAATACTACTTCTTGAAATGGCTGATGAACGAAATAATAATGATACAACAGATAACATTATAGCAAGTATTAGTTGTTGTTATGGAAACAAATTGACTGGAAATTTTATTAACAAGTTTGGTAAAATAACCACCTTTTAAATCGACATTTATTTTTAATTTTATAGAATCATCTTTCAAAAATTCTTTGCACTTTTAATGACAATGACTAATAAAATTTGTGAAACATTTTACCCCAATAAAATGCAATGATTATTTTATAAAATTTTTTTTATCTGATTTATATTCAAAAAAAAATAATTTTTTTGCTTTACATATAAATATTATTATGATTTTTATTTAAAACATTTTATAGTTTTTTTTTTGCAACTGCAAAATAAATTGAAAAAAAAAAATTTGTTAAATATCTTATATTTTAAATACTATAAAAGTACAATTAAAAAAAAAAATGAACTCTAATCATCAAATTAAAAATAAAAAGGTATGTTATATAGTATAAATTGGGAAATTTTAAATATATTTCTAGAATAATTTACCCTCTCCACATATATTAAGAATACTTATTCCTTCAAAATATATAGGAACACTTATTGGAAAAGATGGGAATCATCCAATCAAAGAAATTCATACAACATCAAATGCAAAATGTATAATTGATAAAAGTATGCCATTTAGAATTTTTCCAACGTTTTCTGTGAAAACAATTACTTTTGTGGGAGATATTGAAGGTGTATGTAAAGCTTGCCGCTTAGTATTAGACTTTATTCGAAATACTCAAGAAGCAAATGGTACTGAAAATAAAAAGTATGAAGTTTATGTAAGATTCCCAAATGTCTTTATTGGAAAACTTATAGGCAAAAAAGGTAGCAATATAAAAAAAATGATTGAAGAAACAAGTAGCCAAATTACAGTTTCAGCGGATTCTTTTATTGTTTCACTTCCCAATGATTTGTATCGTTATATTCCGGAAATATTATCTAATGAAAGAACTGTTGTTGTATCTTCAGACAACATTTTAAAGGTTATGTCAGCAATTAAAAAGATTTCTGAAATTAGACATGAAATGAATGTCAATTTTAATGATAAATCTATTTTTCCACACATGTATGGATTTCAAATTCCTCATTTAACTAACAATATCCTTCATTTTGATAATAATCTATTACGATACCAAGGGAATGTTTATCAAAATTCATTTTTAAATTCTTTTGTTGATGGTAGACAGGCATTACATCCAAATAATTTCATAAATCAAACGAAGATTCCTGTTATTAATACTTTAAAAATTTTCGTTCCAGAAAATTGTGTTGGACCTGTTATTGGTGCAAAAGGATCTTATATTAAATTTATTATAAGTCAATCAGGAACTCAAGTAAAGATTGAGTCATCACCTGGAAATCACAATTCTCATGAAACAAAAGAAAATAATAGTGAAGATGATAAAACTAATGTAAATGATGAAAATCTCAACGACGATAA
The DNA here is from genome assembly GCF_001040885.1 of Strongyloides ratti. Taxonomy (NCBI): domain Eukaryota; kingdom Metazoa; phylum Nematoda; class Chromadorea; order Rhabditida; family Strongyloididae; genus Strongyloides; species Strongyloides ratti. Next base: position 6,990,274 of record NC_037307.1, read on the forward strand.
ATTGAAGGATAATAAAAAAGATGAAGCTTTAAAAAATAGTAGTGATCGTGAACTACTAATTACAGGATACGGTCCAAATATTCAATATGCTCAACAATTAATATTTTTAAAAATTGCTGATACCACATCAACACATATTGACAAATTGATACTTACTATTGAAATTCAAATCCCTCATGAAATTACAGGGAAAGTTATTGGAAAACAAGGAAAAAATGTATGTAAAATTTTTATTTCTTTAAAAATATATTTTATTTAGATAAATTTTCTACAAAGAAAAACAGGTGCAAAAGTTTGCATATTAGAAGGACCAACATCTCCTAGCAATAAGACAAACCGTTTAACAAAAGTTCGTATCAGAGGTACAATAGCTGCAATTTCAAATGTTCAATTTCGACTTCAAAAAATCGTTGTTGATAATTGCTATGAAAAAAAAAATAGTCATAATAATGGAGAAAGCACTTTATAGTCTCAACAACAAAAGCCTACTTTTTAAAGTATTAAACAAAAATTTTTATCTTAAAGAAATATATACAAAAACACAAATTAGATATTTATGTTATTATTTTTTTGTAACAATTATGAACAATTTTTCAAAAAAGAAATTTATTTTATTTTACATGTCTTTCAATATTCCTTAATTAATAATGTGAATGGGAAAGCATCTTTTCATTTGACACAATAGATAATATAGTCATGACATCAATTATATTATTTTTAAAATATCTTTCAAATGTAAATTTAAAAGAAAAAAAATAATAATTCATTGCATCAATCAACATAAAGTACTTTTTTAAAATTATTTTATGAAAAAAGTATTATAAAAATTGATGGTATATTAGTTAAAAATTTCCTTATTTTTTAATGTATTTGTATGGAGAATAATAATATATTTTGTTCATAAAAATTATTCTTCAAAAAATTGAAGATATTTATAAAATCAATATAGGAAAATGAAATTATATTTAGTAAAATTTGCATACATGTTTTAAATAAAAATAATTTTTTTATAATAATAGTTCAAAAATAAAATGTAGATTAATTGTATATTTATTATTTTTTATGGTAATCAATTCGTTGTCCCAAAACGAAATGTTTAGAAATTAATCTCTGTTTTTAGCCTTCCAAGTTAGTTGTCGTCATCCAAAGCACAAAGTTTTGTATTGATTAAACGTTATCACTACTACGTTATTAAAATTAAAAAATTATTCATTTTCTAAATGGAATCGAATATTACATCAGAAAACGAGCCTTGTAGAGACGAATCAACAAAATCGGATTCGAATAATGAAAAACAAGATAATGAGGAAAAGAAAGATGATAATGGAAGGTAAATTAGAAGCTTAAAAATGATTAACTGTTAATTATTATTTTAAGATTTGAATGCAATATTTGTTTAGATGCAGCAAATGATGCAGTTGTAACTATGTGTGGACATTTATATTGTTGGGTATGTCTTAGTTATTGGATGGATTCAAGACCTTCTAAGAAATGTTGTCCAGTTTGTAAAGCATCAATATCAGAAGATAAAATTATTCCAATTTATGGAAGAGGAGGAAATAAAGTAGATCCAAGAAGTAAAAAGGTTCCACCACGTCCACGAGGGCAAAGGACAGAAGAACCAGCTAATCAATTTGGTAATTTTAATTGGATTAATGATAATGGAGGTTTCCACTTTTCATTAGGTATTGGATTCTACCCTATTTCTTTTGTAGCATCATTATTTAATACTCAGACAAACAGTAATGAAAATCGTAATAATAGAGAAGATACACGAGAGTATCAACAAGAACAAATGTTATCTAATGGTTCCTTCTATATTGCAGTTCTCTTTTTATTATGGCTATTCTTTTTCTAGATTTTATTCGTTTATTATAATATCAAAGACTTTGTAAAAATTGTAATATAAATATGTAACTAAATAATATTTTTATTGGATCGTCTACATTACATATTTTAAAATTGGAATAATTAAAATTGCAAGAAAGACAATAATTATTGATAAATAAATTAAAAAATTATTTTTAATAGTGTTTGTTTTTAAATTTTTATCCATAAAATTAGTAATAATATTGATTTCTTCAGTTTCACAAAACCTTTCTTTAGTTGAATCAACTAAAGTCTTATCAAGAGCATAATCTCCAATTAATAATTTTACTTCATTTACAGTTTCATCTATGTCATCGTCACCTTCAGCATAATCAATTAAATATTCATCATATTCATTAGACATAGTAACTATTTTTGGCATTTGATGAAGTTGAATATTATTTTCTGGAACAGAAGTAACAAGTTCAATAGATAATGAGTATAACTCAATTCTAGCATATAATGATCTTAGCAATGTTAACTTTAAACATGAAAGTGCTGATTCAAATGTATCAAGATGTCTAACACTACATCTTAATTCCATGTCTATATTTAAAGTAATATGATGAAGAAAAGTATCATTTACAATAATGTTCTTATTATTACTACAGTAATCCATAAGCATGTTAATTTTTTCATCACAACGAATCTCCTCACTAGAATTTCCAATTTCATCATTTTTAATAAATAAATTACTGTTAAGTAGACATTCTGTCAAGCTTTCAAATCCCTTTGAACATTTTTCAAAAAATGTGTCACCACCAGGTGAATAAAAATCCCATGTAAAATTAAGTGATGAGTTAACAGTATGAAGTGATATTTTTTCAAATTTTACTTGATCATTCATTTTTGATCCATTACTTCCAGATACTATCTTACCTAAAATTTTTTCATTTTCAAAGACAACAGTAATAAAGTCACTATTAATAAATGTTTTTTCAAAACTTGGCAATTTTTTATAATATCTTTGAACAGCTTTCACCAAGAGATTATCATTTTCGGATGTAACTTTTTTGGTTACTAATCCAAATCCTAAAATAGCAAAACCACCTGGAAGTCTAAGATTTAATTGATAGGCAAATTCACTAATCCAATGTGAATCCATTTTTTCATTACTTTCATTATCCGGTTCCCTTATTTTTGCTACATTAACAGCATAATGTGTATTTGTTTTTGATACAAGTCCAATAAAAAGAATATACGTGTCATCAGATGTATTAATAGTTGTAGCCTTATTTAAAATTTTTTCATTCAGTATCATTTTACTGGAAAAAAATAAATTAAATTTATTTGATTAATTATTATCCTCTACCGTTTTATTTTATATAATAAAATTATATACAATTCATAGAAAAAATTTTTAAAAAATAAATAAAGAAATTAAAAAATAATGTGTACAAAGTAATAAAAATTTTTAAAAATATAAAACAATCAAATTAATAAATGACAAACATTTTAATAAACATAAATTATGTCAATCAAATCTTATATAAAAAATATTGCCATTCTTAAAGTTTACAAGTAAACACGAAATTAATAGTTCAAAAATTTAAAACGAATATATTGGAAAAACGACATCAGTTTTTATTATTATTTATTTGAAAAAATAATTAGCTATTTTTATCTAACTTTTACTTATTATAAATTATCTAACAAGTATTCTTATTATGGAACTTCCAGATCCCTATCTACCTGGAGCTGTTTCATTATTAGATTCATTAGGAAAAAAAGTTATTGTTCAACTTCGTGATGGTAGAACATTGATAGGAATATTATCATCAATTGATCAATTTGCTAACCTCGTTTTAGATGAGACAACAGAAAGAATTTATGTAGATAAATGTTATGGAGATATACCAAGAGGTGTTTTTCTTATTCGTGGTGAAAATGTTGTATTGACTGGGGAAATTGATGAAAGTAGACAAGTAGATTTAAAAGAAGTAGATGTTACAGAAATTTTATGTATGCAACAAGAAAAAATTGAGGAGAAAAAAGCTGAGTTTGAGAGACGTGCCAAGATGTTAGCAGAAAAAGGACATTTAATTGGTGAACAACAGATAAGGGGAAGTGAATTAATGTTGGAAGATACGTATTAACCATTTGATATTTATTATTTTAAATTTTTTTTTTGTTTTTATAAAAATATTTATAGAATTATTATGTTATACAAATTATTTACAAATTAGGATGATTATAACTAAAAGCTTCTTGATATGCTGCACGGTATGATGAAGCATGAAGAGCATATCTGCTAAATAAAGTAACATTTTTTTTATCAATGTCTAGTGTAATGATATTAAATTTTTGTAGTATTAAATCAGTTAAAGCAATTTGTGGTATATAGTTATTGTCAAATCCATCAATTATCGGTTCAAATCTTTCTTTGCCATTTATTCTATTTAAATTATCATTCAATATAATAAATTGAAGATTTGAGGCACGTTTAATAAAGCGTTCTATTAATTTTGAATGAATATTATTACCAAATCCCACTAATCGTAATTGAAGAACAGTTGATGGTAGATATCTACTTACAATAACAGCTAATGTTCTTTTATACTCATCAATTTTCATATCATTTTTATGTATAACATTTACTGTAATATCTACAAGTTTACCATCTTTAAAAAATCTTTCAATAAAAGGTCGGGATTTTTCTTTTAAAATATTAATATCATACTCTGTAAAAGGGCCATCCAAACGATAACAAATTTCAAGTGATTTTAATTCAGTATATTTATATTTTGATAATTTTTCCATTAAATCAACAAATTTTGTAGGATACCCATGAAATATAATTTCCATTCTTTCTAGTGATTGGCGAAGTCTATTACATGGTGCTCCAAGAATTAATGCTTGAAAATCTTTAAATTCAATATCATTAATTTTGAAAGCTTCACGAAATTTTTTTGAATTAACACCATAAACAACTCCATGTTTTTGGTCACCTGTTGCGATATCAATATCAGTATTATAAAGATGTTCGGTAAAAATATTAGGAATTGGATCACCTAAATGTTTTATAAAAGCATCATCTAGATAATAAAAACAGCATGTATCAGGCCACTTTGTAAATTCTTTCATCAATCCAACAGCAATTTTATGATGAGGTGAACTTACTCTGACATTTATTTTATGTATACCTTCAATTCCCTGATCAATTATTAAACAAATTTTATATCTTTCTTTATTTTCTTTTTTACCAAACATATCCCAACCTTCAATTTTTAAACAACAAGGTTTATTAGCTTTAAAAAATTTTTCAATAAAATTACGAAATTTTGACATATTTTCTTCCTTTGCTAATAATAATGTTTTATCATAAAGTATAAATTGATAAATAGTGATACTTTTCAATGTTAAAATTTCCCCAGGTCTATTCATTATACGCCATGGTTCATATTTTTCTCTAATACATTGAAATGCTTTTTCAATATCACCATGTCCATGATCAAAAATTAAATTCCCTCGAAATATTTTTTTGTAAAAATTTACTTTCTTTGATTCAAAATATTTAAATCTATAAATACATATTTTAAAGAATTTATTTACTTGTGATAAATTATAAGCATCTTTTATTCCATTAAAATATGAAATTATTTTCGAGAGTAATTTTTTATTTGAAAAGACAGCTTCAATAATATTTCTAGGTATATTATCCACTTCCATTTTGAAAGAAAAATAACCAAAATTTTATAAAAAAAATTTCTTAGTTATGAAATGAATATAATAATATATAATTGAAATAATAAGAAGCAAAATTTTTATGATTTATATAAACACTTGTCAAAGTTGTTATTTTAATATATTTATCTTAACACGAATCTTTTATTTTGAAATTGTATTAAGTATACAAAAAGAGTATCATATTTGTGTAGATTCATTGAAATATTATTATTTTAATAATGGAGAATATGAATATTGATGAAATTTTAAATAAATTACCGTGTAATGTTAGAGAATCTGCCCGTAAAATACTTGAACAAAAAAAAGAAGAAAAATTATTACGTGATAAAGTTCATAAACATGTATGCAATCTTATTGAACCTGTAAATATTAATGAAATTGAGAAAATTGTAAGCTTGAACTAAAAAAATTAAAATTATATAACTATTAGTTTTTTTTATTTTATTTTAGTTAAATGAATTAGATAAAACAACGTGGACAAATATTGTTGAGGAACGAGCTATATCTCTTCTTTGTGGACTTCCAACTTGTTCTAACTCTATAGATGAACCTAAAAAACAAAAATATATAATTGATTTTGAAGATATGACAATTCATGAAAATGATTCAGAAAAATTAAAATTTTGTAGTAAAGATTGTTGGAAGTCATCTAATTATTTAAAGTCTCAATTATTTGATCAACCATTATGGTTGAGAAGTACAAAATTAGTAAAGAAATTTAATTTATCGGGTCTGTCAAAACAAAATCTTTAGAAAATTTACATATTTTTTGTTTCTTCTAATTATTATGTTTTTTTTTACAAGTTTTTCAATGCAATTATTTTTTTATAAATTTATTTTTTAAAAATTGTTTTCCAAACAAAGTTAAAAAGAAAAGTAAAACATTATATTTAATTAAAAATAATAATAATTAATTGGATACTTTATAATTTGAACTCCACAATTTTCAAATACCCATAGCTTCTTTTGAAATTGTTTTTTTCTTATAAAATTTTAAGGGATGTGATTCCTTTCCAATCCTTCTTTGAAACTTTAAAAAAAAATTTTATTTTTCACTTAAAAATTCATGAAAAAAAATAAATGTCTCTTCGATGGACTTAAATTCCTAATTTTTATTCTTTTTCCGCCATGTAAATTTATACATGTATCCTTCTAACATGTTTCTCCGTGTTTCCCTGCAAATGCCTTTAAAACATTATTACGGCGCTATTTTTAGCGACATTTCATAACATTAATAATTTTGAAAAAGAAAAAAAATAATTATTTAGTGCAAGTCAAATATCAATTACCTTTTTTCATTCAATTTTTATTAAAAAAAATAAATTATTATTATTATTTTAATATAATAATTACAATTTACTGTATGTTATTTTAATATGCAAAAAAATAAACTTTTGTAATATTCAAAAAAAGATATTTTTTTTATTGATTTTTAAAAAATTTTAAATGACGAGGTTCACATCATAAAGAACCATTAGTTGTTTTTTTATAATTAATTTAAAAATGCAATGTTTATGTATAATTATAATTTTTATCTTTTATGAAAATTAATTCAGTTGTGAAAAATTGTGTCGAATATCTTTTATATATGATAATTTAAAATATAACAAAGTTGGACTCTTATATTTGAAGTATATATTTATTTAACAAACATGCTAGTTATTATGTTTTTATTAGAAATTATAATTTATGCCTTTCTTGAAGTTAAAAGATTTTGAAAATATTATTATTCTTGTCAACTTATTGTATAATGGTTTAGTATAAAAATAGAGTTCAATTATTTTCAGATAAATTAACAATTTTTCAAAATTTTAATTATGTTAACCGAGAATAAATAATAGCTAAAAATATATATAATAAATAGAAAAAGTAATTATTATAAATACCATATTAAATGTATTTATCTACATAGCTAAAAATAGCTTTTATATTTAAATAAAGTTACATAAAAGTTATTATATTCTAATTAAAGGTACTTTTATTTGTTGTAAATTATAAAATAAATAGTATTTTTGTTTTATTATATTATGATAATATAACTTTTAAAAATTATTATTCAAAGTAAAACAAAATTATTTGTTTTACTATCAAATTTCAGAATTTTAGTGATAAAATATAGAATGTAAAATATACATTATAATTATTTATTATCTTAGAAAACATTTTTAGATAAAATAACTTAATGATTTGTTGAATTGCCATAGCAACCTGTTTTATATAAAATTCTTTATCACTATCTTATTGTATGTTCATTTATGTCTCAAAAACGCGTATTATCATTAAATAAATTATCAATTCTCTTGTAGTTTTTTTTGTTAACTTTGGTATTTATGACGGCAAAATCTAGATTATATTCATATACATCAAGTTTTGATCCACCAAAACAAAGAAACTTGCAAAGTGAAATTGTACAAAGAAATATTAGAAATGGTTTAAATGGTGATAGAAGTCTAATGAGATCAAAAAGTTTTAATAAATTAAAAAATAGGGATATAGAATGGCACTTTCAAATGAAACATTACATTGAACATAGGATGAAAGTTTTAAATGCAAAGCCCACCATCAATACAAAACCGAAAATTAGAAGCGCCTCTGTTAGTGGAAATTCATCAAAAGCTTCATCCAAATTATCAACAAGGCCACCAACTGGTGATAGTAATGAAAGTAAATATAATTATAATATTAATTATAAAAAGGTAATTTTTTTATTAATAATGAATTTTAAATATTTTTTTAGAAACATAAAGAAATAACAGAAATGGCACAAAATGAAATGCGAGAGTCAATGTTAAGATGTTTATCTAAAATGAATTTAAACAATAAAAATAAATAAAATATACACTTAAGTAAAATGGGTAAAAATAACCAAAAAAAATTTATTAACATTAAAATCTAGCTCTATCTATATTAATAATATTCTTACTATAAAAGTATTTTATAAAAATGTTTAATCAAACAGTGTTTTTAATCCTGTATTTCTCTAAAGCTGTTGCTCGTATGGGTACAATTATCTTCTTTTAACTCTGATAATCTTAGAGATCTGAACATTCAAAGGCAACAGTCATTAAAAAGCAACATATCTAATTTTATAAATTGGACATATTAGTTAAATTTGTTGCTTGATTAGTTGATTGTTGTTGTAAAAACATGGATGAATGAACGTAATTATTTTGAGGTAATGGGCTTGCTACAATATAACAAGTCTGCCCATCAGTTATTGAAGGCATAATTGTACTTTGTGCAGTTGATAAAACATCTTGACTTATTAATGGATTATTATTTTCACTTGGTAGAATTACCATTACCTGTTGAGGAATTTGTTGAATTTGTCCTATTTGTTGATTATGATGTCGAGAAATGTTATCATTTATTGACACCATTGTTTGATGATTTTCTAGGATATCATTGAATTCCTTCTTTATACTTACTGGACTCGTAGATGTAATTGATATTGGGGCAGAAGAACTTTCATTTGAATTCTCATATATAGGTGTATTTGTTCCAGTGGAATCCATTGAAGGTCTACATTTTCTTGAATTTCGTTTTGCTTGTTCTAAACTTTTCCTTCTTTGTCGTGTATTTGGACTTTCTTCAGCTCTCCTTTTTCTTTGGTATGCTGCATTTGCATCAAGCCTTTTTCTTCTTGTTTCTGGTGATTCATTTGCCCGTCGTTCTCTTTGCCTTTGGGCATTTAAAGCTCTCCTTCTTTCTTTTGTATTTGGCGATTCATCGCGTCGTTTATTTCTTTGTCTTTCAGCATTAATGGATCTTCTACGTTGTTTAATTTCTTCCAATGTCATTTCTTTGCTTATTTTTGTTGATTTTTGATTATTATTTTTTACCACACCGTTATTTGAAGCAATAGAAGCTGGAGAAGAATCTTCCGCTCCAGAAAATGGTGTGATATTATTAACAATAGATGATGGTTGAACCTCCAGCTTGCTATATTCAGAACAATCAGAATATTCTTCTTTTAAAACAATTTGCATAGTATAATGCCAAATACGAAGGCTATTTCCTTATATAAAATCCTACTTTTATATATGATTTCTTGTAAAACATGAAATTTTTCAGATTTTAAAGTAAAGCTTAGAAATAAAGATAAATCAACATAAAAGATTCTGTTTAAATAATAGAAGATCAAAAGAAAAATATAAAACACATACACATTTATCTTGCAGAATAGAATAATTGAAAGAGTGTTTGTATGTGTACCAAATATTTTTTTGTCAAATCTCCTTCTGAAAATGAACAAAATTAAAATATAATAAAAAAAAAGTTTGAGTATAAAATCATATGTGTGTAAGGAGATACTTGCAGTTTCTTTCTAACCACATAAACCCAAAAGCTTAGAATTTTTATAACGAGTAATATTATAAGAAGCATACATACTGACTAACACAGAAGAAACGTTGCAGTAAAGCTTTTCTATCAAATGATAAAGACAAGCAGAAGGGGTGCGGAAGATAACGTTAAAAATGAAACCTACAACTGTTAGAGAAAGTTGTTGTCAGCGAGACTTTGAGGATTGGCCAATAAGTGCGATCACGACAAACACAATTTAGTTAAAAAAGGGTGGTTGTTAACAGTAAAATTATCGCACCGCGTCACAACAAAACAGGAGAGCTAAAAGAATGCGATGCGAATAAATAAGAAAAATGGACTATCAATTATTTATTTTTTTAGTATTTACTATAAATAAATAAATTTTACCTTAATATCTTGATTTTTTAACTTTTTATTTAATTTAAACCTAAAAATATCGATGTTAACTAACTTTCAATCACAGTAAAAAGAATATTATAAATTGATATTATAATTTAACTTTATAAATAAATATTTTAAAATTTATTTTTTCAAATATATATATATAATATTTTTAAAATGAATAAATATACTAGTAAAATCAAACATTTTTTAGTAATTGTTTTTTTTAAATTAACATATAACATAAAAAAGTATCAATATCTATAAATTAAAAATAGAAATTGTTAAAAAAATTGATCATCATGTATTATAAAAATAATATGAATTATTAGAAAGATAAGGAAAACTAAAATTTATACTTGATCTTTTCTTATTGCTAAAAGTTTATCAGTAAACTTTGTAGACATACATACAAAAGAATCATCTTAAGAGACGATTATTGGTAATATATGTATCAATAGCATTTTATTTGTTTTTTTAAACCATGGAAAAAAAAAATTCAAGATGTAAGTTTTTTAAAATATTAATTTTAATATTACTTTTTTATCATTAATTTTTGCATATAATTTATTTAATCTAAATAACATTTTTTTTAGATAATTTAAAAAGAAAGAATGATTATATAGACGATTATCCAAGTTGGTTTAAAGTTGTTTAAAATTTAATTATAAATTAGTTTTTAGATTATCGACATAAGAGACATTCTGAAGAAAAAACAAAATACAAAAGTTCAAGAACATCACATTATGACGTAAAAAGGGATTTAGATACGACTGATAAATTACATGATGAAAAGGTTAAATCTTCATTTCGTGGAAAAAATGAAAAATCACCGGAACCTATTGAAAAGGTGAAACCAAATTTTGCAACTTCCGGGAAATTATGTGAAGATACTAATATGCATAATGGTGTTCTTGTTAAATATTCTGAACCTAATGATGCAGCTATGCCAACAACAAAATGGCGTTTATATCCATTCAAGGGAGATGAAGCTTTACCACAAATTTATATTCATCGTCAATCTGCATACTTAATTGGAAAAGATAGAAAAGTAGCAGACTTTCCTGTTGACCATCCTAGTTGTTCTAAACAACATGCTGCATTCCAATATCGTACAGTCGTAACGTCAACTGGAAAACGAAAAGTTTTATTATACATTATAGATTTGTGTTCTACTAATGGTACATTTTTGAATGGTAACAAAATTGAACCTTCACGGTATTATGAGCTTAAAGAAAAGGATATTTTAAAATTTGGTTTTTCATCTCGTGAATATGTTGTTTTAAGTGAAGAAATGTGTAAGAAAAGTGTTCCTAAAGAGGAAGAGGATTCTGATGATGAGTATGATGTTGATTTAACAGGAGTTGAAGAAAAAATAAAAGAAGAAAATTTTTCAAATGACTATGGATTGTAGATAATCTACATGGTAGTTAACAAAATTTTCCTATTTAATCAAAGTTGTATATAATAATAAAATAAAAACTTATATTACTATTCAGTTTTGATAGTGGCATTGTTTTTATTATTTGCACGGTTCCAATGTTGATTTGTAATTATTTATACATATTTTGACTACTTGTGTTTGCAATTGATTTTTAATTTTTATAAATTTTTGTTTATTTTTAATTGTGATGTTTTTTATAAAAAAATTAAGAACAATCATAAACAAATTTTACCACAAAGGTATGTTTTTTTTTTAGAAAATCTCAACAAAAAAAATGTTTAAATAACATTTATAAATATCAAGAAAATTTCATAATGGTAATAAATATCATTTAAAGAATTTCACTGTGACAAGAAAATATTAGAGAAATGAAATATATTCTGAAGAAACTGGTAACTTTTCTTAAAATAAATATAATTGAAATCAAAAAACACGTAATTATATAAAATATTGTCAAAAATTAAAATTTGACAAAGAAATCTTTACTTTATAATTTTTTATCAAAAAAAAACAAGACTTTTTCTTAAGTTGGAGAAAATTTTTAAAATTTGAATATTAAATTGTATTTTATTTAAATTTTTAATAAAATTCAAATTTTGGTATGAATTTACTTTTTTTTTATTAAAGGTTAATAACTTTTTTTAAACAAAGATACTAACTATCTGATTTTACGGGAAGATAGATAAATTTGTTTAACAAATAATTTTTAATATTAAGAAAAAAAATCAAAATTTTTAAAGTAATTATAATAGTAGAAAATAGTAAAAAAATATAAAAATTTTTCATATATTCAACAATAAAAAATTGAATCCCTTCTTAATAACTTTTTTTTAAAATAACAATCTTAAAATTTTAATTAAAGATTTATGTTAAGATATAGCTTTTAAATCATTTCCAAAAAAAAAAATTTTTTAAATATTAATTTTAAACTTTTTAAATTTAGAAACAAAAATAAAGAAATAAATTTATATTTGTAATATTTTGAAGTTGTAACTTAATATATTATTTTTATAATATACTTTACATTTGATATTACTAGTCATAGTTAGATAAAGTAGACAAATTGAAAAAATTTTTAAGATATATTATTATAACATTGCAATAAAATTATAATTTTTTAATCTAGGTACAAAGTTATATTTTATTACACACTTTTTGAAATGATATAATATATCTGTACGTTGTCATTTTAAAACATTTTAATAATATAAGTTTAAAATATATATTTAATCAATTAACATTTTTATATTTATTTCTGAAGTTTTTTATTGACCGAAAAAGATGAAAATGACAGGCTGACGGAGTATGAAAATTTTCCAAAAAATAACATATGGAAGATTAATGATGGAATAACTTTTATTTTGGTGAAAAGAAATTTTTGACAATAAAATAATACAAGTATGAGAATTACGATATAGTCAAAAACTATTTTTTTGAAAACGTTTAAAAGTTAGATTTTCAAGTTGTGGGGGAAAAACAAAATAGATTCTGTGTTTACTTATTTAATATAAAAAAACATTGTGAAGAAACTTGTACAGAATGGTTTATGAGAGAAAACTTTTTTGAACTATTTTGTATATAAAAATAAAATTTTTATCAGATTTTTATTTTTTAATTTATGTATCCCTTTTGTACATTAACTTGTAATTTATTCTTATTCTTAACTTATCAACATCGCATTAAAGATTAATTTAAACTTTTTTTTTATTTATATCAAAATGTGGTATGATTATTGAACTGATACATATATAACTTTAACCTTATAAATATTACGATCTATTACACTCTCCAAAATTATAATATATTTTTTTATACAAATTTTTCTTTTATAAAAGGTTATAACTTTTGTTATTTAGGTATATTGCAATAGTAATGCAAATAAAAGTAATGGTAAATTTTTTTTTTTTGCGTACAAATTTACGTAGAATAAAATAATTGAATATTAAATTTTTACTTTCTTCACCCATACTTTTATCACAAGGTTAGATAAATTTTTAAAAATGCACCATACTATTATATTATATTTTTGAACAATGTGTTTATGATTGTTTGATTCCTCTTCTTTAAATATATATATATATATATTATTTTTTTTTACTAATAACAACATTATTATTTTTTAATCTATTTATCAAAAACATCTATTCTTTTATGCCTTATATATATGATCTTATCTATAAATTTTATTTTATTTAAAGCAAGTTATTAATATAATTATAAAAAAAAAACTTTCCATCTTTATAATAAAAAAAGTTTGTTATAAAATTTTTTATTTGTAGTACTAAGAATTTAAATATTATTTTATTTTTTATTAAAATGTTTATATTTTTTTATTAAATATAATCGCCTAGCAAAATATTATTGTTCCTACTTTCTAAAATTTTGGATATTATTTGTATAAAAATACATATATATTTCACATGTTTTCCTCATTCTAACTCGTTATCCACGACATTAATACAAATATTTTAATGTTCTTACTCAGCATATGTTTGTATTTTAGTATATTTTTTTTCACATGACATTCACATGATTTCAATTTTTAAAAATTGTTGTGTATTTTTTATCGTACACACATTATACATATACTAAAAGTTTCTATCTAAATATGTCATATTTTTATAATATTATTGTTATATATTGTTCACGTGTATTCTTTTATCTTCTCAAATATAAAGTAATATATTATTGAAATTAAAAATAATAATTTTCTATTATTTTTAGGATGAGTTATTATGTAAATAAATTTTAATTTTTTGAAACTTTAAACTTTATTATTCTTGTTAAAAAAAAATTATTATCAATAACAAATCATTTAAATTTATTGTTAATTCATTTCACTCTTTATTAATGACTTTTAGGTTAATAAAAAATATATACAACTTAAAATTATATGTCTAGTAGTTGTTTCTTTATTATTATTTTTTTTTTCATTAAAAATATATATTTATATTTTTTTTTATTATAGTAGAAATATATAATTTTAAATTATATACTTTTAATCTATATTCACAAAAGATTTTTGATGCTTTGACAAACAGAATTTAATATATTTAAAAACACCATACATTTTAAAGTACAGATACTTAATTTATATATTTATTTTTTTAATCATTGATATATGCTTTTTCTTACTTTATTATGATATTTTTATTACATCTTTAAAATACATAATTTAAGTTAATCCATTGAATATTTATATATTGTTTAAACTTATTATATATTTTGCTATATTATATCTATTAATTTTTAGTTGATATATATTTGATTGTATATAATTTATTCTAATATATCTTTGATAACAAAATATTAGCGTGCCAATATAAATTTTTAGTAAAGATGTTTGTTCTTTGTTCTGTAATATTATAGAATGATTAATGAAAATTTTATATAAAAATGTATCATTTTAAGTGTAAAGATTTTTTTTTTTGCCATTCTTATTTATGTGATGTATGATCTATTGTATATTTTATATATAATTTTGTATTAATTATATATCTTAATGGTTAAATTTTTAAATATACATTTTGTAATATAATTACAGTATTGTTTTAAAAATAGATTAAATCTTTAATTATATCAATTTTTTTTTAATGAAAATTACTATCATATCATCTTGCCTATTATACATTTAAATTTATTATAATAAATGAGATTACATTAAATAACAAAATAAAAAAAAGACATATATTATTATAATTAATTCGTTATTCTTATCTTTAACATTTTATAATTTTTTTTTTATTTTAAATGTCTTATAAGTAAAAATAGAAAAATAAAATTATAGAAAATATAAATTATTGTATATTAAAAAAAAATAAAACATTATTTGAATATGTTTTTGTTACATTAAACTAATTTTTTTTTATTATATTAAGGTACAATTTTTATGGTGAATGATTTATGAGATGTATGAATCTTATCATTATTGTGTAACTTGTTTAGTTTACTTTTTGTATAATTTTTATTTTTTAACATATTCATTTTTTTATACATCACTAATTTTATAATGAAAATGCTATTTTCTTTTAATAAAATATTTTTATAGCCTATTTGCCAGCTTAAAAAAAACAATTCTTTTTAACTAGCCATTTTTTTTTTTTTTTTAAATATATGCACGTGAAATATTTATGACATTTTTTAGGGGCTTTATTATAAATTCACATTTCTTATGACTATATTTATTGTCCTCAACTGTGATCGCTTTAAGTACACCAAATTTGTTATTCCCACATTTTATTTTATCTAT
Organism: Strongyloides ratti; assembly: GCF_001040885.1. Lineage (NCBI taxonomy): Eukaryota > Metazoa > Nematoda > Chromadorea > Rhabditida > Strongyloididae > Strongyloides > Strongyloides ratti. The sequence goes on from NC_037307.1 coordinate 7,006,230, forward strand.
TTTTTTTCTTTTCTTATGGCATAAAAATATTTATATTTTATATGATCAGATAATAAAAGGTGTGGCATAGGCAAATATCATATTTATTTTTTTACTAATTATACATCACATTGTTGTATATATATATAAGAAAATATTTTAAAGATTTGCTGCATATATATATAATATTGGTTCTTGTAGTAGAAAAATTGTTATATGACCTTGTTTTTTTTTTTTTAATATTTCTTATCATACTTCAAATTTAAAATTTTTTATTTATACAACTATTTATATACTAATTATACTTACTCTTTTCTTTCTGCTTATTATATTAAAAGGAAGACTATTAAAAATGATAAATAAAAAAAAAATTTTTTTTAGACCAGACATTAAAATTTTTATAAATAATATTTTTAAATTTTAATTACTATTTTTAAATATAACTTACATTAATCTTTAGTATTAATAAGTTTCCTATTATTACAATAAAAATAGTATATATTATGTTAATATTTTAATACACGTGCAATAGATTTTATTATCATAAACAAAAAATTAAAATTATGATAATACTTTAATAATGATTATTTATCATTGTTTTTTAACCCAAAAAGTTTATGAAAGACCGCCTTTGTAATTTTAAATAAATAAAAATGATAAGTTAAAGTATTGTTATATATAATCAAAATTTCTTTTTGTAATATCGACTTAATTTTAAACATATTTCTTTTATATAAAATTGATTTATTCATAAAATATATGAATAAATTAATTATACTATATATTATATTATAAATAAATAATATTATTATAGATAAAAAATGCCTATTTCATTTCAAGTTAATCCAGAATATGCTCAAATAACTGAATTAATTCCTGGTTTATTTATTTGTGGTGTCTCTGCTTTGACACCTGAAAATATGAAAAAACATAGAATTGGATTGATTGTTAATGCAACAGAAGAGGTACCAAATCTTAAATCACTTGGTGATATTGCTCGTTCTAAATTATGGATAAAAGATTTGTCTAGTGAAAATATTTTTTCACACCTTGAACCATTAGCTGATCAAATACATTTAATTTTGGCAGATGGTGGTAAAGTATTGGTTCATTGTGTTGCTGGTGTCTCAAGATCAGCAACCATCTGTTTGGCATATTTAACAAAATATCATTGTAAAAGTTTAAGAGAGTCATATCATTTAATGTGTTCAAGAAGACCAATGGTTAGACCAAATTTAGGATTTTGGAGACAATTAATTACTTTTGAACAATTGATTAAAAGAACAGCAGGAAGTGTTAGATTGGTAAGAGATGATGCACAAAGTGATAATCTTTTACCTGATGTCTATCTTCCTCAAGTTGTTCCTGAAAGACCAGTTGTATGTTAAAAAAATATTTATTTATTTTATACTAATATTATATTTTAGAGTCCTGAAAATATTGATACTAAAAATGAAGCGAGAACAAGAAGAAATTCTGGAAGTAATAAAAAGTTTAGTCCTGTACTAGAACCTGTGCCTGAAATTTGTGAAGCTGCTGCTTAAAAAATTTTTTATATTAATTAATTGTTACATGATAAGACAAGACAACCAACCAACCAACATCATTCTTTATTAAGAATTTTAAACTTGATTTAAATTAATACATGTTCAACATTATCCTTGAGAATTATAATTTCATATAATTGAAAACACGAAGTATTTTTTCCTTAAATTTATACATAATTATTGTCTTTATATTTTAATAATTTTTATTAAAATAATAAGCAATAATTCTAATATAACGGGTATTGTTTTTTTTTATAATAAATGTTTTAGATTGTTAAAATATCATTGTTAAATCATTTTTTTGTATAAATTTAAAATTTTTAAAGAGAAAAATTATTTGTTGATTAACAATACATTTCACATAAATAATAAAAACCAATTTTTCATTGATATAACACTGTTAAAAGTGTTACATTACACCGAAACACGTTGTGTTAACCATATTTTATAGTTGATCGGTAAAAAAAATATTCTTTGAAATAGATGATAAATATTAAACTGATAGGTGTTATTGTTTTGATCTTTAAACATAAATATAATCTTTATCATATCAAGTTGATATAATAAATAAATGTCAATATTTACAAAATAGTTTAACAAAAAATCTAATCTATTATTTTATCAAAATTAAGCAATATAAAACTTTTTTTTTTATTATTTAGATTGATTAATAACCATACAATATTACATTGATAATAAAAATGTCACATGTGATTTAATCTTTTATTATGATTATAAATTTTCATTTATAATTCTAACAAATTCTTATTCTACGTGCAATTAATGCAAAAATTTTTCATCGAAAAAAATTAAAATGAAATGATGGTTAAAATATAATTTGTTTAATAATTGTTAAATTTATTTTCTGAAAAATAATTGCAAATATAAATTACAAGATTTTTAATTAAAAATAATTAATGTCTATTTTAATACGAGGAAGTACAACATTTATGGTATTTCAAAATATAATAAAATTTCCAAAAAATGCAATAATTTTTTTTTTTAAATGACTAACATAAAAAAATGGAAATTATAATAAATTGAAATTTAACTATTTTTTCTTATCATAACTAAATTTAACTTTACTTTTATCTCAACTGGATAATTTTTAATAGTGTTCCTTCCCAAGATATATTTCCTTTTTTTGAATTGTTATTTAATTTATTTTAAAAATGGTACCAAATATGTTGTCAAAAGAAGAATTAGAAAATCTTGATTCTACATTATTGAGTGAGGAACCAGTCAAAAAATTTGGATGTGTTATTGTTGGAGATAATTTTAGTAAAACATTTACACCCCCACTATTAGATGATCCATGGGTTAGTTTTTTTTTTTTAAATTTATTGTAAATAAAATATTTTTAGGTTGGTCAAAAATTGTGTGGTCTTCCATTAATAGATTTTATTCTTATAAGTCTTGCCCGAACACCAGTTACTAATGTTGTTGTAATGTCAAGTAATTTTCCAAATAAATGGAAAGAATATTATTCAAAAAAGTATTATAATCATTTTTGGAAAATAAATTTTGTTGAACAAAAGACTGCCAATTGTGTTGGAGATATTTTGAGAGAAGTTAGGCAAAGAAATTTGTTAAATATGGATTTTATTTTAATTCCTAATATTTTAACATTAATTTCTGGTGATTTTAAAAAAGAAATCAGTGAATTTGAGGAGGGTAGAATCAAGAATCATAATCATTTAATAACATGTTTATATGTTCAAAGTCATGATTCACAAAATTTATTTGTAATAAATTCAGAAAATGCTAAAATTGTAAATTTTCATACTGATGTAAAGTCTAGAAAAACTAAAATTAAAAAAAATGCTTTTACGGAAAATTTACAATACTGTTCTAATTTAAAACCTTTACCATTATGGATATGTGGAAAGGAGGTGTTTGATGTTTTTGGAGAAAATTTTGATTTAACAGATATTGAAGATGTGATGAGGCACATATTAGCAAATGAAGAAGTAATGTGTGTATATACATGTATGCGTCAAGTTTCCGGAAATTCTTATGCTGCTGAGGCAAATGATTTTATTGAATGGATTGGTCTTCAATCAAAATTTCTCCGAAGTTGTTTTTATCCTTTAAAACCAATTCAAGTTGCTGTAGATAATAATCCAAACGTCAATTTACTTCAACTTTACCATTCTGTCTACATTGGACATAACAGAAAAGATTTAAATTTTAGATCTAAAGGAGTCACAACAAGTAATTCAAGAAGAAGTTATATTGGATGGGTACCAAATAAATCTGCTGACCTTCAATTAGAAATTATTGATTCTAGCATAGCTGGAGCTGTTAATTTGGTTAAGGGATCATCATTCAAACATTGTATGATTGGAAAAAAATTTAATTCTGAATCATTATTAAATTTAGAAAAATGTATTTTTGGGGATAATGTTAAAATAGGTAAAAATTGTAAAATTGGGAAAGAAGTGTTTATTGGAAATGATGTAACTATACCTGATAATCAAGAGATTCATGATAATGCTATGATTTTTTCTAAACCTGTTGAACATGATGATAATCGTTTTATCTCAACAAAAAATGGAAATTACTACATTTGGAAAACAACAAAAGATGTACATTTATGGCAAAAAAATAAGGAAGCTTTCAATTTTAAATGTATAGTCAAAGATATATTTACCAATTTTGATGAAAATAAAAACAGTGATGATGAAGTAGACAATACAGACCACATTGGAGATTCATCAATCAAAACAGAACAAAATTGTCTTGAGACATTTGCTATTGAAGTAAAAGATTCAATGTTAGCAACACTACAATCAAGTAATCCATTTGACAAAGGCAATATTAGTAGTTTAATATTAGAAATAAATAGTTCAAAGATGGTACATAATGTTCATATGGATGGAGTTTGCCTAACAGTCATGACAACTCTTTTACAAATTGAAGAAAATATGACATGGAAAAGATTAAATGAACTTCTTACTGGATGGAAACCGATTATAAAAAATTATTTTAATGACCATCATTCAATAAAATTAATACTAGTTGCTATTGAAGATATCGTAAAGAATAATGATACATTATCTAAATTAATGGTAAAAGTTATACATATGTTATACAATGAAGATATTTTATCAGAAATGGTTGTTATTGAATGGTATGAAAAATTAGCAGAAGATCATAGATTAAAAGCAGATAGTAAAGTTTTATATGAGTGGTTATGCCAAGATACTGAAGATGACTCTGATGAATAAATTTAATTTTTGATGTATAAATTAGTTTATGTTACATTTGCCAATATAATAATATATTAGTTTATTTATAACTTTAATATATCTAAAATTTAAATTCTATTACTATAAGCAATAAAACATACATTTATGGTTTTGTAAATTAAAAAAAAATAATTTAACTTACTGTAACCAAATGTAATTTAATATTCAAATGCCAGAATGTTCAATAAGACGTTAGAAATAATCTTAGTACTTAAGAATGTTTATACCAACTAATAGGTAACGTAGGAATAAATTACCTAAATGTCCTTTAGTATCAAAAAAAAATTCAATAATTAATAGTTGAAATGCAAGTATACATATTGCTATTTCAAAATCACTGAAAAAACTTTAACTTTTTCAGTATTTAACTTTCTGAATCTGACATCATTGACTATTGTTATTGATTCTCAAAATAAGTTATAAATGCAAATTTTTATACATTCATGTACACGTTTTCTTGTACACATCATACGTTTCTAGACGATGAAAAGTAATTGAAAGTATAAAAAGGATAGCAAACTATTTAGAATACATAAAAAAAATATAATAATGAATTGACAAGATACCAGAATTTAAACAATTTGTTTGATTTTAGAATGTGTCATATACATTACCATGTAAATATTTCGCCTTATTTCTTTTTTTTTTTCTGCAAATCTATTGTGCACGAAAATTTTATTTTAATGGTTTTTTTATTCGTTAATGATTTGATATATGTATTTTCTTAATCATAGATAATTTCCTTTGTTATATTTTATTTATATTTCATCTTACTTTATTTCATTATTTTTGTTCATCCTTTTTTACTAATATATTTTCAGAGATTTTTTGTTTAAAAAAATGGTATCTGTTGAAGCTACTGCTGCTTTTTTGAAGGAACTAGAAACAGTTAGTTACTATGCGTAAGTTTAAAAAAATAAAACTTTTGTTTTTGAAAATAACTAAATTTTTTAAGAAAAGATGAGAAACAAGCCGTACTTTCAAAAGGTACTTTCCTTGAACATCTTTCATCTCTCGATATCACTGAACCACCCCATGCTGTTAGGAAAACGGCAATAATTTGTACAATTGGACCTAAGTGTAACAATGTTGAAACATTAGCACTTATGATCAAGAATGGTATGAATGTTGCTAGGTTAAATTTTAGTCATGGTGATCATGAATATCATGCTATGACAATTAAAAATGTTCGTGAGGCTGCTAGACTTGTTAAACATGAAAGCATTGTTGCTATAGCATTAGATACAAAAGGTCCAGAGATAAGAACGGGTATGATTATGAATAGTTCAACAGCTGAAGTTGAATTAATCAAAGGGCATTCAATTCGTTTAACAACAAATCCAAGTTTTGAAAAATCAGGGAATGCTGTTAATTTATATGTTGACTATGAAAATATTACAAGAGTATTGTCACCAGGAAAAATTATTTATATTGATGATGGACTTATATCTTTAATTGTTGATGAAGTAGGTGATGACTACGTTATTTGTACAATAGAAAACGGTGGAATGTTAGGAAGTAAAAAAGGTGTTAATCTCCCTGGAACTTCTGTTGATCTTCCTGCCGTTTCTGAGAAGGATATTGCTGATTTATTATTTGGAGTAGAACAAGGAGTTGATATAATATTTGCTTCATTCATAAGAAATGGATCAGCTGTATCCAAAATTCGTGAGATTCTTGGTGAAAAAGGAAAAAATATCAAAATAATATCTAAAATTGAAAATCAAGAAGGTGTTTTGAATGCTGATGAAATAATAAAAGCAAGTGACGGTATTATGGTAGCTCGTGGTGATCTTGGAATTGAAATTCCAGCAGAAAAAGTATTTCTTGCTCAAAAACTTTTAATTGCTAAATGTAATGAGGCTGGAAAACCTGTAATTTGTGCTACTCAAATGTTAGAATCTATGATTTCAAAACCAAGACCTACAAGAGCAGAGACATCTGATGTTGCAAATGCTGTTTTAGATGGTGCAGATTGTGTTATGCTTTCTGGAGAAACAGCCAAAGGATCATATCCAATAGAAACCATAAAAATTATGCATTACATTTGTAAAGAAGCTGAAGCTGCCGTATATCATTCAAAGTTTTTTGAAGAAATACTTAAACGTGTTCAAAAACCAACAAGTCATGTTGAGACAATAGGAATAGCTGCTGTTTCAGCTTCAAAATCTTGTCAGGCTTCTGCAATTGTTTTATGTACAACAACAGGAAATACCGCTGCTATGATTTCTAAATTCAAGCCTTCAGTTCCAATTATTGCTATCACGAAAAATCCACAAACCGCAAGACAACTTTGGCTTTACCGTGGAGTATTTCCCATTTATTATTCTGGAGTTGAAAAACATACAGATTGGACAAAAGATGTCGACATGAGAATACGCGAAGGAATAAATTTTGGCAAAGAAAAAGGTTTCATAGAAAATGGAGACAATATTATTGTCATTACTGGATGGACTTCTGGTGCTGGAAAAACTAATACACTTCGTTTAATTATTGCCGATTAAAATGTTTAGTGATGATAATTGTCATGTCTTTTGACTATCTCTTTTTTGTTAATTAAAATTCTATATTATTTGCATAAAAAAGTTTTAAGTCAATGAATTTTTTTAACTTTTAAATATTTAAAAATTTTTTTCTTTTAAAGGAAATTGGGACAGAAAAATAGTTTTCTAATATCACATAAATATGACTTCAAAAGCACAGAAAATATAATTTCTTTAGGGTAAAGTGATATATAGGGGGAGATTTTTACACAGGAAAAAAAAATAAAATATAAAAAGTATAACATATTAGAAGACTTTTAACTTAATTTTAGAGTTACTGACGCAGTAAATTTGTTTTTTTTAAATTTGAATATAATACATATGTATAATTTTTTTTAAAAATTACAATAACGATTCAATAACTTTTTCATACTAATATAACAAATATATAAAAAAAGAATTAAAAAAACGGTACTATTCTGTTATATCCCCTTCAAATTAAAATGATAGAAACTTACCTTAAAAATATTTTTTTTGAAAAAAAACAAGCCTATCAGATTCTTCAACTTTTTTTCTACAAGATGAATAAAAAAAATTAAATTCATTATTAATTTTTATCATAAAAGTAAAAAATTGTCGTTAATTTTTATCATAAAACGAAAAAAAAAGACTCAAATATCAAATCCCATCATGTTTCTCATTATTATTTAGTTAATATTTAAAAAGTTTATTTATGGTTTGTACTTTATTTAAGTCCATTCTATTTCCTTCATGTAATCAAGATTTTATTTGAAAAAATTTTATTAATTATCAAGTACTTTCTATCATTTTAATTTGGGGGAAGGGGGATATAACAGAATAGTACCCAAAGAGTTCTTTTCTGTTAGTTCAACGTCATTTCAAATTATTTTAAAATCAATATAAAAAAATTATTTTTTTTTTGCATATTAAAATATTATATGATAATTTCTAAAAATTATTATAAATCAATAAAAAAAAGGTAGTTGATATTTGAATTTTAATAAATAATTTTATAAACAATAAAATTTGAATTTTTTGATAAAAAACAAGGAAAAAAAGATAATTAATATTTGACTTGTGCTGAAAAATTTTTTTTTTCCAAATTATAAATATTATGAAATGTCGCTAAAAATAGCGCAGTAATAGTGTTTTGAAGGTTTTGGAAGGAAAAACGAAGCAATATGTTAAAAGGCTACATGTACAAATTCACGTGGCGGAAAAAGAATAAAAATAAGGAATTTGAGTCCATGTTAAGAAACATTAATATTTTTTGAATTTTTAAGTGAAAAATAAAGCTTTTTAAAGCTACAAAGGAGGATTGGAAAAGAATCTCATCCCTCAAAATTTTATAAAAAAAAAATTTGAAAGGAGTTATGGGTGTTTGAAAATGGGGGGGTTCAAATCATAAAGTACCGTTTTTTGTTTATTTTTCATATGAAAAAGTGATGTCAACAAAAGTATATGTATAAAAAATTAGTTGTGCAATACACCCTTCGTGGACGAAGAATTTCATTTTATGTGTTAGAATCACAAAGTAAGAGTTACATTGTATTCAGCATCTTGAGAACTATATAAGACTTATTCTTGAAAAAATACTGCATATAAAATTTATTAGTAACTCTTAGTTGTAAAAAAAATGATACTAAAACTTTTTTTAAAAAACATCTATTTAATTTAATATGATTTTTTATTTTATGAACCTTAAGGTTTTTGTTTGTATTATAGTACAAAACTAAATTTATAAAATATAAAGATTATGTTTAATGAATTATTGGTAAGTGAAAAAGAAACTTAAAGACTTTTTTTTGTCTATGAAAATGAAATCACATATTTTCGTATTGATCAATTCTTCGCTTTGTATTTCCTATACGAATTTGCCTTAATGTTCTATATTTATTTTTCCCTTCTTTCTTATTCACTTCATGAAGTAAATCAAACTTGGACATATTTGCTTTATCTTTAAATGGCTCTAGGGCTTGTGTTAATAAAGCTAATTTCTTGTTAACAGAAGAACTAATTTCACTATCTAATTTATTGATATTATAAAATATGTTTACACTTGCTTTTGTAATTAATTCAATATCCTTACTATAACTTTCTTCATCAATTTCATTAAAAATTGGTTCAGAATCCATGGTTATTTCATCAATGACATCAAAGTCCTTATTATAAGAATGTGTATCTGACAATTTTGTTTTAACTTTCTTATTAATTTTTTTTACTTGTAAATGACCTTCACGTAGTGCCATTTTTTTATCTTTTTCGTTTGCCTGTTTTTGAGCTAATAATTGTTCATTTAATTTTTCAACTTCATTCTTATTTCTTGTAAGTAACTCTTTGGTTTTATTTAATTCATCATACTTTATTTGTAATTGCCTATACTTTTCATACATAATATTTAACTCTTCTTTTGTTTTATTTACAATATTAGTCATAATTTTTATTTTATTTTTGGCTTCACGTTGTTTTTGCTCAGCATAAACTCTAGCGGCAGTCTCTTTAGATAGTTTATTATAACCTAACATTCTTAATTTTTTTTTATATATAGCTTGACTTTTCATTTGTTGAATTTCAATTGTATCAGATTTTCTTCTTCTAATATATAATTCATGATTTCCCATACATAAAGATAAAATTTTTTTGTTGATTTTAATACGAGAAACATAAAATATCAAATCTGTTGCTTTTTTATCAATTGGTTTAATTATAAATTTTTTATCATTAAATGAAATATTTTTTATTTCTGACCATGTAAAACCGATACATGGTGACAACATGTCAGATTCTTTATAAATATTCAAACCACGACAATCAACACCAAGATACAATTCAGATCCCTTCTTATTTTTTATTTCAAAATAGTTAACACCATACATCTCTAAGTCTTGAGCAAGTTTTAAATACTCTTTCATTGCTTTTATTTTACTCATACCATAATGATCAATCCACAAATTTTTAATATATTTTATCCAATCATCAGTATTTAATTTAAATTGACTAAGAACACATTGTGGTAATAAATTTTGATTAGCTAAAACATTTGAATTATCATTAATACCAGAAAAATTTCCATATTGTGCCTGTAACATATATGAAGCAAGAAGTACAGATGACTCAGGAGAACAATAAATGTCACCATTAAGTATTTCTTCTTTAACTTGACAATAAAAAAATTTTATTGTATCGTCTTGAATTAACTCTCCATCAATATCTTCAGGAAAAAATTTAGCTTTAAGATTAAAATTTAAAGTAAATTCTTTCTTAATATTTTGTGCTTTAATTTTTTTATTTAATCTTAACCATTCTGGAAAACCATTGTTATCAATATATTCTAAACCAAAAAACCATACTTCACGAAGACCAATTGTTTTGGCAACCTGTTCAAATAATTGTCTTCCTGTTATTGATAATTGAATAACAAATTCAATTTTGGCATTATATGTTGTAACACATACATTAATCTAAAAATAGACAAAAAGAAAGTTTATTAATAATTAAAGAATAAAATTTTTTATATTTATTTTGCATAAATGTATTATTTAAATTATGTCAAAACTTACACATTTTTTTGTCATTTTTAAAATATTGAATTAGTTTTTCTTTATTTATTTTTCAAGTATAACTATACAAAATTTAATAAAATTACTTTAGTAAAGTTCATTTGTTATTTATATAATTTCATAGTATAAATTTGTTGCTTGAAAGTTAAAACAAACGAAAAGTTTCTACTAAAGATAAACAAATTAAAACATACCTAAAGATATATATTTTAATAAGTAATTAATAAACTTATTATTTCCACCTTCTTGTTTAAAACAATAATTTTATAAAAGTTCATTTTTAAATAATTTGTAAACTAAATGTAAAAATAATTTAACATATAATTTTTATATCCTAATTTGTTAGATAAAAAATTTTGAAACACAAAAAAAAAAAATAATTAAAATTTTATATTATAAATTATAGAATTATCTTTTCAATATGTTTTAATTTAATATATAATATTTATTTGCTTATAATTTCTGGTCCACCACCAACAGTAGATAAAATAAGATTACCACTATTCAATGAAAATCCTTCTTTCTCAAGTAGAAACATAAAATTATCAACATTATCCTTTTCTATATAATAACAACAATTTGGACCAGCATCAAAAGTGTATGCAACCTTGATTTTGTCTTTATTAAATATATTAGCTAAATTTATCAATTTCCATGAAATATCATTCATGTACTTTAATGGTGGTGTTGTATCTAGGCAAACTGCATGAAATTGATTTGAATCTTTCATAACAATTTCACCAAATTTGTGGAAATTTTTCTCCTCATATGCCTCAATCAATTCTTTAACATGTTTCTTAACACAATTTGTTACACGATATTTATATAATTCTGATGTTTCAATAGTTTTCTTCATACCAACACTACTACTAATCTCTTTTTCTTTATCTTCTACAATAGCAATGATAGCACGTAACTCAGGCCAATAATTTTCTGGAAAAAGTGTCTTACATTCACCTTTGTCATCTCCTTTCCAAATTACTAAACCAGGAAGTACTGATCTTGTGGCACTTCCACTACCAATTCTAGCAAGATATGTAATATCATCAATAGAAAAGTTAAAAAATTGTCCCATACTATAAGCAATTGCACCAAAACCAGCAGCTGATGATGCCAAACCAGCAGCTACAGGAAAATTAGTTGTTGAGTTTATATGAAACTTTTTCATTAATAAATCATTTATTTTTTGATTATTATACTTATTACCGTACTCTTTCATTAATCTACGAACCTCCCCAAAAACTTTTTCATAACGTGATCCCACTTTAACATCATACTTTTTTCCATTAATAAATACTATATCAGAATCTCCCCCAAAACATACTTTTGTTGTTGCATATAAATTATTAATTGTAAGTGATATTGAATCATTCATTGGTAACATTTCTTTTTCACATTTCTTTCCCCAATATTTTATAACAGCAATATTTATTGGTACTTTTACTGTAATAAAATACTCCATTGAATTAGTCATATTTTAAATTTTATTTTAAAATCTAAAATATAAATTTAAAAAAAAAAAACATTTAATAAAAAAAAATCAAACATTTTGTTTAAGAAGAAAGTGACAAATTATGTTTATTTAATTTGTTTTATAATGTATCTTAAAAAAAATAAATAAAACATTGTTTTTAAATAAAATATCATATAGTATATCTTTTTTATTTGAAAGATTCGTTTCATTAAAAATTTGTGATAACAACTTTTATAATACAAATTTATTTTTATGATTAATAAAATTATTTAATCATTTTAAATTTTATTTTTAAATTTTCTTAAATAAACTTTTCTTTAAAATCATAAATTACAAAAAAAAAAGTGCACTTTCCTTTTGTTGAGTGTCTTTAACCTGTCATATAATAAAAATTTTTTTTTAAAGTAATAAATAGCAATTGGTTAAATTTAAAAGACATAGACAAATAAAAATTTTTTAAAAATAAAAATATTTTTTGAAATGTTTCAATTTACTAATTACTTTTCTATAATTTTTCTTTCTGTGTAAGACTTTTTAAATTGCGCCTGGTAAAAAGTTTACCTAATATTATTAGCATATTTATCTAAATAATAAAAAAGTTACCAATCACATAAATTTTACAATTATTATTTATGAAAAAAACTTTTTACCTTACTTAAATTATTTCAATAATACTTAAAAGAAAAGTAGTAAGCAAAAGGTAATAGATACATTTTAAATATAAAAAAAAGTACTTTTTCTATTGTTAAATCGTTTAAGTAAAAAAAAAATTTATCATATTGTTACTTTTTTGTATAATTGATAGAAAAATATTTATTTTACAATAAATTAAATAAACTTATTTTATATATTTGTAAACGCTTTTCCATTAGATTATTAAATATTCCTACATGGAAAAAAAATGCTAAATTTGTTTTACAATTAAATATAAATTTGCTCACATTTTATTAGTAATTAACTTTTGCCCTCAAATTTTGGTATCATATTTTTTTTATTATCAAATTATGTGTTACCTTTCTTTATTGGATAAAATTACATTGTACACAAATATCTTTTTTAAAATAAGTATTTACTAAATTAAAATAAAATAAAATAATTTTTTAACTAAATAAAATTTGTACAATTAAAAGGAAATATTTATAAACATTGTTTTAGTAAATATCTACATATTAATGTTTTATTAGTTAAGGCTTGAAATAAGAAATATTGAAAATGATTTATAAATATTAGAAACGCCCAAATATTATTTAATCATAGAGAATATACTAATTTTATTATAGTAGTCATATATATTTGTGTATAGTTTTACTTTCCATCTCCATTAAATTCAATATCTAACAAATATAAATTCATACTTAAATAACATATTATTAAGATAGTGATAAAACAAAGTAATTGTTAAAGTATATTTCTACTAAAATACAAATTATCAATTTTTAAAACAAGATGTTTATTAAATTATTTTTTTTTTCTTAAATCTACTATAAAATTTTGATGTAGGTGGTCTTTTTATTACTATAAAATTTTTCTAACTTTTAACTACATTTAAAAATATTTTTAATCGCAAATGACTTTCTTTAAATTGTAAAATATTTTTTATAATCCATATTATTTTCTATTAATTGTTATATATTTCACCCATATGAATAAACAACTTCCCACAAAGATCTAAGGTATTTGGTTTTGAGAAGAAAAAACCCAAGAGACTTTTTTCCATTTGATACAAAAATGACAAGTTTTTCGAAAGAAAATAATATAAAATAAATTTTTTATTTTTAGTTGAAAAATATTTTTTAATAGCAGTTAATTGTTAATTATTTACTTAACCAAAATTTATTTTAAAAGGAATGTGGTATGGTGTTTGTTTTTTTAAATATATTATAGTGAACCCATATTTTAATTGTTGGTAATAAATCTTTTTTTTTATTTTCATTAAAAAGTATGTAAATAAAAAATTGGAAGGAAACCTTTGTTGTTTTTATTTTTCGATGAGAATAACTAACATATAAAAAATTTTGCTATTAAAAAACTTTTTAATAGAAAAAAAAAATATTGTTTAGAGTATTAATGTGATTTTGTAAATAAATAGTCTCACTAAATATTTATGTATTATTTTTATTAACATATTTTAACATTATGACCATTAATTATTATTTTTATTTTACTTAATATTACAACATTTACTTATATGTACATTTTGATGACATGTTTCGGCACATTTTCTATGATAATATAATGTGTGTTTCAGATTTCATCTTCCAATATATTATGACTGCATCTTTTATTTAATTATAATGCTTTGCCAATTATAAGAAAATAAAGAATCTCTTAGTACTAACAGTATTATATTCATTTCAAAAAAAAAATCTATAAAATCAAATTAAATTGCAATTATGAGTTCCCAAACATCTGGAAAAATTTGTAATCCTTTAAAAAAAATTGTCAGCCAAAATAGAAGAAGATACATTTGTGAAAATTTCAACTTAGACCTAACGTGTAAGTTTTTTATATATATAAAAAGTAGTAGTAGTTTTTTTTTAATAGATAAACAATTTAAATAATATATTTATTAATTATATTATTGTAAATATTTTTTTTTTTATAGATATAACAGACCGAATAATTGCTATGGGTTATCCGGCTGAACATTCAGAAAAATTTTATCGTAATAGTATGGAAGATACAAAAAATTTCTTAGAACAATATCATTCTAAACATTATCTTGTATTTAATCTCCGTGGTCAATTTACTTATGATGAAAAAAATTTTGACAATAGGGTACGAGTATTTGAAATGACTGATCATCATCCACCTAAATTAGAACTTATAGCACCATTTTGTAGAGAAGTTCATAGATATTTACAAGAAGATCCCAAAAATGTTGTTGCTGTACATTGTAAGGCAGGAAAAGGTAGAACGGGTGTTATGATATGTGCATATCTTGTATACATAAATTTTTTTTTGTCACCCCGTAAAATTATGGAATATTATAGTATAATAAGAACTATGAATAATAAAGGTATTACTATTCCATCACAAAGAAGATATGTCTATTATTTTCATCATTTACGTCAAAAAAATCTTAATTATATTCCCTTAAGAATTGAATTAGTTGGTATTTATATAGAAAGACCTCCAAGATCAGATTCAAAATTTACAAAAGGATTATTAAAAATTAGAGTTGCTGAAAGAGATATAGAAATATTTTGTGGTAAAGGTTTACTTTTTAATAGTAAAATGGCTGAAGAAGAAGAAGATATATGGAAGAAATATTCATTAGGTATAGGTGAAGATCATTATAATCCTAATAATCCAGAAGAAGGAAAAAATGTTATATCAAGGCGTTGTTATGGTTGGAATATTAGTAAATCTGGTAAAAGAGTGTTTTTAGAAGGTGATATAAGAGTTGATTTATTTTGTGAACCTCAGGTAAAACTTATTGGTTATAAAAAAAATGATATTAAAATTGGACATATTTGGTTTAGTACAATGTTTACTTGTCCTGGTTATTGTGGAGGTAATTATATACATGGAGATGAAGTATATACATATCCTAATAATAAATCAGATTTAGTAAAAGAAATTATAAAACCAATAAATAAATCTTGTAATGATAAAAACAATGATTTTCAAAGTTGTGATGATTCATTATTATTAAATTATAATAATCATGTTGAAATTGAAAAACACAACAAATCAAATAGTTTTACTAAAGAAAGTTGCAAAAGTTCATCTAAAATTGCTATATCTATTGATAAGGTTAAAAAAAAATTTACAAAAAATTCAGAACAATTAAATAAAAGTTTACCTGAGACAGATTCAATAAAAGAAGGTGAAATATTTAATTGTAATTCACCAAAATATGATAATAATACAAAATTTATAAAAGAACTTGTAGTTGAAAAACCACCTGGTTTAGATGATCATTGTTCAGAATTATCATTAAATCTTATTTATCCTGATGGCCGCAAACCTCCAAGATATTGTATTAATGAAATGTTAAAAAAAGCTTATGAAAAAAATTTAATTGTTGATACGTATAATGAGAGACGTTTTTCTTTTACATCAAATGGAAAATTAATACCTAAATCACCAGAAGGTGAACCAGATGGTAATGGACCTTATACTTTAGTACGTAAGGAAGATGAACATGTACAAATTTATAATTCTATAGAAATTGACAGGGCATATAAAAATAAATTAGTTGATGATGGATTTAAATTAATAATTGTCACAAGATGTATTGATACTGAAAATAAAGAAGAAGTTGCAATGGCAAAAAAATTTGTTGATGAAACATATAAAAAACAAAAAGAACGTGATGCTAGAAAAAGTAAATATAATAAAAAATCACAATATAATGAAAATGATTCAAATAATGAAGATGAAAGAAAAAAAGATGTCTTTAATAAAAGTGATTTTCATGATCAACATTTTAAAGATGATCCACGTTTAGAAGATGTTCAACAAAGAAGATATTTTTTTAGACAGCGTATTGATTCAACTTCACAACATCCTGAAATACATTATCATTGTCCTTTTAAAAAATATTCCTCAAAGGAATGTATCAATAATATGTGTAGAAAAAATAACAAGTTAAAAGACAACTGCACAAACAATACTAAAGGTAATAAAAAAAAAACAAATTAATAAATAATTTTATTTTAGAGCAAACTAATACTAACATTGAACATGAAAATATTTCTTCATTAGAAGAAAATACAATCCATGAAACAGCAAAACTTTTTTATTCCAATAATGATGAAGTTACTAAAGAGTGTATAAACAATGACAATCAGGATATTCAGAATTGTGAAAAAACTAGTCCTGATTGTCTACCTATTTCTGAAAATTGTGATAGTCGTAAAATTAATAATTTTTCTTCAAAAAATATTATTGATAATACTATTAATCAAGAGAAAGAAATTGTTTCTAATAATAGTGTCTCATCTATAAAAAGTTTACTAGATGATAAATGTGTTATCGAAGAAGGCGATAATTCTGAAAGTAGTTGGGGAACATCTTCATCTTGCTCATCAACCACTGTAAGTTATACATATCATTTTTTTATAATAATAAAATAATTTCAGAGTGTAGTTAATTCTAGTTTCTAATTTAAAATAACATATATGGAACAAACAAAGTAATTTTTTTTTATTTAATCATTTAGAAATATTAATCACTAGTTATTTTGCTTCAAAATTAGTTGTATGGCAAAAAAATTTAAAGAAAAAAAAATGTATAGTAGAATATTATTATTTTTTAGTAATTGAACATACCTTTCAATATTAACACTTTATTAACATTACAACTAGCCATATTATGATATCATCACTTTATGATGAAATTTAATTATACATATTATATAATGTTTTAAATAAATTTTTTAACAATTTTCTAATGTTGTTTTTAATTAAATATTTTTACAATTTATTTTTTGAGTTTTAATTAATCAAATGAAAATCTACTAAAATAAATTTTCAAATGATAATTCTCTATCAGATACCTGCGGTTATTATATTCTTCCTAACTAACAAAAATAGTTAAATACAAAAAAGTAATTTTATTTATTTTTAGTAAGAGTATTTTAAGTACTTTATGATTTGAAACTCGCCATTTTCAAATACACATGGCTTCTTTAAAAATTCTTTTTTTTTATAAAATTTTGAGGCATGAGATTCCTTTCCAATCCCCCTTTATAACTTAAAAAAAATTTTATTTAGTACAAGTAAAATATCAATTACCTTTTTTTATTCATTTTTATTCATTTTTCATTAAAAAAATAAAATATCATTATTACAAATTACCATATGCTATTTTGATATGCAAAAAAAGATAATTTTTTTATTGATTTTTTAAAAATTTTAAATGGTAGGATTTACACCATAAAGAACCGTATTTTTTTTATGTCAAGAACAATATTTAAAAAAAAATGCAATTATTTTATAAAGTAAAAAAAAAAAACCTTTTTTTTAATTATTTATATTAATTATATCATGTACTCAGCTTATGTCTAATTGTAATATCAATAATTTTTCACTTTATTTTTAAATAAATTTTTATTTATTTTTGTTAACTTTATAGTAATTGGTACAAATACACAACATTAAAATATAAATAAAATTTTTTATTTTCTTTTAAAAAAAGTATATAAGATATCAACTATTATTCAGAATCTTATTTATTATTTTTATTATTATTATAAAAATTTTAAAAAAAATGTACTTCTTAATATTTTTATTCAATAATCCATTAATTAAATATATTTGTTTTTTGGATTTCATTATATTATTTTATCTATGTGGAACAAGTAAGAGTTGGTCTTTGAAATAGATTTAAATGATGATAAAGATCAAGATTAATTAGAAAAAATTTTTTTTTTGATTTGAGTGCATTCTGAATTACAAGAAATGTTACAATATATATCATCCACCTACGACAAATAAATGGTTAAATCACAATGACATCACTTGTTAAGTAGTTTTTGAAGTTAGAATTTGTTTGAATATCCTCAAGTATTTAAAATTTCTTTCATAGTGTGTTAACTTTAAAATGACAAAAAAAAATTTTCGGTGGATACTAACGTATTTATGTTTTTTTTATAACTTTAATGTACTAAACACACTTACAAGAATATTTATAAAAATTTGTATTATTTTCTTTAAATCTTAATCTCCAAGATATAAACAAATGTTCAATTAATCTTAAGGATTATTAAGTAAAACAATAAGTTTTATCTGTTGTTTAAAAAATTGTGTTTTAGGTATTATCCTGACACCATAAAATTAATACAGAAAATTAAGTATTTATCAAGTACTTTAGCCTAAATAAAAACCAATAAACATAATCTAATTTTTAACAGATTACATAATATGTCTAAATCTGTTATAATATTCTGTTTGGCATTTAAAAGTTAAAAATAAAGCGACATTTAAAATAGAAAATCAAGCAAACAGATGATGAATATTATTTTCAAGTGCCTTTCTCAAACACATATATAAGCGTGACCTTTGGTGATTTTTTTACCACTAAGATTTATAACAATTTTCATAGTAGTCTTTTAATTCTACAACTACTTTTATATTAAATCAAGACAATGGACGATTCAAAGATTCTTTCAAGTCAAACATTTGTTATTAAGGTTGACGAGAAATCTATAGGTTATCGTTACTTTGTTGGTATTGATATTTTGTCTAAAAAATCTGATACAACTTGGAAAGTTTCAGGCGATGGTGGTAAAAAGTATGTTTATAAGTTGTAGAAAAGTTTATTTAAATATTTAGATTACATCCTATTATGAAACTTGAATTACTCCAAGCATGTAAAAGTTTAGTATTACATGCTTTTGAAATGAAAAATGGCTTTGGTGATAAAAATACTTATTTCATTTATGATGGAGCGTCTAATTTGATTTCGTCAAAGGAAATAACAAAAGAAGAAGTAATAATTCCATCATCAGAGGTACCAATTGATACTAAAGTTATTTCAAAAGGTAGAAGTGTAAGAATTACACTTAAACCTCAGTCTAAATTTTTTGAATTAGATATTGGAAACATTAATAAAATAGTTCATCTTCCAGTAAATGATGAAGAGAAATCAATTATCTTTAGATTTTTGGAAAATCTTGTTATTTCTCCTTTTATGTATCCATTTAAGAAGGATGATGAAGGATATATTACTCAACTTGGATCTGGAAAAAATTTCATTAGACTTAAACCAGAAGATGACAGTTCAAAAACTTGTGGAGATGGTCGTTGCGTAATTCCAGGAATTACAAGATCATTAGTTGAACTTAACCTTAACGATAAACCTTCAATTGCTTTGTCATTTGATTATTCTGAAAATGTCTATTATAAAGGCGGAAATCTTGCAACTATTATTCAAGAAATTACCAAATCTTCAAGTATTAGTTACAGTACACTTCAAAACGCAGTCAACAATACAAGCATTTTGGGTGTTTATTTGAAAACAAACCACCGTAAGAACGGTAATATATTTAAATTAAAAAATTCATTTACCAGAGAATCTGGTAGAAATAAAATAATAACTATCAAAAAAGAGGACAAAGAGAGAAGTATTAGTGTAAGTCAATACTTTGAGGAAAGATACAATAGAAAATTGAAGTATCCGGATTGGCCTCTTTTTATTAAAATGGAGAAAAAAGTTACTTATGAAGATGGTGAGAAAATATCTAGAGAATATGAAACTTACTATCCATTAGAAGTACTTGATATTATTCCTGGACAGTGTGTTCCTGTTCCTAAGATGGACAGTTTGTCTTCAAAAGTTCAACAAAGAATAAATACAAAAGGACCATTAGATAGAAAAAGAAATACTTATAATGAATTGTATAGAATGGGAATGTTTGATAGAAATATTCCATTATTTAAGAGTTTTGGTATTAGTTTAGAACCAAAAGCATCATTTTTCAGTGGAGAGGTTTTGTCGGATGTCTTATACACTCCTAAATCATCACGGCCTTTAGTTGTTCAAAAAGGCAAAATTAGTAACAATAGAGATAACGTTTGTAATCCAACAAGTTTAAAAAAAGAACTTTATATTGTATATTGGAATGCAAAGGAAGATTACATAAAAGATTTTTCACGGAAATACATTGAAATATGTGAGAAAAATGGAATTATATTTCATGGACCACCTATCATTCAGGAAGTTAAGGGTGACTTTAGGGATGTTAACAAAGCACCGGATGTTTTTGCAAAAGAAATGAATAGAATTATAAAAAATTTTGATAATTCATTTCTTATATATATTGATTCAAAATTTGAAAAATCACATTTGGCTTTGAAATATTATGAACAAAAGTTTGGTGTACTTACACAACATCTAACTCTTGAAGTTGTAAAAAATTTACCAACAAAATATGATAGTATGAAAAATGTCATTAACAAGACAAATGCAAAACTTGGAGGTTCAAACTTTAAAATTGATTTGAAAGATGAGTTATCATACTACAACGTTGAGTCAAAAAATGTCTTATACATTGGATTTGATATAAACACTTCATCTATTGGATCAATGACAGCTGACTCAACAATTAATGTTGGATCATGGGCAGCTAATGTTTCAAAAAATAGAGAACAATTTATTTCAGATTATTGGTACCAAATGAAAAATGACTATTTGCTTTTTGATGATGATCAAATGAAACTTGAGATAGAAAAAATATTCAGAAAATGGAGAAAAAATATTTCAGATAAACCTCCAAAAACAATTATTGTTTTTAGGACTGGTTTATCACAGGCAAATTTTCAAGCATCATGTAACGAAGAAGTTGACAATTTTGAAAAGTGTGTTAATGAATTTTCAGATAAAATCTTCAAATCTTCCAAAATCCCATACTCATGGATATACGTTAATAGAACAAGTAATTTAAGATTATATAATAAAGATGACAAAGGTTGCCCAACAAATATTGAAGCTGGTACCTATGTCTACAAAGATTTATCAATACTAGGAAATAGTAGAATTGTTGGTAAATCTTATGCAAATTGTCTTGGAACTGCAAAACTTCCTTTATACACCTTGGGACGTGATACAAATTCAACAAGACTTGATGCCGAAAAAATTATGAATATTGTAAATATGCTTTGTTACAAATATGATATCATTTCTTCGGCAGTTAGTTTACCAGCAGTATCCTACATTGCCATTGAAACATCTAAACGTGGAAACAATAATCTTTTGGCTGAGAAGAATGATCAAAGTACACAATATACTCAGGATGACGACATCAAAAGAAAAAATCAAAATTTGTCTTACACAAATTCAAAGTTGAATGAGCTCAGGTTTAATGCTTGATTTAAATAGAAATACTTGAACAAAAAAATTGACAGTTTAATTTTATTTACAATTAATAATCTTATTTTTATTTTTCTAATAAATAAAATTTCTTTCTTTGACATTCAAATTTGAAGTACTTTTTTGTTTAGTTTATTGCAAATGCAAATTTCCTTTAAATATAATTAAATTATTCAAAATATTCTTTTAATATATCAGGCTACCTAAAAATAAATTCCCAAAACACCAAGTTACTTGGCTTTTTGAAAACATGAAAAACACAATAATTTAAGATATTTCCCAAAATTCGAGCAATAAAAAAAAACTAAAAACAAATATCTACTTCAGTTAAATCATTGTTTGACATTTTGTTACAAGCAATATAACGTTATCATACTTTTTAAATTTTGCGTCATCATAGTAGTGTTAAATGTATTGTATATTTTAATACATTAAAGTTTAAAAGGATTACATTATTTGGGTTGGCTGTCGTTATTGAAATTAACCAAGAAAATTAATTTGATTAAAAGTATCTTGAAATTTGTAATTGTCTTTTGACTAGATAAACTACTATTACCACAAATATTCAAATTTTCTAAAAGAAAAAACGAACGTTATTTTGTGTAAATAATTTTTTTTTCAACAGGTTATTTTAAAACATCATTTTTTTTAAAATGCTTCTAATATTAAATTGATTTTAGATTCTCATTTTACAAGTAATTTTTTTTAACTATGTTTTGTATTAGAAGAACTAATTTCTTTCCTTCTAACATCTTAATGTTACTTAGGAAGTCTTCGTCTATGCCCCTATATCCAAAATGGGTTGAAATGGCTACAAAACAATTGAAAGGTAAAGATCCAGAAACATTAGTATGGCATACTACTGAAGGAATTGATATCAAACCACTATATACTGTAAAAGATCGTGAAAAAGATTTTAAAAGTGATAGTGTTGAGTTACCAGGTCAATTTCCTTATACAAGAGGACCATATCCTACTATGTATACTCAACGCCCCTGGACAATTAGACAATATGCTGGTTTTTCTACTGTAGAAGAATCTAACAAATTTTATAAAGAAAATATTAAAGCAGGCCAACAAGGAGTATCAGTAGCTTTTGATTTGCCAACTCATAGAGGTTATGATTCTGATAATCCACGTGTATCTGGTGATGTTGGTATGGCTGGAGTAGCTGTAGATTCTGTTGAAGATATGAAAGCTCTTTTTGATGGAATTCCTTTAGATAAAATATCTGTATCTATGACAATGAATGGTGCAGTCATTCCTATTTTAGCAATGTATATTATTGCTGGAGAAGAGCAAGGTGTTGATCAAAAATTATTATCTGGAACAATCCAAAATGATATTTTAAAAGAATTTATGGTTAGAAATACTTACATTTATCCTCCAGATCCATCTATGAGAATAATTGGTGATATATTTGCTTACACAGCTAAACATATGCCTAAGTTTAATTCAATTTCAATTTCTGGATATCATATTCAGGAAGCAGGTGCTGATGCAGTTTTAGAATTAGCTTTTACTATTGCTGATGGTTTACAATATTGTCAAACTGGTTTAAGTGCTGGTTTGTCCATAGATGAATTTGCCCCAAGATTATCTTTCTTTTGGGGAATTTCAATGAATTTTTATATGGAAATTGCTAAAATGAGAGCTGGTAGGAGATTATGGGCACATTTAGTTAAAGAAAGATTTAATCCAAAAAATCCACGTTCAACTATGTTGAGAACACATTCACAAACTTCTGGATGGTCTTTAACTGCTCAAGATCCATATAATAATATTATTAGAACAACAATTGAAGCAATGGCTTCTATATTTGGAGGTACACAATCTTTACATACAAATGCATATGATGAAGCAATTTGCTTACCAACAAAATTTTCAGCTCGTATTGCTAGAAATACCCAAATAATTCTTCAGGAAGAGTCTGGTATTTGTAAAGTTGCTGATCCATGGGGTGGATCATATATGATGGAAAGTTTAACTGATGAACTATATACTAAAGCTATGGAAATTATAAAAGAAGTTGATGAAATGGGTGGTATGGCAAAAGCCGTAGCTAGTGGTATGCCAAAATTAAAAATTGAAGAAGCTGCAGCTAAAAAACAAGCTAAAATTGATATAGGTGAACAGGTCATCGTTGGTGTCAATAAATACAAATTGGAACAAGAAAATCCAATTGAAATTCTTAAAGTAGATAATAAAAAAGCAACAGCTGCACAATGTGCAAAATTAAAACATATTAGAGAGACCAGAGATTCTGCTAGAGCTGAAGCTGCTATTAAAAAAATTGTAGATTGTTGTAAAGATGGTGGAAATCTTTTAGAGGCTGCAGTTGAGGCTGCTCGTGCAAGAGTTACTGTAGGAGAGATGAGTGATGCAATGGAAAGTGTTTTTTCACGTTATGCTGCTGTTAATAGAATGGTTTCTGGTGCCTATATTTCGTCATTTGGTGAATCAAGGGAAATAGATACAGTTATACATAGGGTTACAAAATTTGCCGAAAAGGAGGGACGGCAACCACGAATAATGGTTGCCAAACTTGGTCAAGATGGTCATGACAGAGGAGCAAAAATTGTAGCTACTGGTTTTGCTGACCTTGGATTTGATGTAGATGTTGGTCCTCTTTTTCAAACACCTACTGAAGCTGCTCAGCAAGCTGTTGATGCCGATGTTCATGTCATTGGTGCTAGTAGTTTAGCTGCTGGTCATTTAACATTAGTTCCTCAATTAGTTCAGGAATTGAAGAGATTAGGACGTGATGATATTTTGGTAATTGCCGGTGGAGTTATCCCACAACAAGACTATGATGCATTATATGAAGCTGGAGTAGCTTGCGTATTTGGTCCAGGAACAAGGTTACCAGATTGTGCCAATGAAATATTAGATAAATTAGAATCAAAGTTAAACAAAAATTAGTTTTTTTTTTTTGAATGTATTGTTAATTTTTGGCTTTTAATCATAAATGATAACTTTTCTTTATGTTACATACATTTATTTTTTTTCTTCAAAATTTGAATGTTTTACTATATTTTACATTTAATTACAATCTAGTATTTTTTTCTCATTTTATAGTTTAGTGTAAGGAGTTTTTTTTTTGAAATTTAACATGAATAATAGACATTCAAAATAAAAAGTTAGGAAAAAAAAATCTACAATTTCTCTATATAATTATTTTAAATATATTAACCAGTTTTATTGTTTTTAGGTGAAATTTATCAACATGTCCTTGAATAATTTTACACTTTGAAAAATAAAAACACAAAGATTTTATGTTAATTTTGTTAAAAGACAATTGATGTCTTCTAAAATTTATATTAAAAAAATGTATCATGACAATATAGATGATTTAGTTAGAAAAAAAAAACTATTACATAAACTTTGATAAATTTACATCGATAAAATATTTGTCTTAACGTTTATTAAAAACCCGTCTATATTACAATGCTATTTAAAATACAAATTCCAGGGTGTATGAATATACGATAGTTATTAAATCAAAAATAATCAAATAGTAAAATTGTAGATTTGTGAAAAGTAAACTTATTTTCCAAACACACTTTTTCATTCTAATTTTTTATACTTTTATTTGACATAAACGTTTGATTACACGTTGAATTATATAAATTTGTCACAAATCCTTTTTTATCATTCAATTTTTGTTTATCAATGTATGGGTTTGGTGGAAGTACAGGATACATATTTTCATATCCACTATCATCACCTTGTACTGATGGTGGTATTGTTGTAGAATTAACAATTGGAGGTTCATAATTTTCTAAACTATTACAAGATGAATAATCAGAATTATTCGACAATTTTCCAAAACTGGAATATGTTGGTTTAATTGGTGTATTTATTTTAGGAAAGTTAGTTACATATAATAAAGGTGATGGAAATTCTCTCTTTTTAATCAAATGAGATTTCTTAATAGTTGAATCTTTCGGTGTAATTTTACCTGTATTATTAGGATTGTTAAAATAATTTAATTTTCTTTTTAAATCATCAACCATTGATTCTGTACTGGAAGCTCCTGCATAAATCATTTCTCTTACATCTTCTGTTCCTATTGCTGGAACCATTTCAACAAGCTCTTGTTGACAAGCAAAAATTAAAGATATATCATTTGCAAATTTTCTCCAAGCAACAGATAATTTCTAAAATAAAAAATAAAATTAATTATGATTTTAAGTCTTTTATAATTTACAAAATGTTATACATACTTCCATTCCTTTTCTAAATCTAAACATTTTTATAACTTCCATTTCTGCTTTGATATCATCTAATTCTCTACTAGCATTAAATGTTGCACTCCTAGCTTCATTTAAATTATGTTGTAAAATTTCTAAATTAGTCATTTTCTTTGCCTTAAAAAAACTAAAAGAAGATGAAGAATATTTTTTAATTTGTTTTTCCATTTCTTTCTCATATTCAATAGATCGTTCCAATTTTTTCTTAGCATTTTTTATTGAAGTTTCTGTTTGCACCATTTTCTTGAGTTCTTTTATAGATGTATCCTGTTCCCGGGCAAGTTGAAATAACTTATCAGTAAATATTTCAAAAAGGCTAAAAGTTTTTTTAATGACATCCTCGATAGCCATATTATCATTGTCAGTTGCCCATTTTGTTAAACAAGTAATTGCTTTAAGTTGACTTTCAGCTTGTTTTTTTATTAAAGAACTAAAAATATTTTTGATTACTATAAAAAAAAAAGTCATATACCTTGTTGTTGTCATGTTATTCAATCCTTCCACAAGTTTATTATTACTGTTATGGGAAACCATATTTAGAAAAATAATTGAGAATAAATTAAAAAATTAAAATTCCACTTGATTTTAATGAAAGAGAACGGTACTTTTTTATTATTTTTATAGTAAAATGACATCAATAAAAAAAACAATATGTTTGGTTTTTCTTTTTTTTATACATTGTTTGATGTAAGGTGATAGACAATTAATATTTTATACTTTGGTATAATCTTCTACCTTTTATCTTTACCGATTTGAAAAAATTAAAATATATTTGTACTATTTTAAGTAAATGGAAAAAAATTTTTCTTTTTAGTTAAAAATTTATAATTTTTTCACATTTTATATTTTTGATAAAAAAAAAATTTTTTTTTAAAATGATATTGTTTATGAGATACTTCAGTAAGACGTGCACTTATAAATATGAGGAAAAAAAATTTATAACTGATAATTTTATATAATTGAACAAGACATCATGTATTATTTCTTATTATAACTAATATAAACTATTTTTATATATTTAGTGCACTCATTTTCATTATTATAAAAATAAAAAAATGAAAAATAAATTAAAAGTTCAAAGAGCAATTTAGTTTCACTTTTAGGATATAATAATTTAGTAATTTAGTTACTATGTAGTACACAAAAAGTTACTTTTTATAAACATAAAGTCAAATTTTGATTAATAGTTTATGCTTGTAGCTATTTTTTTTAATAAAAAACTTTTGCCTATTACTTATATGTTAGTTATAAAACAAAAAGTTTAAGGATTGTCAATGGCTAATCATATTTGTTGATTGAGGGTATATTAATGTGGCAAGTTAAAATTTGATAATTGCTATCAAAGGAATATGCAAATTTAATTTATTTAATTAAAATGTATTCTAAAATTATTTACGCGGCAAAAGGGCAAATTAATAAGGGTATATTTTAAGAGATTAAAGATCAAGTTTTATTATTCATTTTCTGGCATATAAAAAAGTTTTTCTTCTCATAATAATTACTTTATTATATTTAATTTCTAAAAGATCTTAAAATATTGAGGGTGATTTTTTTTCTAGTAGTAGTATTATAGTATTTAGAAACAAATATTTTAACAATAATGTCTAACTCTGATGAACTTGATGTTGAAGAAAAAAAAGAAATTAAATGTGAAATATGTGGTGATTTTTCTGATGGAAATCATTATGATATTCAAGCATGTAGATCATGTACAGCTTTTTTTAGACGAACAGTTTCATTTAAAAAAGTGAGTTTAACATTGTTATGTAAAATTGTAGATTTTAGAAATATAGTTGTAATGGAGGAAATAATTGTATAATAGATTATCAAAATAGAAATGCTTGTAAAAGTTGTAGATTTAAAAAATGTTTATCTAAAGGAATGAATGTTTCATTTGTTCAACCAAGAAGGGAACCTACTGGAGCACAACCTAATAGAAAAAATCGTAGAGTTAGTTTACAAAATCCAATCATGAATACTTTAATACAAACAGAAGGTAATTCTAGTAGTAATTCTTTGATAGACTCTAGATTAAATGAAGAAATTGATTCAAATTCTACAACAGTGGAAAGAAATTCAATGTCAAAAATGGAAGATAATTTTAATATGACAAAAGATTCAGATGATAATAATAGTATGAATTGTAGTGGTAATGTATTCTCTGAACTTATCAAATTTTTTACTGTTAGTGAAAGAATAAATTTAACTACAGTATTTAAAGAATATGTAAGAAGGTATATTGAAATTAGAGAATCATTAAAACTTTTACATTTTACTGATCCAATTGATATTATAAACAATTCTTTTGACAATTTACCTTTACGAGTATATACACCCCGTGACATGTTACTCCTGGCACGTAGTGATCTTACAGGTGTTACATTATGGATATCAGAAATTGAAGAGTATTCAAAATTTACTAATTTAGAAAAAGCTTCATTATTACAACGTTTTGCTTTACGTAAAATTATGCTTGATCATTGTTATATGACATCAAAATATAAAGAACATTTTGAAAAAGGAAATTTAGTAATGCCAAATTATACTTATATTCCTTCGGACAAGACAGGTTATGAGAAAGAAAATGACAGTTTATATACAAATGAAATTATTTATAATATATTTAGAGAAACTTTAAATTATGCCATAAAATGTGTTGTTAAACCAATGAATGAATTAAATTTGACAGAAGAAGAAATTGTATTTTTATATCTTCTTATTTTATGGAATAAAAATAATGAAAAATATGTATCAAGTGATAAAAGACACATATTTACAAGTCAAAAAAATTGGGCATTAAAATGTCTTTTTATACATTATTCTGAAAAAAAATTATTGAGTCCAGAAATAAGATTTGGTGAAATTACATTACTTTTGAAAGAGTTAGAAGCTTGTTGTCTATTACACTGTGAAGATTACATGACAAGTAAATTTTTTAATATTAATTTTTTAAAAGAAATGTGGTATGATAACGTCTGCTATTCATGTGTAAACTTTGAAGTTTAAATCTTTTTTTTTATAATTTTTATTTTAATTTATTTAAAAATAATAATTATATTTATGTATATTTGAAGTAATAAAAAAGTTTAAAATATAAATTCTCAATTTTTAGTTACAAATCAGAAGCATTTTTTTTTCTACTTATTAACAATTGACAAGAAAATCTATTGTATTCTTTGAAAAAAAAGGATATTTATAATAAATTTAAAAGAAAAAAAAAATATTATATTTTACACTAATTGTTTTTTTATAACTATATATGTAAAGAATATACGTCAATGTATAAAATTAATGATATTTATCTCATATTTTAAGTATATTTTATTTACTAATTTACAAATTTGTATATAGAAAATTT
The DNA here is from genome assembly GCF_001040885.1 of Strongyloides ratti. Taxonomy (NCBI): domain Eukaryota; kingdom Metazoa; phylum Nematoda; class Chromadorea; order Rhabditida; family Strongyloididae; genus Strongyloides; species Strongyloides ratti. The sequence goes on from NC_037307.1 coordinate 7,035,975, forward strand.
TTTTATTTACCTTAAATCACATTATATATACTTTTAAAAAAAATAAAAAATTAAAGATAATATCAAAAGTTATTTTATATACTTTAAACTATAATAAATATTTTAAAATTTAAAAGTGTTAAGTAAATATTATTATCCTATATATAAAAATAAGAGAAATGACTTTCAAAAAATTATCATTAAAAAATAAATTTTTAATATAAGTTTCTAATGTAAAAAAACACATTGACAACGATAAGTATATTCATTTTTTAAAAAAATATTTTTTCACTGAGATATTGCAGCATAAAGAAAAAGGTAGCATCAATAATATTTGCTGTAGAATTGTCGTTTCAAGTGATTTTGAGATAACAATTAAGGTATAGCTAAAGAAAGGTCGGAAAAAATGTTTTCCTTTTTAACAAGTTAAAAAAAATAAATTTTAAGCAAGATATAAGTCTCTATAATTAAGCCAAAAATTTTCTGAATTTTTTTAACTTTTAATGTTTCATAACTTTTTTAAAAAGCAATTTATCAAAAAAAGAAAAAAAGTATTCCTAGAGAATTTTAAGTGCTACATTTTAAAAACCATAAAGCTTTGTAGCTTTATTCGTTCTTGAGATAATTAAAAAATTAACTTTTTTATCAAAAAAATTGTTAATAAACATAACTTTTTAAAAATTAATTTTTAAATAAGATGATGGGTGAAAGATTATGTAATTTTTGAAGATCTTTTAGTTTAAATTAGTATTGTTTGAAAATAATTTACGGTTTTTAGATATGGTCAAAAAAAACTATTTATTAGTACTATATCGAAAATTAAATATTTTTATGAATACTCAAAATTTTGGAATAAATAATAAAGATAAACGTATTAATTTAAATTATTCAGATAAATTTATTGTAAAATGCAATTTAAACAATTAGTTCTGTTTATAAAATTACTTTATTACCCTATAAAAAAAACAATACAATAATATTACTACTTTACATTATTATATAAGGTTGTCCAAAATGAAATGCATCTTTTTTTAGAAAATTTTCAAACGCGCATAACTCAGTGGAAAATTAATATTTTTTCTTCAAATAACAGTCATTAGATTCGTCACATTGTTTTCTATCGTATAACTAGCTTTTTAACCGATTTAATAAAAACTTAAAAAGCTAGAAGCGATAGAAGCTTCAAAAGCAGATTCTAAGCCTATCGTTTTTGAAGAATTTCTTCTTTAAGAATGATTCAAATTTTAAAAAAATGAGGGTATGTGTGGGCAAGGTTAGGGGTATATGGGAAGTAAAAAAGAGATTCATAATTCGCCTCTTTCAGTTTTTGAAGAAAGGTTTCTGAAATCTATGGATGAGACTTTGCTTGTTAATATCTTTTCATTGTTTATTTATGCTAAAAAGATGCTTCTTAGGAATATTTTTTTAAATTTTTTAATAATTATGCATAATTGGATTCAATACTCTTAGTTTCAACAGGTTTTACTAAGTTTCATAAATTTTTAGTACACAATTTTTTTAAAAAACTACCAAAAAACTACTATATTCTTGTTTTGGAGCTTATGCTAGTTTATGGCTTAATTTCTATGAAAAAATTATTCAAATTGAATTTTTTTGCTGCATAGAATCCAACTATTAGTATAAATAATATTTCATTTAAAGAATAAATCATTCTTTTCATAAAAAGTTGAAACAACAAGCTTCAAAACAATGAAGTGTTTGTTTTATGTTCAACATTGGTGGTAAACGTTTGATTTGACTTTTTGAGCATCTAATTGTCTACAAATGTTTAGAAACTTTAGGTCTTGAAACTCCTTAAGCTTCAGATGTTTTTCAAACATTTGTCGAAAAAAAAAGTTTCAAAATCGCGCTTAAAGACAATTTTATTCTTAATAAAATTATTCTTTCTACTGCGCGTTCTGAAGCTCTTTATTTCCCGCCTTGAATCTTTTTAAATTTTTTTTTTAGTAGAAGCAATTAAAAGATTCACCTCTTAAAGATTATCAGAAATTTTTTTTTATTTTACAGTAAAATTTATAAGATATATTTATAGAAAATACATTTTAAAAAAAAAGAGTTTTATTGGTGCGCCTCACATAGGATAGAAAAGAATAACAACTCAAAACTAAACTCAAAACTCAAAACTCTAACTTTATATCAAATTTAATGTCTTTTATATTAAAATTTTCATTACATTTCTAATCACCTATTTTAATCATTTTAAAGATTTCTTTTTTATAAAAAGTCATCACAACTCTTTTACTTTACAATATTTACCTTATTTTGAACTCAAAAAGAAAAAATTTGGTGAAATCTGCTCTTAGAAGACATTATAAATAAATTAAAATAAAAAACAAATAACTTCTTATTTCGGCATAATATATATGCCATTTTGTAAAAGTGATTCATAGAAATCTAAAAAAATGCATAGCTTTATTAAAACATGACTAGTTTTTAAAAAAAGCCAGCTAGAATATTGCGCAATGTAAAAACATGCATTTCATTTTGGACAACCTTATATATTATATTATATTATATAATATATATAATAGGAGTTTATGTGTATGTAAATTTTTTTCAATATTTATATTAATTTATATGTATATAAATTGCATTTTCCTAACTATATAACATAGCAAAATTAAAAATTTAAAAAAAATGTTTTTTGATAGTAAAATAATACAACAAAAAGTGAACACATTGGGATGTTTTAGGGATTTACTTCCATATAAGGAAAATTTCAAGGGATTAAGATATAATATTAATATAAATTGTAAAAATATTGCTCAAACTATGTTTATAATAAGGAAATTAAAATAAAAAATAATTTTTTAACCTATATATATACTATTTTTATTATTAAAAATTTGAATATTAATTTTATAATATGCTAATTATAATAAAAAAAATAATATTTTAACTATATATATACTATTTTTATTTCCAAAAATTTGAATATTGATCAGAAAAAATATGGAAGTTAAAATGAAAAAAATAATTTTTTAACCTATATATATACTATTTTTATTATTAAAAATTTGAATATTAATTTTATAATATGCTAATTATAATAAAAAAAATAATATTTTAACTATATATATACTATTTTTATTTCCAAAAATTTGAATATTGATCTAAAAAATATAGAAATTAAAATAAAAAAAATAATTTTTTAACCAATATATATACTTTTTTTATTATTAAAAATTTGAATATTGATCTGAAAAAATATGGAAATTAAAATGAAAAAAATAATTTTTTAACCTATATATATACTATTTTTATTATTAAAAATTTGAATATTAATTTTATAATATGCTAATTATAGTAAAAAAAATAATATTTTAACTATATATATACTATTTTTATTCCCAAAAATTTGAATATTGATCAGAAAAAATATGGAAGTTAAAATGAAAAAAATAATTTTTTAACCTATATATATACTATTTTTATTATTAAAAATTTGAATATTAATTTTATAATATGCTAATTATAATAAAAAAAATAATATTTTAACTATATATATACTATTTTTATT